>NW_012122376.1:7045484-7076418 GCF_000951035.1 Colobus angolensis palliatus
TGATGAAGCTCAAGATTTCTCATTGGGGGTCTTTCAAACACAAACACTAAAACCACCAAAAACAAAGTGTCTAAGTTCTTGGCTAAAGCAATTTGGTTTTGGTAGGGGACGTAGTGATTATTAATAGGCTCTTCTCTTACTTATTCTGGGGAGACCCTGGAAGCCTGTGTTCTAAGAGGGCTTAAGCTGTTGTATCCAGGAGTCATGGCAAATAGACTCCATCCACTTGCCTGTTCAGTTAAGTACCTTCGGACCTTAAGTACTTTTAAGGTCACAAAAATCTCTGGTGGAGTTTACTGTGGTGAAATCAGAATAAGAGTTTTTTTAAAACTGCTATGTGGATTTATCATCTATATGCTGTTTTCAGAGTTTGGTACCTTGAAATAAAGGCATATATTCAGTGAGAGAGATTTATAAAAATAATAAAGACAAAAAGCAAAAACGAAGTCCAGGCATAGTGTCTCACACCTGTAATCCCAGCATTTTGGGAGGCTGGGGCAGGCAGATCACCTAAGGTCAGGAGTTTGAGGCCAGCCTGGCTAACATAGTGAAACCCTGTCTCTACAAAAAATACAAAAATTAGCTGGGTGTGGTGGTGGGCACCTGTAATCCCAGCTACTCAGGAGGCTGAGGCAGGAGAATTACTTGAACCCAGGAGGTGGAGGTGGCAGTGAGCCAAGATTGAGCCACTGCACTCCAGCCTGGGGGACAGAGCAAGACTCTGTCTCAAAAAAACAAGATCACCAACCACATAGTAGGAGAGGAGTCATGGTGGTTGGAGATGATTCTATCTGGAATGTGCAGGGAGATGAAGCAGAATTAGATTTGACTGTGAGTGAAAGAAGGCCCAAAGTAACATGGGTTTATATGAGGGAGGAGTTTATTTCCCTCTCCTATAAATGTCCGAGGATAGGCGTCTAGGCCGAGATGGTGACTTTACGATTACTGTGGCTCTTTCTATCTGCCAATCTTAGTTTGTACCTCATGGTACAAAATGGCTGCTCATGCTCCAGCCATCACATTCACCTATCAATCAGCAGGAAGCAGGATAAAGGAGAAAACTGCACACTATGCTTCCCTGTACGTCCCATTGGCCAGAAGTTATAGCTATATCTGGTTGCAAAGGAACCAGAAAGATGTAGTTTCTATTCTGAGTAACTTTGCTTCCAGCTAAGAATCAGTTCTATTTAGAAAGGGAGAATACCCATTCTTAAGGAGTGAGAAATATTTTCCTGCAATTTAACTGTAAATTGTAGCCATACTAGCATTTGTCTAACTAAAATTTGAAAATAACAATATTAGTAATTAATTAATGTTTACTACTCAGAGGGAACAACTTGGAGGATTGGAAAGGTATTTTTTTTTATTATTATACTTTAAGCTCGGGATATATACGCAGAATGTGCAGGTTTGTTACATAGATATACATGTGCCATGGTAATTTGCTGCACCCATCAACCCGTCATCTACATTAGGTATTTCTCCTAATATGATCCCTCCCCTAGCCTCCCACCCCCGACAGGCCCTGATGTGTGATGTTTCCCTCCTTGTGTCCATGTGATCTCATTGTTCAACTTCCATTTATGAGTGAGAACATGTGGTGTTTGGTTTTCTGTTCCTGTATTAGTTTGCTGAGAACGATGGTTTCCAACCTTATCCATGTCACTGCAAAGGACATGAACGCATTCTTTTCTATGGCTGCATAGTATTCCATGGTGTATATGTACCACATTTTGTTTATCCAGTCTATCATTGATGGGCATTTGGGTTGGTTCCAAATCTTTGCTATTGTGAACAGTGCTGAATAAACATACATGTGCATGTGTCTTTATAGTAGAATGATTTATAATCCTTTGGGTATATACCCAGTAATGGAATTGCTGGGTCAAATGGTAGTTCTAGTTCTAGATCCTTGAGGAATCGCCACACTGGCTTTCACAATGGTTGAACTAATTTACACTCCCACCAACAGTGTAAAGGCGTTCCTATTTCTCCATATCCTCTCCAGCATCTGTTGTTTCCTGACTTTTTAATGATCACCATTCTGACTGGTATGAGATGGAATCTCATTGTGGTTTTGATTTGCATTTCTCTAATGACCAGTGATGATGAGCTGTTTTTCACATGTTTGTTGGCTATGTAAATGTCATCTTCTTCTTTTTTTTAATGGCTGCCCTCTGCCAGATCTGCCCCAACAGGGCCCCTGTCCTGTGGACTAGCAGTGGAAATCCCTCTTTTCTGCAGAGTACCCTGCCACTCCTTCCTCCCAGTGTGGCTTGGGGCGAGCCCTCCATGTTGCTGCAACCTCAGTTTCCTCTTGAATCAAAAGTGCAAAATGACACCAGCCTCAAAGGTGAAGTTTCAGGTACACCCAGTAAATGGGACTGTTCTTTGTCCTAAGACCAGGGGCCACCCTCTCAGCCGGACGGAGGCAGGATCGACGCTGACACACGTCGGAGTCTCTGTGCAGGCTCTGTGGAAGCCCGCCGTATCATCCACATGACTCATCCTCATTTGATAGACAAGGCACCTGCAGGTGAGAGAGGTTAAGAAATGTGCCCTGGGTCCCCCAGCTGGCCTGTGGCAGCTAGGACCTCAGCCCAGTTCTGATGACTCCTGGAGCCTGGGAACCGAAGCTCTCTGCTGGTCTAAAAATAACAAGCCTCAGGTTAAAAGTCTCTTCTCACTTTTCAAATCTATAAAAAAAGGTCAAAACTTTCACAATTTTTCAGCTCCACTTGGAAGCATTAAAGGGGAAGGTCTTACTGTCTCCTTGAGCATATGGCGGAACTTGTTAATAGCTCAGGATGGTGTGTTTCTAAATTTGATGTTAAGGAATAGGCAAGGATAATTACTGCTTTCCTTTTGTTTGTGCTTAAAAACACTAATTAAGGATACAGAATCATTTTTAAAGAGAACCTGTGTCTGGTGCAGCCATTTTTTGCAGCACCATTAGCTGTTTACTCACATTATTCAGGGAATGTAGGTTTTTCTCATGAGCCTCAGTAATCCACCTGAATGGACCATTGTGCCAGGGTGTCTGTGGGCAGCCCCAGTCTACGGAGCCCCCTTCCTTCACTCTGCCCTTATGTGGCCGGCATCCAGAGCAGATTTATTCTTGACATGTGCTAATTCCCTGACTCGGAACACAACAAGGTGTCTGTATGTCTTCTGTCTCTTTTGTTTTCATTTTTTGAGATAGAGTCTTGCTCTGTCACCCAGGTTGGAGTGCAGTGACACAATCTTGGCTCACTGCAACCTCTGCTTCCTGGGTTCAAGCGAATCTCCTGCCTCAGCCTCCCAAGTAGCTGGGACTACAGGCACCCGCCACCATGCCCGGCTAATTTTCGTATTTTTGGTAGAAACGGGGTTTCACCATGTTGGCCTGGTTGGTCTCGAACACCTGACCTTAGGGGATCCGCCTGCCTCAGCCTCCCAAAGTGCTGGGATTATAGGCATGAGCCACTGTGCCTGGTCTTTTATTTTTATTTTTAATATTTTCTAGAGACAGGGACTCGCTGTCTCTCAGGCTGGAGTGCAAGGACACAATCATGGCTCACTGCAGCCTCAAACCCCTGAGCTCAAGCAATCTTCCTGCCTCAGTCTCCTGAGTAGCTAGGACCACAGGCGTGTACCACCACTAGGCTCAGCTTGTCTTCTCTTTGATTGTCAGTGTCCTGCTGTGACCTGAAGCTTCAGAGGGAACCATTTCTCCCCACTCCCATTCTCTATCCAGGCATGTAATTCCCACCAGTCTTAGGAAGCTGCCTGCAAAGAGAGAATGTGGGTTGTAGGGCAATGGCCAGAGGGGAAGATAAAAGGCACCCATGCTGGCACAGACAAGCCCGTGAAGTGGAGACTCTGCTTACTCATGCCAGGCCAGATGACAGCTTCTGTTATTCCACTTCTGTTGGGGACTCTGAAGGAGGGTACCCTTCAGCTAGGTTTTCTGCCTGAATACAGGAAAATAAGACAAAGAAGATATCTTTTCTTTGCTTTCTTGGTATGGGACCCAGTAGCTTTTCCAGATCCATCAGAAATACAGGCCTCCAGGCCTGAGGGGACTTCCGCACCCTCTCTTCCGGTTACTGCCTCTTCTTAGGCTCTGCTTTTTTGACAATCGAAGAACAGGGTCGTATCCAGCACAATACCCTGATCACACTGGATGCCTTGGAAATGTCTTCAGCACTGAACTGACTGTAGAGTGGTGGAGAGTAGATGAAGCCCCTGGGAGGAGAGCTGTGCGGCTTTCATCTGGGCTGAGGCTCTATCTCAAAAGGCTTGATTTTCTCTGTGTGGTGGCCAAGCCATCTCCCCCTACCCAGACGCTAGCTTCTGCCAAAACGCAATGATGCCTTAATAGTTGGGCTGGATTTCTGCTGGATACTTTTAGCTTCAGCAGAAGATAAACTATTTGCTCCTTTACCTTCCCAGCCTTTGAGAATAGGACTGTCCCCATTTCAGAAACCCCACGGTAACATCATCCTCCACCCCACTGGGGGCAATCTCATTTCCTTAGTGAGGACGACCAGAGACAGATGGGTGGCCATGCTCAGTACCAATTAAACCAGCAAAGGAGGGCTTGATCTCCAGGGCAGGAAGAAGGGTCCTGTTCCCATTCCCTGAGGATGCAAAACACAGCTCTACCACTCACTGGTCAGTGACTTTTGGCAAGTCACTAAATCTCTCCCGGTCTCTGTGTTCCCATATGTAAAAGTAGTAGACCCATCTCATAGGGGGTACAAAAAGGATTAAATGAGTTAATACACATCAAGGACTGAACATGGTGCTTGGCCGATAGACATGCTCAATAAATGTTATGGCTATTGGAAGTCTCTACGGAAAAGCAGATCTCGGAGGGATGAACTATGGATGTGTTCAACCTTGAGCATGTTCTCTTAGGAATCAACCACATATTCTCCAGTAATACAGGCAGGTCCTGGGACTTGAGTCTGTACCAAGGACCCAAGATGACGTAGGAGGGAGAAAACGGAATAATAGTGGTGCCTGGGGGTAATGCAGCCAGGTGAAGATTCTGAGCAGGACACTGAGCTTTTAGGACTAACTGATCCAAACTCGTTATGACTTTTCTCATTCATTCATTCACACAACAAATATTTAGCAAGGGCATATTGGAGGCGAGGCAGTGCGCTGAGTCCTGCCGATCCCGTGATGAACAAGAGCGTACATTCCTGGAATTTCTGTCCTAACTGAGGGGGTGGGAGCAAGCGGAGGCAGACTATAGATAAGTGGATGAATACATGAACGAGATCATTTCAGAGAGTACCTTGGTCATCTATTGCTATATAGCAAACCACCCTAAAACAAAGTGGCTTAAAATGACAGTGACCATTTATTTGCTCAGGATTCTGCAGTTTGAGCAGGGGACTCTGCAGTTGGAGTGAATCAGCTCATCTTTGCTCCACATGGCTTTAACTGGGGCTGGAGGACCCACTTCCACAATGGCCCACTTGCTAGGCTTGTTGGCTGTGGCTGGCTGTTGGTTTGGGGCCCAGGTGGGGCAATAGGCCAGGGCCTTAGCCTTCCTTTGTGCCACCTCTCCACGTGGGTAAGCAAGGGCTTCTCACTGTCTAGGGGGCATTCTAAGACAAGTGTCACGAGAAACAAGAAGCCACCGAAGTATTCTAGGCACGAGAGTAATGCTGTTTGATGGGGAAATTTCAAAACTTCCCTGTTTCTTCGTTTTCTCATTTACAAAATGAGAGGCCTGCCTGAGTCACCATTAAGGTCTTTTCTAGACAACTCACCTAAAAAAACACCAGCTCTTTGGTGTCTGTAGTTTCGGGATTTGAGCTTTCTCCACCGTCATTTCTCCCTAGAGCAATAAAGAAGCAGAAGAAGGCTTCCTGGACATTTTATGAGAAAAGGCACAAAGCCCATTAATAGAGGCGTTGTTGATACATGTTCCAGGCTGTGCTGTATGCCTCTTGTCAAGTACGCCCTGCGTGAAGATAGATGTGAAAGGCCAATGCTTAAGCAAAGGCTCTTTTGAGCAAGAAGAGAATGTCAGTCATCAAGGAGTTTCAGAACATACAGACCTTCTAGTCTAGGCAAGACCAACACACAGACCAAATTCCAGTGAGGTAGCGTTACCCAGTGCTCCGTGACCTAGGGCCGGGGGGCATCAGAACAGAAGTCTTCTTTGGAATTTAGATCGAGATGGTTGATATGCTCTTCAAGGAGGGAGCTGAGCATTTAAAATTATACCAAAGATATTTTTCCTGGGGTATCTGTTATGGGAGCCACAAACCTATCAAAATGTGTGATAAGGAAGCTACTTGTGTCATTTTAAACTAGTTCAAACCAGCTAGGCTGCTCCCTGCTCTAAGCTGCTGGCTATCAGCTGTCACCTAGCGTGGATGTGAAACAGGCAGGTGGATAAGGAAGACATCATCTTGTTAGGATCTGCAGGAACAGGCAAGCAGAATGCCTATCATCATCACCCATCTCCGAGGCAGGCTCAGGCTCCGGCACAAAGCACTGTCTTAGATTGGCTTTTTCATTTAAATATCTTTTTTTTTTTTTTTCCAGAAAGGTTAGAATTTAATCCTCTCCCAGGATAGAGTTATTTCAGTTGCCACTGATCCTTCCGATAAATGAGAAGGGTTTCATTTTCCTTGCTACCGAGGTATCTAATTTTATAAAAGCCTTCAACAATGTAATAATTTATTGTCACAACAGGATGGCTGCGTGTAGGGACTGGTCTACTTTCTACTAATTTTCTAAATGAACCTCTTCTCCTCAGCACTGAGAAGTTGTGCATGCCTTTCTCTGTGGGTTTCATTAAGACCTGTTTGAAGTCATGATTGTAAGATCATTATGATGTTTTTAAAAGATAGTGGGTTTCAAAGAGTTGTACTTAGAAGACTTAAAAACTTAAAAAGCTTCATCATCTTAATTCCTGTCCTTAGCAATTTTTTTTAGAGCTATGATCTGGGTATGCAGTAATTGCTATCATTTTCCTTACAATTTCACACCCAACTTCTATTGTTCTCATTACACCCAGTGCTCTTTGGAAATGACTCATGTAATAAGAAATGTACAAATAAAGGAGAGCCTGGCATCTAAGGAATCCAGAGCCACTGTAGAAGTGGCTGCATTTGTGTGCACGCACAAAAAATGGACTTTTATATGTATCTTAGAGGGGGGAAACTGAGGCGGGGGCCTAGTGTAGTTTACATAACCATTTCTTACTTTCATGTTATGGTCATGGCAAGAAGTGCCGGCATGGTTATAAATTAGACATCGACAGACGAGTCAGTGAAAACACTTGGAAATGTTCCCATCTTCAAAAGATGAGGACAGAGGAGAAGAAGGAAAAAGGAAGTCCATTCTGATTCTAAGAGGTAGGATTGGGGTTTTCTGGTAAGATGGAGGAGAGGGGAGGCAGGCTGAAGCGAGGTAGTCTTGGAAACAATGAAATTATTCTCACAAGTTCTCTTTTACAAAGAAGTGTTATATCTGCATTATAATCATACCATTCTCAGCTCAACTCATGAGAGAAACTTCTGAAGTCTCCATTTTGCAGCAAAGTTAAATCAGAACTCAAAGATGTCAATTAACTTGTCCAAGCTCATAAAGACCATGGATTAGACTGGAAGTGGTGACATTCCTAGTCCTTTGCTTAGCTAGCTAGGGCTTTCTGCCCATCCTGGTGGGTATTAGGGGAGAAAAAATGATGTACATTGTATGAACTGCAGAAGCCAGGGATGTACGTCTCTTCTCTTTTGTTGGGCCTGTGTTGATCACATTCAAGTATTTTTTTGTTTTGTTTTGTTTTTTTAAGAGACAAGGTCTCACTCTGACTGGAGTGCAGTGGTGTGATCACAGCTCATTGCAGCCTGGACCTCCTGGGCTCAAGTGATCCTCCCGTCTCAGCCTCCTGAGTAGCTGGGAATACAGGTGTGCAGCACAGTGACTGGCTATTTGTGTGTGTGTGTGTGTGTGTGTGTGTGTGTTTTGTGGAGATGGGGTTTCGCTATGTTGCCCAGGCTGGTCTTGAACTCCTGGGCTCAAGGGATCCACCTGCCTTGGCCTCCCGAAGTGCTGGGATTACAGGCGTGAGCCACTGCACCCTGCCCCACGTCCAAGTATTCTATAGTTTGTTGGTTGAGCCAAATTTCAAACCCATTCAGCGCACATTCTTTCAAAGGTTTAAACTAAACCTAAGACTTTCGATATTGGAGTAGACACAGCTTCCCTAGCCTAATGAGGGGTGGGATGGCAGTGTGTAGGACCCAGCACAAGAGATCAGCCTTTTGTAGAAAAACAGTATTTTTGATAAAGTAGAAGTGCATCAAAGACATATAGAGAAATTCCTTTCTGCCACTCAGGAAATTTTTTAAAAACTGAAAGTGGGAGAACGCTGTGGAAAAATATCTTTGAGAAGGAAGGTCTCTCCACTGCGCAGGCTTCCTTAAAGGTGTCTCATGCCCTTTCTGACATGCAAGCTATTGATGCTGCTAAGTCCACTCAAACCAGCCTGATTAACTGCTCTTCCCCCCAAACTCCCCTGTTGGTCATTGTTTCATTTGGTTGACACTGTGGCTGTGCTCTGTGACCGCTGCATGCTCGGAGCCCCTATTATAACCATCTTTTTGCAGTTTGCCCTTATGGCCTGTCACTCCCTAATCAGGAGTCTGTGTTCAATGCAATGGTCTGGGAATGTCCCCCACCCAGTTGGTAGCCATATGCTTTTCTGTTTGGGAGCACTGGAAGTTTCTGGTTCACTAGTTCCTTTTTTAATGGCGATACGATTTCCTATCATCTTAAGTAAGCTGGAAAGAATTTTTCGAATGAGAGAGAGAGAGAAATAAAAGGCACCATGTTGTACAGTGTTGTTTTCTTTTTAAAAAACACACACTCAGACACACACAGCAAACTGTTCTGGAAATGCATGAGTTGAAGTCACAGCCAAGGTCTCTGCTGGTAGGAGCCCTTCCTGCCCGAAAGGGACCGTTGGTTAATAGCTGTATTCATGGAAGTTAAAATTAAATTTCTGTGTGTTGATGTAAAGCCAGCTTTTCTCTCAGGGCTATTTATTTAAAAAATCAGAAATAGTAAAGGGTCCACAGCATAGAACATAACACAAGTGGATTGGGGTCTGTACTCTGAGCAAAGCTTCCTTTGTACTCGTCTCTGCAATGTAATGCCCCCCAGGAGTAAGCTGGCAGCGTGCTGGTTTCCCCGTCCACATGTGGCAAGCTCAGGCAGTTTTTACGCTCACCTGCAAAGGCGATTGTTCAAGATTTTCATAGCTGGCGTTAAAGACTGTGATAAACAGTGCCGTCCTCAATGGATATGCCACACAGGAAAGTGGGCTTGCGGGAGGCTGTGGTTGTGGCAGAATTGGTTTTCTATGTGGGATTGTTTTGCCTTTAGGGTTTGAGGTTGGGATTGATGCTGTGTTTTTTTTTTTTAAATATCCACATTTTTTTCATTAAAAAAAAATTAAAATTGGCTGGGCACAGTGGCTCATGCCTGTAATCCCAGCACTTCAGGAGGCTGAGGCATGTGGATAACCTGAGGTCAGGAGTTCAAGACCAGCCTGGCCAACATGGTGAAACCCCATCTCTACTAAAAATACAAAAATTAGCTGGATGTGGTGGTGGGTGCCTGTAATCCCAGCTACTCAGGAGGCTGAGGCAGGAGAATCACTTGAACCCAGCAAGTGGAGGTTGCAGTGAGCTGAGATTGTGCCACTGCACTCCAGCCTGGGCAACAAGAGTGAAACTCCGTCTCAACAAAAACAACAATGAAAAAATTAAAATTAATGATTAAGAAGCAAAAGCAAAGAAGGCTATTTCCAGTAATGCCAATAAATAAAGGTAGAAAATGGCCCATACTCTCATCAATGCAAACGTTTAAAATCTTGATGTTTAATAATAATAATAGAGGTTGGGCGCTGTGGCTCATGTTTGTAATCCTAGCACTTTGGGAGGCTAAGATGGGAAGACTCCTTGAGGACAAGCCTGGGCAACATAGCGAGACTCTGTCTCTACGAAAAAAATTTAAAAATTAGCCAGCCGTAGCGATGCACACCTGAAGTCCCACCTACTCAGGAGGCTGAGGTGGGAGGATCCCTTGAGCCCAGGAGGTTGAGGCTGCAGTGAGCTATGACCGTGCCACTGTACTCCAGCCTGGGCGACAGAGTTAGACTCTGCCTCTAGGAAAAATAATAATAGGAAGAAGTAGAAGAAATTTTTCTTCTCAGCTCTCTTGGTTAGAATAAAAGAGTAAGCAAGACTCCTTAAAATGTCTTTGAAAGATCCAAAAAGCCCTTTTAATTATGGAAAAAAGAGCATCAGCGGCAGTGGGGAGCAAGGTCAGTTCTGCACAGAACTCTCTCATGCAACCTCAGCCAGCACTCGCACAGACACAGGATGCCTGGCTGACTTGATTCTCACTTGATTTCTATGCTTGGACTTTTTATTTTCACCCAGAAGCAACCTGTAAAGCTTATGAAAGGATTTGCTCCTCTGCTTTCTCAGAAGCAAGTCATGTTCATTTCTCTCTTTGCAAATGCTAGTTGAGACATTTAACAGATGAAGTATTGGGAATCAGGCAATATAAGAAGAAAATATTGATGAGCAAGTATAAAGTGACTTCCTCCTGTTGGTGAGAAGCATATTTCATTTTTTTTTTTTTCTGGAAGAATGTATTAAATTTAAGCCATCCCAGTAATAACTAAATGCTATCTACCTGTCAATTGTATCAGTCGATTGCTTTAGAGTGTGGATTTCTATATTATCGCCCATCGCTTCTCTCTAAAATCCTTTAGCGACGCACCCACGTGGAATTGCATCTGCACAGACCATCGACAGAGTTCTCAGTTCACAGCCTGGATACAAATATGCATGAGTGAAAGACTTTTCTCTTTAGAGATTGCCTCTGAAGAGCTCAGGTTCCTTATCCATGTTTTATCTAGGACTTCGCTTCAGAGCAGGGAGGGAAAGAAGAAGCCCTCTTGGTGACTGGGTTTCCCATTCTTTTGTCCCTCATTTGGGATCCATGATTAATCAGTGCATTGTACATAAGAGTGACCTTTATTTCTTTGGGCAAATGGAACCAAGTTGGAGCTGTAAAAGCAGGACCATAAATCAGTTCGTTACAATGGCAACTTTCTTGAAAGCACCTAAAAGCCCTGTAGGCATTCCTCCTAGTTAATGAGCAACAAGGTGGAGAGCAAATCACTGGCTTGGTAGAGGCCAAGTTAGAACCAGAAGATGGATATGTGAAAATCAGTCACCCAGGAAAATCCAAGCCACCCAGAGAAACACAACCAACTTCAAAGACCTCCTGCCCCTTCTCTTATGCAAGGCTTTGCTGGCTGAAGCATTTGTATGAAAAGGCATCTGGTACTGCCATGAAACCAACTGTGGAAACCTATTTTGTGTATACTCTATGGAAAAAAGGATTTTCTCTTAAAAATTGTCTTTACAGCTTCTTCTTCTTGAAGTGTTGTCTGGATTTCCTGAGAGGTGATAGACAGCTGGTCAGAGCCTCCTTTTCTTCTTTTTTAAATGTAATTTTTTATTTTTAATTTTTGTGGGCACATAGTAGGTATATATATTTATGGCTTTTACAAGACGTTTTGATATAGGCGTGCAGTGCATAATAATCAAAGCAGAGTCAGTGGAGTATCCATTCCCTCAAGCATTTATCATTTGTGTTGCAAACAATCCAGTTATACTTTTTAGCGATTTTTAAATGTACAATTCAATTATTTTTGAGGGGAGTCACCCTGTTGTGCTAGCAAATACTAGGTCTTATGCAGTCTATTTTTTGTGCCCTGGGGCCTCCTTGTCTAAAAGTCTGGAGATCCTGATGTTCTCCTGCTTATTCACTCTCTCTCACTTCCCGGCGTGTTCAGAACAACCTACTTCAGCAATCCAGAAGGGGTGAGACCCCACAGGATTTCATAGTAGATGAAACTAAAATAGCTTCTTTTTTTTTTTTTTTTTTTTGTTGTTGTTGTTGAGACGGAGTCTTGCTCTGTCGCCCAGGCTGGAGTGCACTGGCATCTCAGCTCACTGCAAGCTCCACCTCCCGGGTTCACGCCATTCTCCTGCCTCAGCCTCCCGAGTAGCTGGGACTACAGGCGCCCGCCACCTCGCCCGGCTAGTTTTTTGTATTTTTTTAGTAGAGACGGGGTTTCACTGTGTTAGCCAGGATGGTCTCAATCTCCTGTCCCCGTGATCCGCCCGTCTCGGCCTCCCAAAGTGCTGGGATTACAGGCTTGAGCCACCGTGCCCGGCCAAAATAGCTTCTTGAAAATCGACGGAAACCCTGCAGGATTTTCTCTTTCTCTATGAGGTGATATGCCCCCAAGCCTCTGAAACCAAAGAAAAAGGGAAAAATCAAATAAAAAAGCAAGCACACGATTCATTTGATCTTTGTATCTGTGTGTTTGTAGCTATATAATTCTACTTTATTGGTCTTTTCTTACCCATTTTTTGTGGGTTTACATATGAACCATGTCATGTCTTTTTAGAGTAAATCCTTACATACTAATTAATGTCTTGGCACACCACATACTACACTATTCTCCCCAGTGCCATCCGTGACATGGGGGTACACGTTAAACCACAACCAAAAGTCTATAGAGATGTTTTTGGCTATTCAAGAAAAAAAACCCACCCCTGTGGCCCCCCCCCAAAAAAAACATGTATCCCATTCGAGAAACAGTCTTTACCTAGAGTGATATTTATGGAATAGCAATAAGAAAATATTTTGTCTTTTAAAATGCATAACTCTTATCACATCCTCCTTTTTACTAAAGTGATACATTTTTACCCAATGCCACTGAGTGTGTCACTCCGTGTTGGGTTTCAGGCTGATGGTAGAGGAGCCCTTAGTCTGTCCAGTTCCCAGCCATGATGTGATGTTTCTGGTTTGGGCCCCATCCTTGCTGGTAGGCACTGATGGTTGAGGTGACTGCTCCCGCCGTGGATTATTCTCTGAGCATCCTATGCTTAGCCCCTCAGCATAAATAAAGCCTTAATATCTGCTCTGTCTCTTTCAATCTTCATGTAAAATCATTCTCAAAATTCTCTATGAAGAATCCAGCTTGGCACATAGGGAGGCATTCTGAAAAGTGCAGTTCTCCCACAGAGAGGTACTTACCCAGGGAACCCAGGATCCTAGGAAGTCTATAAATAGGGTTTAGGGCTGCAAAACACCCCGTTGAGATCATATACACACTTTCATGTGTGTATAGATTTATTTGGTGGAGAGAGGACTTATGGTTCTCCATGGATTCTCAAAGGCGTCTGAGACCTGCCCAAAGTTCCTTACTGTCACCTCAGCTGGCTTCCTCTCTTCCATTTCTTTGTCTTTCCCATCTATCCTGTATATTACATCAGCATAATCTACATAAAATCTATTTTGCATGTCTTGTAGCATACCCAAAAGCCTTTCAAGTATCTCCTACCGATAGGACACTGTGCTCTCTTGCCCTGGCTATCCTCCTAATTCCATCTTTCGTGGTTCTTCTCCCCACCTGGTACTCCAGACTGTGCCACTCCTATCTCCCCAACATGCCCTGCTCGTTTGCAGTCTCCTCTGCCTTCTCTCATCCCTTCCCCACATTCCATCTTCCGAGTCCTTTAAGGTTAAATCCTCTCACTAAGCTTTTCTTCAGTCAACCAACAGCATCACTGTTTTGCACAAGCTTGTGCCATCTATATGGACTTTGACTCTTCACCATAAACTCTTTTTCACAATATTTCATGTAACGAACCTTTCATGTGTATGTCTGGCCATCCGAAATGGATTGTGAATTTCTTGAAGACAAAGTTTCTCTCATTCATTCATTCATTTATTTATGCATTCAACAGACATTTATTTAATATCTTCTATTCATGGGGAACTGAACCTGGTGCTGGGTTTGGGCCTCATCTACACAGGAACAAGCTCTACGCACACAGAGCACGCTCAGTGAACACTGAATGACTCAATAAATGTGGGTCAAACCAAGCCATTTTAGTAGAGCTCAAGAACCCCTGAAATGAAGACAGCACAGTCAGGGTTTCTCTGGGCTTCAGGGTCCAAAGCAGAACCTGCAGGCATGATGGTTCTTAAAATGGAACCTTCTGGAGGGCTCGGTAAGTCTCTTTCCACTTCCAGAGGAGCCTGTGTTCTGCTGACTCTGTTTCACCCATGGCGGGCTCCCACTTTACTGGCTCTAGGTGTCTCCTTGGCTTTTCCTTCCCTCTGGATGGCTGAGTGAGAGCAGGATCAAAGTTCCCCCTTTCATCAGAGCTTGCATCCTACAAAGGGGAAGGAAAAAGAAAACACACCCATTCTTTCTAGCCACCCGAGCTTTCTAGCATTCTATCCCCAGCAGCTAAACTAATATTCCTGATCGTATTCCTTCGTGGAGAAGCCCACCTCTGGAAACGGGAGTTGGAGTGGGGGACCGGCATCTAGCCAGGTGGTGGGTAGAGTTATCACACCTTCGGGTGCGCACAGGAACCTGGTGCTGTGTGCACGTGGCTTTTAGAGGCTGCTTTGAAAGCCCCCTGAGCTGTTTGTCTTGGCTGGCTCCCTGGGCAGTTGCAGTTGAGTGAGCATCTGCCATGAGGGCTGGGGCTGAGGGAGAAGCCAGGTTGTTAGCTTGCTTTCTTCGGCCTTGCATCTTGGTTTGGGATGAATTCCTTTGCTGTGCTCCCTTCAAAGAAAAGGGAGCATGAGTCCCTGAGATTGAGGGGCCAGTGGCAAGACAAAGTTCCCTGAGCCACATCCTGGAGGCATCTGGGCTGGCCTCACCCAGGATTCTCTTCTCCTCTTTGCTGCAAACCAGAGCACTGGCTGTGCTCGGAGGGGCCCCCGAAGCCTGCTGTTCTTCCTTTCCACCTCCTGCTCTCTCATGCCAGTAAAAACAAGAGAGGGAAACGGCTTTGATGCTGGACCTCCCTCAAGACAACAGTGTCTGCCAGGGAAGAGAGAGACTGTGTACATCTCACGTGTGCATGGTGATGCGTTCTGCATATCTTTTACACATTAGGCATGATTTCTCTTGAATTTTTGGCAGAAGTCTCCTGCAGAGGTCCTGAGCAACTACCTTAAAATAATGTATTTAAAACACACCACAGCACTCTTTAATTGGAACCACTGACTACATTTTCCATGGTAGAATGAAGGAAAAGTCAGCTTTTACTCATAAAGTGAATCAGTATGAGTACCTGCTCAGATAGCATTTTTTAAATTGTGGAATAATACATATGCTATGAAATTTACCATTTTAACTATTTTAAATGGAACAATTCAGCAGCATTTAGCACATTCACAATGTTGTACAACCATCACCACTATCTACTTCCAGAATACACACACACACACACACACACACACACACACACACATACACACACACAGAGTCTCGCTCGCTCTGTCCCTCAGGCTGGAGTACAGTGGCATGCTCTTAGTTCATTACAGCCTCTGTTTCCCAGATTCAAGTGATTCTCCCACTTCAGCCTCCCAGGTAGCCAGGATTACAGGCACCTGCCACCACACCTGGCTAATTTTTGTATTTTTAGTAGAGACGGGGTTTCACTATGTTGGCCAGGATGGTCTTGAACTCCTGGCCTCAAGTGATCTGCCTGCTTCAGCCTCCCAAAGTGCTGGGATTACAGGTGTGAACCACCACTCCCGGCTTACTTCCAGAATATTTTAATCATCCCCCAAAGAAACTGGTTCTCAGTAATTAACTGGTCATGCCCTATTTTCCTTTCCCCCACCCCCTGGCAACCACTAATCAGCTTTCTGTCTCTATGGATTTCCGTGCTCTGGATAGTTTATTATAAACAGAATTATACGATATATGGCCTTTTGTGATAGGCTTTTTCACTTAGCATAATGTTTACAAGGTTTATCTGTGTTGTAGTACGTATCAATACATCATTCCTTTTTATGGCTGAATAATCATCCTAAGTTTGGGGGTTGAAGCTATTTTCTCTCTCTGGCACTTCTGTTCCCATTCCCACCTTCACTCTGATTCAAGACCGTATGAGGCCTTGACTCATCTGAGCCTGATGCTTCCTAACTCTACCTCCTCCAACCTGGTAAGCAACCCCCAAATCTCATCTGAACACCCCCTGCACCAGGGTCCCCTGAAGAACTGCTTAGAATTGTATGTTCCTGGCCCCATTCCACACCTGAATGGGACCCTCTGGGGGTGAACCCAGGGAATCTGCCTTTCTGACAACTTTCCGGCCACTCAGATGCATGCACCTTCCCCAGCTCCAGCCCCAGGACTCCTCGACTCCCCGCAGCTGGGCTTCATCTCCATTTACACCCACCAGATCCCACCCACGTTCCAGATCCAGCTCAAATGCCACATATCCTGTGATTCCCGAAACATTCTTCAGCTCTCGGCCAGAAATGATCTCTCCTAGACCGTGAGCTGCATGAAAAGAGTCCTGGCCTTCTCTGTATCCCTTAAATAATATTCATCCCCACAATAGGAGCATTCACTGAGCACTGATGTGCAGGCTGTGTTCTAGCTGCAATCAATTAACTATTTTAATCTTCACAGTGCAAGTGAAGGCAATAGGATTATCTCCAAATACCTGGAAGAACTGCCCTGTCCAGGAAGTGCCAGAGTGATTGTGCTCAGTGACAGACAGAGGGTGACTCCTCAGCCCACAGGATGAAATGGTGTATGAATGAATGAAGTTTCAGAAACCTGTCCTAAGCCTCAATGGGGAAAAAAAAGCCAGGCAGTGCTGGCAGGATAATAACCATTTAAAAATCAACGTTAGGCCAGGTGCAGTGGCTCAAGCCTGTAATCTCAGCACTTTGGGAGGCCCAGACGGGCGGATCATGAGGTCAGGAGATCGAGACCATCCTGGCTAACACGGTGAAACCCCGTCTCTACTAAAAACTACAAAAAAGTAGCTGGGCATGGTGGTGGGCGCCTGTAGTACCAGCTACTCGGGAGGCTAAGGCAGGAGAATGGTGTAAACCTGGGAGGCGGAGCTTGCAGTGAACCGAGATGGTGCCACTGCACTCCAGCCTGGGTGACAGAGCGAGACTCCGTCTCACAAAAAACAAAAACAAAAAACAAAAAACCAATGTTAGTACCTTCTAAGGCGTACATGAGTCACCCTCCATCAGGGGACCCTTCTGTCCCCACCTTTGTGCAAGGTCCTGGTACCTGAGGCTTCCCATGTGGAGAATGTGCATCCTCAATTCCCGCCTCCCCTTGTTCACTTTTCTCATTGGTCCTGCTGTTAAGGCAGAAGGTATGCGCCATTACAACAAAGGTGCAAATTACTATGCACGTGATTGGGTTCTGGAAACATGGGCCATGTGACATGTGCCCACGTGGCTCCTGTCAGGTGGGCTAGAACGGGCCTTAGCCGGGAAAACAAAGCTTTAATGCAAACTTGTAGCTTTCCTTACCATGTGATCCAGCAACTCTACTCACAGGCACATACAATGAACAACTGGAAGCAAGTACTCAGACAAGTACTTGTATGCCAGCGCTCATACCAGCACTATTTGCAGTAACTGAGACACGTACTTGGCGTACAAGTACACGTTTGAGTGCTTGCTTCCAATCCTTCATTAGATACGTGACATATCCCTACAAAGGATTATTCAGTCTTAAAAAGGGAGGAAATTCTGATACGTGTGATAACACGGATGAGTCTTGAAAATATTATGCTAAGAGAAATAAACCAGCCACAAAATGACAAATATTATAAGATTCCACTTACATGAAACATCTAGGGTAGACATATTCACGGAGATAGAAGACAGATTAGAGTTCACCAGAGGCTGTGGGGAAGGGAGGAATGGACAGATATTGCTTAATGGGTGCAGACTTTCTGTTTGGGGTGATGAAAAGATTTTTGGAAAGAGATAGTGGTGATGGTTGCACAACATTATGAGTGTATTTAATGCCACTGAGATGTATACCCAAAAATGGCTAAAATGCTACATTTTGTGTTATAGACATCTTACCACAATAAAAAAAAAAAAAGTAGATTTCAGTGTTCCTTTTCAACCACCGTAATAAAGTACAAAATCCTTGGGCCTCCTGTTCCCTTGAATAGGGTCCATTAGGAGCTCCCTGCTGTTGAGCCCGAAATCTGTTTAACCTCCCATTTCTCTGACCCAGCTGCTGTGATCTGGGGAGAAAGAGATTTCTGACTTTCCCTGAATGGCCCTGGGGAGAGTGTAGCCCAGCTGAGAGGGCAATGCAGGCCTTTCCAGCAAGCCTCAACCATTAAATGTGCCCCTAGGGCACCTCCCGCCCTGGGGTCAGAGTTCTGGCCGATTGTTGCACCATGGCCACTGAAAGCCCTCCTCATTTCATTGTTAGAAGCCTCAGTAACGTTCTGCCTGTCTCCTTTTCAGACTTCGCAGAATTTCTAAAAATGAATTGAGGGAGTGTTGAATGTACATTCAAATCCAGTCCCAGTCTTGCAAATATACCTGCAGTTACTTTATAGACCTGGCATGGTTAGGTGTTGAGAAGTCAGCAAGGGAGGAGGGCAGGGACTGGGGAGAAAAACCTGATTATTGACAAGGCCCTTGGGAGGGAGGGCTGATGTTTTTTTTCTCAAACACAACCACTATTCAGAGCATGTGGTTAATAATCTTCAATCAACTCCAGTTTATTTGCATATCAAATCAATTTTGCATGCAAAAAGCGTCCCCCATATAAATTAAATGCTCTGTCAAAGACCTCCATGCTTCCCAAAAGCCTCGTACACTCCAGGCTCTTTGGAAAAGCCTTAGTACTAGCTTTGCTCTCCTGTGAAATCATTTACAGATATTGTATTTTATTTTGATTAATTTATCAAACACATATGTAGAGTTATTATGCACCTGGCATGTTCCAAGCTCTTTACAAATATCACCCTACTGAACCTGCTTAATCAACCTACGAGGTGGGTTCTGTTCTTATCCCCATTACACAGATGAGAAAACTGGGGCACAGGTCACTCTCAAGGTGATGGCAGGGCAGACTCTGAGGACATTTTCTTTTTTTTCCAAAACCTCCATCCCCCAGGTTCAAGTGATTCTTGTGTCTCAGCCTCCCGAGTAGCTGGGATCACAGGCATGTGCCACCGTGCCCGGCTAATTTTTCTGTATTTTTATTAGAGACAGGGTTTTCCCATGTTGGCCAGGCTGGTCTCGAACTCCTAGCCTCAAGCAATCCACCCGCCTTGGCCTCCCAAAGTGCTGGGATTACAGGCATGAACCACCGTGCCTGATCTTTGAGGACATTGTCTAAGGGGGCAGGTGGGAGACTAAACAAGCCCCCTTTCATGCAGAGGCTCAGCACCCCGTTTCCCCTGTTCACTGCATTGGCGTAAGGCCCAGGACAGGCCGCCAGAGCACAGGGAAGGAGCAGGCAGGCGCAGCTGTCTCCTGGGATGTCCACTCTGCCTCCCGTCACCCTGGACTCCTCGGCTTCCCTGAGAAACTGCGGAGTGGGAGGTGACCTTTCTTCCCACTTGCCTTAGGAATGGATGGCAGAGGGGAGGCACCTTTCTGAACCGCCCTGGCGTGGGTTGGCATGTGTGGCCGAGCCTTCTGGAGAGCACAGCTGGGATTCCTGGTCACATCGTGTTTGAGAGCCCTTTTGGGTGACTAAAATGCCATTGCTGAAATCTGAATAAGGTCTGCGGATTGTCCCAACCCCAGTTTCCTGGTTTTGATGTTGTACTTTCGTGACGTAAGATGTAAACATCGGGAGAAACTAGGCAAAGGGTACACGGGGCCAGTCTGCACTGTTTTTGCCACTTCCTGTGGATCTATAATTATTTTCAAATAAAAAGATTTTTGTTTTTAATTGTCATTGTTTGAGGCCCGGAAACTGTAGCTACTTCTTCAGCTTCAGCTTCGCTGTGTTTCTCTGTGCTTGAGAGCCTGAGACAGCCGCCCAGTCTGTGGAGGGAAACCTATTGTCAGTCTCAGAGCTTGGCTCCCCTCTTGGCCCCCAGCTCCCCCTTTTCCCTGGACTGGGGGTTCCCTTTCCTGCCCTGGAGCTGGGGCATTTTCAGCTGCTTTTTAAGAAGCCTGATGTACTTACCCACAAATCTCAGGCACACTCTGCCCCGAGCCTCCCTGCTCCCTCTCCTGGCAGTAATCCTGGTGCAGGGGAGCACCCCGGGCTTTCTGAATCGCCATTTCCATCCCCCATTGGGCACCTTGCATGTGCTATTTCTTCCAATTCTCTCAACACCAAGGAAGGGTTTAAGTGGGGACATGTGGGTGTCTCTGGGAGAGGGGAAGGGACCTCCAGGTAGAAGGAACTACAGGGGCAAAGGCACAGAGGTAGGATGGGGGCCCCGTATAAGGAACAGACCAGACATGGAGTGATGTGGAAGAGGCTGCCAGGTGCACTGAGGCTGGACCAGCACGGGGAGGGAGTGGATGCAGCCAGGCATTCTGAGAACTAGAGTCACTGGCCTCATGGTAAATGTGGATGTGAAATATGGACAGACCACAGTAGAACAAAGTCATCCTTCTTCCTGCTCCAAACACATGAGCCTGTCATCCTCTGTAGTTTCTGAAAAACTTGTGTGGTATCTTCTCCTTTTAATGTGGCCGGCCCACAAGGGGTGTATTTACAGTCCTGGCCTGACAGCCCTTTACATGCCCAAGACTCTGATCCTAATTTATTTCTCTCCCTCAAATCCCAGCATTTGGAGTTGGGTGTCTTCAGAGGGGCAGCACACACGATGGGGCCTTGTGACACCAGTCATTAAATCCCCAAACCTTGTGTGCTGTGGCTCAGCTGCACGGCAGACATTCCGTGTGGATTAGATTTGGCTGGAACGCCTTTGAGTTTAGAGCCGATTTGTCACGGTGTTTCAGGATTAGGCCCCTGAGGGGCCAAGAAGATGAGCCCAGGAATTCCGAAGCCAGTGTTCAGGGCTTAGGGCATGCTGTTTCCACCTCATCCGGGGACTTGCCTTCTCTCCACCTCACTCAGATGTGGCTTCAGTGTTGATGGCTTGTTATTAACAAACCTGACATCCTCCTTCCCCTACTTCATCCCTGCTGTCCCATGGGGTTGTCAGGGTAACTCTGCCCTCCCCAAAGACAAGACACACACGGAGTCCTCCCAGCAGCCCTTTCTTCTCCACTCCGAGCTGTTTTCACTGCTCTGTCTCTACCTCTGCCCTTTGATCAGGAGATAATGAGGCTCCTTCCCTCCTCCCCTCCTCCCCTCCTCCCCTATCCCAGACTGTTCTATCTGTTGTGATTTCTTTCCCACAGATGGCCAGGCAGCTTTTCAGAGGCTGTGTTTCTGAATCTTGACCTCCACTTATCTGGGCAGATTGATTCTCATGTGGCATGGCTATGTTTGGGGATAAACGTTGGTGCTTTTATTTTCTCCCTAAAAGGCCCCTGTTCCGGACAGCAAGCTCCCTGAGTGCTGGGATGGGCAGACTTCCCTAATTGCAAGGTGCCAGGGCCTTTGAGGGCCTGCATTGAGGACGTTCTGTGATGGCTCAACGTTAGGCCTTGCTCGAACGAACGTTCCTTCTAAAATCCTGCGGTGGCCAAATGTGAGCCTGGATCTCTGGGTGTTTGCTCTGAAAAACAAAATATCTGATAAACAGAAATCCATTCTGGAGGAAGCAGACCGCTGGGGACCTGGCCATGTCCCCACTGAGCCAAGGACAACATTCAGATGTTCCCAGGAAGAAGGGAAGGAAAAGTAGGGCCTTTAGCCAACCAGCCCAATTTCATTTAAAAACTGGTGAGAGAGAAAAGGAAGACCATACTATTTTTTTTAACATTGAAAAATTGTATTATTTTTCAGAAATGGGGTCTCTATATTGCCCTGACTAGTTTTGAACTCCTGTGCTCAAGCAATCCTTTCGCTTCAGCCTTCAAAGTAACTGGAACTACAGGCTTGGTGATCATACCATTTTTTATAGTGAGATGGTGGGAGGTGACCTCTTCTCACTAAAGGCCTTGTCTGACTGACTTCTCTCTCAGAAGTGGTAGCACACAGTTTGGTAACACTACCTCACACTTAGGTAGCACTCATATAGAGGCACTACATTTCCATCATGTAGTCGCTCATTTAATCCTCACAACAACCCCATTTTACAGATGTGGAGACTGAGGCACAGAGCCGTGAAAACTGAGATTAACTGCTAGAGGATCTGAGCCCACACTGTCTGGCTCCAGAATTCTTCCTCTTAACCGCTATGCAGCAGCTAATGATTAAATAATAATTAAATATTTGTGAAGCTCTTATTAGGTGCTGGGCACTGTGCTTTGAAATGCATCGTCTGGTTTAATTCTCACACTCTTCTGGGGGAAGGTGTTTTATGCCCATAGTGTGAGCACAGAAACTGAGCCTCAGAGAGGCCAGCCAGTGGCTGTGTGGGATTCAGGCTTGGGCTTCTCTGCTTCTACCTCCTTGCTCCTGTTTTGGGGTGATCCAGGTAGAAGGAAGGCAGGGAGAGGCAGACTGGGGAGCGAACCACCCTTGGGGCCCCACTCTGTCCCATTGCACTGTGCCGGAGGTGCCCACACACTCACTCCTCCCAGAGCTCAGTCCACACCAGTCAAGGTGGTTGCTGGGCAGCTGCCTCCTACTTTTCTGATTCTTGCTAGGTATCTTCCCCTGATCATCCTAACATGCCCAGTACCTTAACCAAGCATGCCTGGGCTTGACCTCCAACCCCGTGTCCCACGTCCCACCCACCTTCCATCCTAAAGAAACCACTGGCTTCTTCAGCTGCACCTCCTCTTATCCAGCTCTATTCTCTCGGTCAAGCCTGGAACGCTTCACATCCTCTATGACTCCTTTTCAACCTGCCTTCAGCCCTAGTAATTGCCAAGTCAGAGGAAAGCAATATCCTTTGGGATGATCCATTGGAGAAAATCCCACAGTGGCCAAATGTGACCCTGGGTCTCTGGGTCTTTGCTCTGAAGACCAAACTATGTGAGAAACATAAATCCACACATACACAAAGGTAAACTATTCCCTGGGGGCACACCAGCGTTGAGTCTCTCTGTCCACCGCCCCCGCTACCGCCTCCCCGCCCCGCTCTCTCCCCAGATTTTATGAGCTTCAAGGGTTCCACTTCTTGGGACTGGTAAAAATTAGATTGGGAGGCCATTAGGTTGCACTGGCTCCAGTGCTGTGGGTTCCTATAATGTGTAAGCAACTGAAGCCTGATGGAAACAGTAAAACAAAACGTATCAGTCACCGCCAACCAGCCTCTAACTAGGGACTTACCTACCATCAGAGCATATGCAAATAAGGCAAGCACACAGCTGTAGTCATTTAAGAAATTTCTTTTCTTTACCTCCACATTCAGCCCATAAAGGCTTCCTGCCCGTGCTGCTGGAGCAGTTTTCTGAACTTCTTTTGGTTTTGTGTGCTGCCTGATCCATGAATCCTTTAATACTCAAATAAACTGAGTTAAAGTTTTGTCAAAATTTTTTTTAATAGGACCTTCCTGGAGGAAGGTGACCCCAGCACTGGGGTGGGGAACAGTGGCAGGACCCTGTTCTGGAGCTCACCCCAGGTGTCCCCAAGGCCTGGCTGTGAGAGCTTCTGGCTCTGTTGGTCTTGAGGGAATGACCCCTGCCCATGCAGGGCTAGGGTAGGAGAGGGGTGGGAGAGAGACCTGAGAAGGGGAGGCCAGTTGGACAACAGGGCTTGCTCTGTCAACTAAGGCTGTCAGCTAAGACTGACAACACAATCTTTCACAAGTGAGGGGGTCTCAAAACAGCCATCCCACTGGGTGTGGTGGGAGGATCAGTGGATCCTCAAGACTAACCTGGAGGTTTGGTGGTTCTTCTCTCCCACGGCCCCAGCTTGAATTCTGCTTGGATTTGGAAAACACTTGAAAACTTGTGTTACCCTCCAGCCCCAAGCGAGTTTGAAAGTTGGCTTCACAATGACTGAGAGAGAGTTTAAACTAGAAAATTCCATCTGGTCTTCAGGCAAGGGATTTCTGCATCTCTCCTGCCAGACTTTATGTTAAGCAAGTAAAGTATTGGCACAGACTTGATTTTGATGTACATGAATAGGCTTTTGTGTCATATTTATTTTGCTGGCCAAAGAAACCCAGGATTTCATATTTTGAAATCAAGCTCTGCACTCATTCTATTATTCTACTGCTATGGATTAACATATTTAAATAACTCTTATCCCACCACCCAAGGCAATAGGATAAAAGTTTTCAAAGAAAAAACCCAGGAGATACCAAAGCATATGCAGACCAGCCTGGTTGTGGCTCCCCTCCCCAGGGGCAATGACCACTCCTAGTTGATTTGGGGGAATATTGCAGAGATATTCTAGATATTCAATTGCATATGTAAACACACTCCTTCTCCTCCTCCTCTTTCACCTGTGTGGTCACATATTAAACTCACTGTCCTGCACTTGATTTAAGAAAATACCCTAGATGTTCTCTCGTTCTTCTCTCATTCTTCTTCATGGTCTATGTGATCCATAACAAACTGAAGCAGACCCCTAATAATGGACTAACCAGCACTAAACAGACATTTAGGTTGTCTCCAGCCTTTTTGAATGCTGCTTATCTAGGAGGTAAAAGATGAGATCTAGCCTGATTTAAAGTGTACCTTTCTCTTTTCTTATTCATAAGATTGAACATCTCTTTATATTTAAGCAAAGTGATTTGTGTGTCATTTTCTGTGCATTTGCTAAGTCTTTGCTCTCAGCTTTTTGGGTCTCCATATTAAAGAAACACACTCACATTTCCTTAACACTGAAAACTGTTGATGTTCCAGGTGCATGTTAATGACGGCATTCAAGAGAGCTGGACGAACCCCTTGAGTTAGGAGATAGTGCTCTGAGGAGCAGGAAGGGAGGACTCTTGGCAGGATTGTATAATTGGCAGTCTTTCATAGAGGAAAATAATTCTCATTATCCAGGACATCTCTCACTTTCTCTAAGATATTAACAAAAACAGCAGCCATTTTTTTTTGAGGATCTATCATGTGAGAGGTAGTAGGCTAAGCATGTTATATGCATTATTTCCTTTGATCGGCACAACATCCTGTGATGTTAGCATTATTGTTGCTCTTGTTTTACAGATGAGGAAACCAAAGCTTAGAGAGGTAAACAAATAGTCTGGAGTCACAGAGTAGCAGTCAGGATTTGAACCCAGGCCATAACTTAAATGCTGTACAGCCTCTCATATGAGTAGGCAAGTGCTTCTCAGGCTGGTGAGCCTGTGAGCAGCCTTGACCCTGGAATTTGGACACTTCGAAGAACACAGCCAGGAGGAACATCTTGAGTTCTCTTATGATCATGGTCACCTTTGCCAGTGATGTTCTTCCCAAGGGTGGTTTTGCCTTGCACGATGACTGCAAAAACTATCGCATTAAGTATTATGAGAAGCCCTTTTGCCCAGGGCTCAGATTCGCCTCTACTCCCTTGAACCTGTTCATGCATGAGCAGCATAGGCTCCTGGAAGCTTGACTGTCCCAGAAAAGGAATACCCAAAAAGGGGGAGTGTTATCCCCGTCAGCCCCTCTGGCACCCCGGCATTCCCTGGAATTCAGCATGAGGATTCATAGCTGATCATAGCAGCCTACTTGGGGGAAAAGCTTTGTAATGCTCCTCTTGGGAACTGTCCAACTCACAGACAGCTCTAAAAAAGGAGAAAGAGAGAACCCTCTTAGCACCTGCCTCTGCCTTTAGTCACTTCCTGGGAGACTTTCCAACTGCACCCAAGGTGCATGATGTCTCAGCCCCCAGTGGGGAACCTGGGCCAAGGGGCCATGTCCACCCTGGGCTTCCGGCATTCGACAAGGCCTAGAAGCTCCAGAACTGGTGCCTCCACATATGCCTCCAGCTCAGTGCTCTCCTTTTCTGTGTGTCTTGCCTCCTCTGCTCACCTCAGGCTGCGATCAGCCACGGGGAAGAGATGACCAGAATCCTTCCCACTGTCTCCTGATGCTGCCTGGCTGGCCCTGCCTTACTCTGGCCTGCCCTTGACCTGGGATGGGGAAATGGCTGCAGGCTGATGGGCCAGCCAGGGACACCTCTGTCCACACTGATGTGAGGCCATTTCCCCTTCCTGGCCTGCTGGTTGTGTCCGAGGTCTACGCTAAGTGACCACAATTTCTGCAACACTTTCTGCTGATGGCTCAGCTTCAGGGAAGCTGTATGGGGAGAGCAGTCTGCAGGATGGTAAAGACACCTTCTCTCTCTCTCTCTCTTTCTCTCTGTGTGTGTGTATATGTGTGTGGAGAGAGAGAGAGACAGAGACAGAGAGAGGGGGAGGGGGAGAGAGAGAGAGAGAGAGAGGTAGGTAGGTATGGAGTATTAAACTCAATAAAGAAAATATTCCTTTAGAATCTTTTTTAAGACACAGTCTCACTCTTTCACCCAGGTTAGAGTACAGCAGCCTGATCTCAACTCATTAAAACCTCTGCCTCCCTGGTTCAAGCATGCCTCAGCCATTTGAGTAGCTGGGACTACAGGCATGCACCACCACACCTGGCTAATTTTTATATTTTTAATAGAGACAGGTTTTCATCTCATTGGCCAGGCTGGTCTTGAACTCCTGGCCCAAATGATTCCCCCACTTGGCCTCCCAAAGTGTGTGCAGGGATTACTGGCATGAGCCGCCACGCCTGGCCTAGCATATTTGCTTTCTCCCAAGTAAGTACCTTCAGGAGGAATTTAATAGTGAGTGAGGCTGGGCATGTTTCCCATCTGGTGTGTACAATGAATAACAGAGAGTAAACAAGTTGTCAGGCTCAGTCATGTGGTAAAAGGTAGTTTATCGGAAGTTGTGGAATCAGAGTTCAGTCAAGCTGGCTCTGGGAAACCCCCGAGTCTGCTGTTCCTATTACTATGAATTAAGTTTCTGGAAAAGAAAAGGCCTTCCTGGTTTGTCCCTTTATCTCATGACCCTGTGCAGGAACTACAACAAACCCTTTCCCTCTCCCCTCCCTGACCCATTCTCTCCACTTCTGTGCGTGTTCCTGCTCTTCCCTCCACCTGAAATGCCCTTCCCATTGTCTCTGGATGTTCCCACATTATCCTTGCTTCAGGTCCCAGCCACAGTCCACATCTTTCTCTAGGATGGCTTCTGCACTGCTCAGGGAATGAGAAGCAGATATAAATGGGAAGTAGGCAGGGACTAGACACTAGAGACGTGGAGTGTCCTGGCAGACACTGCTAATTATCCACCATTTTGTTCAGGGAGGCAACAAGTCCAACCTTTTTTTTTTTTTTTTTTTTTGACACAGAGTCTCGCTCTGTCGCCCAGGCTGGAGTGCAGTGGCGGGATCTTAGCTCACTGCAAGCTCCGCCTCCTGGGTTTACGCCATTCTCCTGCCTCAGCCTCCTGAGTAGCTGGTACTACAGGTGCCTGCCACCATGCCCGGCTAGTTTTTTGTATTTTTTTAGTAGAGACGAGGTTTCACCGTGTTAGCCAGGATGGTCTCAATCTCCTGACCTCGTGATCCACCCGTCTCGGCCTCCCAAAGTGCTGGGATTACAGGCTTGAGTCACCACGCCCAGCCCAAGTCCAACTTTTAGCTCCCATCCCCGGCTCCCTTGCAGCTAGGGAAAACCACGTGTCCCAGTTCTGACCAGTAAGATCTAAATACAAGCTTGCATGGGGCTTTGGGGGAAACTGTTTATATGGGAACAGAATTATGATGTAACACCCTACTGATCAAAGTCACCTACTAGAGATCGCCAAAGAAGAACAGGAAGGAGACTGGGTCCCTGAGGGCTCTCCCCTGGCCCCACCTTCCCTGGACCTGCTTTGTCAGATGGATCCAGGTTTTGTGGGGCATGAGACTTTTTCATCGTGGAAGACCTTCTTTGAGGAAAAGAACACAAAATATAAAATAAACTGGCTAAAACTTGGGAGGGGTCCCAAAGTTTAATTGAATTTCTCCCAGGACTTCCACCTCTGTACTTCTTGGAAACAGGAAAAAGGCAACAGTTTAAGCCAAAGTTCTCAGAACTGAACCTCATTCCTGACAGTCTAGTGTTATCAGCAGTGGCTTCAAGTGCTGACTGCGCTAAGGAAGAACAGAATCTTCCTTAGAACAAGATCTTAAACCTGGTTAGCAGCTTAAAACAGATCCTAACCTTAGCAGCACCCAGGAGGCATTTAATGTCCTTGTTTTGGGTTGAATTCTGTTCCCCTCAAAATCGATAGGTTGAAGTCCTAACCTCTAGTAACTCAGAATGTGAACTTTTTTGGAGATCAGGTCCTTACTAAGGTGATCAGGTTAAAACGAGGTCATTTGAGTGGGCTCTCATCCCATATGATGGGTGTCCTTCTGAAAAATAAAGGAGGAGGGGAATTTGAACACAGAGATTGACAAAGAAGGGATAGGATGTGAAGAGACACAGGGAGAAACCAGCCACCTGCAAGCCAAGGAGAGGGGCCTAGAACATCAGCAAAGCTGATCCTTCCCATGCAGCCCTCAGAAGGAGCCAACCCCAGTGTCACCTTAATCCTGGTTTCCAGAACAGTGAGACAGTCTGCTCCTATTGTCTTAGTCACCCAGTCCACGGCACTTTGATGGCAGCTCTAGCAAGCCGACGCAGCCCTAAGACCCAGGCCCTACCAGACTCTGATCCAACCATCTGGGGCCAACTCAGATCTGGGGCTGTTTTCAAAGACCCTGGGGTGATCCATTATGCAACCAGGGGTAGAACCGTGCGTGACCTTAGAGGATTCAGAAAGCTTCCGAGAGTAGATTGTGCTCAGATGGGCCTTGAAGAAGGAATAGGAGTTCAAGGGACAAAGAAGCCAGGAAGGTGGCCGGGTGCAGCGGCTCACACCTGTAATCCCAGCACTGTGGGAGGTTGAGGTGGGTGGATCACGAGGTCAGGAGTTCGAGACCAGCCTGGCCAACATGGTGAAACTCCGTCTCTACTAAAAATACAAAAATTAGCCAGGTGTGGTGGGGGCGCACCTGTAATCCCAGCTACTCAGGGGGTTGCAGCAGGAGAATTGCTTGAACTCGGGAGGCGGAGGTTGCGGTGAGCTGAGATCGCACCACTGTACTCCAGCCTGGGCGACAGAGCAAGATCTGTCTGGTGGGGGAGGGGAGGAAGAAGCCAGGAAGGTGTTCAGGTAGCATTACCAGCCTGAGCATGATGGGGTTAGAGCACAAGACCTCACGTGTGCCAGGTCAGAGGGGACCTGGCGGGAGGACCCACGGTAACAGCAGAAGAGTCTGGGCCAGGGAGCAGAGTCTTACCTGGCACGCAAGGGGGTTTTCCTGGGGAGCAGGAGCCAGCGAAGACGGCAGTCTGAGGCCTGTGGGGATGGGAAGTGTCCTTTAGAAAGATAAGGCATCCTATTTTCTCCTTTGCTGTTACTGGATGTGCCCCTCGTCAGCTCCAGCTTCATGACAGTGGCCGTTCACGTGCTGGCCTCTCAGGAGGGGTTGGTGGCCTTGGTGCAGAATCACAGGCTGGAAACAACCGCCTTTCCTTGGAGGAACTTGCTGGGGTTTCTCAGGCACTGATCTCTTGCTGAACGTCCTTCCCCTCTTGCCCTCTGGGCAAACTCCTACAGCACCTTCAATGCCCAGCTTCTGTCACCTCCCCTGGACAACTTGTCCTGTCTCCCCTTTGAGCCTGCTGCCGTTCCCCACCACAGCACCTCCCATGCATCCTGCCATGGTTTGCCCCTTTGCCTTCTCTTCACTGGTCTCAAGAAGAAGGACTCTGTCTCCTCTCTCTCTCACTGAAAAATGTTTATTGAGCAACTGCAGTCTGCCAGGTCCTGCACCCCGCAGCAGTGAGCTTTGCTGATGTTCCACAGGCAGCCATTGAACTGATGGAGCAGGAACAAAAAAGAGCACGAGAGGGCATGGAAACAGAAAGAATGATTTTGCATCATGCCAGTTTGCAAATATGTGTTGATTGGATGGCCAGGGGACTATTAGTATTAAGAGAATTCAGTTAAACCACAGAAAACTCTCCAAGCTGTTTCCCATCTATAAACTGAGAATAAGAATCAACTGTGTGTGTCAAACGTTTCAAGGAAAGTGCACGAAGTTAACTATATTCTATCTGAGTTTAAATTCCTTCTCTGGGGGCAGGGCAGGTGGAACGTACATCTGTGCATTTGATCGATCATTTATCAGACTCTGTTGTGCCCTGGGACAACTTGGTGGGCTCCTTCTAGTCTGGATTTCTGGCACAGGTAGAATGTGGACCAATGGAATCGCAAGATTGGCCCCATGCCTGTTTTAGTAGATGGTACCAATCTCCTTCTTGATTTCCTTACTCCTAACTACAGCTTCGTGGGTTAAAGCTTAATTCCTTTTCTCCGTCCCTGACCATTCTCCATTGCAGCAACCAATGCATTAAATGGATAGAGAAGAAGGAAGGAAGCCCAGAGGCCTGGTTAATTGAGATCAAGGAAGCCAGGCAGTGTTAGCACCGCACCAGGTACTCTGTTCTTGAATAGGATATGGACTCTATTCTTCAGGCCATATCCTATTAGCATCCCCCAGGACTTAATTCCCTGAGCTGTTTTCTGCTCATTCAGGCACTGGGGACTGGAGTAAGCAGATTATAGTCAGCGTGGAAGAGAGGATAGCTTCAGGGGAAGGGCTCGGCTTCCTTCTGAAAGAAAACCAGGTGTTCCAAGAGGAATTCTGCCATTCAAGAAATGATAAATGTCTCCTTGGCAGACAGCCCGCTGCAAATGGGGGGGTGCTTATTTCAGCAAAAGGTATACAATTAATAGATAGTTCTTTGAACCTAGCCCACAGGTTATAGCAACAAGCTTTTATTAAAGACCATAATGGGCTGGGCGCGGTGGCTCAAGCCTGTAATCCCAGCACTTTGGGAGGCCAAGACGGGTGAATCACGAGGTCAGGAGATCGAGACCATCCTGGCTAACACGGTGAAACCCCTTCTCTATTAAAAAATACAAAAAACTAGCCGGGTGAG
>NW_012122376.1:7076553-7116138 GCF_000951035.1 Colobus angolensis palliatus
AAAAAAAAAAAAAAAAAAGACCATAATGACCCCCATATTTGGCATTTACTTCTTCGGGCAGGGCCAGAGCTGTCAGGCTGCTGGACCCTGAGCCTTAGGGGCCCTCTGTCCATTTGCAAGGGCCTTAGCCCCTGGTGGACAGACAGCAGCAGTTAGAGGCCTACTGAGGCCTTTTCTTGGAAGAGGCATTATTAAATACTTCGACAAGTTGAAGCACAGAGGTTTCTTTACTCCTTCATCCCTTGACTGTCATCAAAGTTATGCACAGGCGGCTGGGCGTGATGGCTCACATGTGTAATCCCAGCACTTTGGGAGGCCGAGGTGAGCGGATCACTTGAGGTCAGGAGTTCGAGACCAGCTTGGCCAACGTGGTGAAACCTCCTCTCTACTAAAAATACAAAAATCAGCCAGGCATGGTGGCGGGTGCCTGTAGTCCCACCTACTTGGTAGGCTGAGGCACGAGAATCGCTTGAACCTGGGAGGTGGAGTTGCAGTGAGCTGAGATCGCACCACTGCACTCCAGCCTGGGCGATACAGCAAGACTCAGTCTCAAAGAAAAAAGAAAATTATGTACAGAAGGCTGTCATGGCCTATTTTTATGGCAGATGAGGTGTTTTTACAAGTTAATAAGGACGTGCAAAGCTGGGGAAGAGGTGGGAGGGCCCAGGTTTGGCACTTGTGAGGAAAAGGAGCAAAACCCTGAAAAATGGAAACTTCCAGTACTCCAGCAGGGCCAAAAACTGTGAATGGGAACCAAGCGTGGTGGGCAAGGGCACCATTTTGAGGCCTGCCCACTGTAGGGTCGCTGTGGACACACAGTGCCTTCCCCGGCTGCTTCATGGAGGGGGAAAAGGCCAGGAACACTGGGCAAACTGAAGGTCACACTCTTACCTTTTGTGCCTGTCCAGGGGCCAGCAGGGAGGCAGCCTGCCGCAGGAGCAGTGTCTCTCTGAAACTCTGACCATTTGTTTCATTTCACAAGTGCCTGCTGTGGACCGACCTAGAGCTGGGCGAGGAGGAAAGGGCCACCCTCTCGGGGCAACAGCTGATTGGCAGAGCCAGGAGGAGTGGCCAGAGGCCGCTGGACACAAGAGAACGCTGGTTCTGTCCCGCCAATTCCTTTCCTCTCCTCTTCCCATGTAACCTGTCCCCCAAATCAGATACCTTGTAAATCCCAGTTAGATCGCGTGACTTCCTTACTCAGAGCTTCTGCAGGCCTCCCCAGCCCTGAATCCTGGTGCTCGGGGACTTGTAGGAGCTGCCTTTCCAGTTTTTATTCCTTCCTGAGACTCACCTCCTCCTGGACTCCAGGTAAACCAGAGACTCCCATCCTCCCACTGTCCTCCCTCCCTGGGGCACTTTCCTGCCTTGGTTTTGTCCACAGCATCCTCAATGCCTGGAAACCCACCCACACCCTTGAACCACCTCAACCCGCACAGCTCCCAAGTCCAGGCCATGTCCAACACCCACGCTGGGCCAGACGCCGTGGCTCACACCTGTAATCCCAGCACTTTGGAAGGCCAAGGCAGGTGGATCACCTGAGGTCAGGAGTTTGAGACCAGCCTGGCCAACATGGCGAAACCCTGTCTCTACTAAAACTACAAGAATTAGCTGGGTATGTTGGCACACATCTGTAATCCCAGCTACTCGAGGGGGCTGAGGCAGGGAGAATTGCTTGAACCTGGGAGGCAGAGGTTGCAGTGAGCCCATCACATGACTGCACTCCAGCCTGGGTGACAGAGCGAGACTCTGTCTCAAAAACAAAAACCAAAATCCAAAAACCAAAAACCGAAAACCGAAAAAAAAAAATAAATCCCACACTTCCCTAACTCCCAAATGGAGCCGAGTCTTCCTCTCCCCTCTTCCCTCTTCCCTGGCCCTGGCCTCTGCTTCACCTGCACTGACTGCTTTATCCCATAGTATCGCAGATCTCTCTGTCCTGCCTATTGGGCAGCCTCCGAGGGCAGTGACCCTATTTTACGCCACTGCTTCTCAATCTAACTGCACATTCTTATCCTCTGGGGAGCGTTCAAAGGCCACTCCTGCCGGGTCCCATACCTGGCGATTCTGACAAAATTAGTGCAGGTCTCTGGGGTGCAGCTGGGTAGGGGGAGGTTAGAAAACGCTCGACAGGTGAATCTAATATGCAGCCACGTGTTGAGAACATCTCCGAAGCCTCAATGCATTGTGCTTCTCAGGTGTTTGTTGAATTGAATACAGTCATTGCAACTTGAAGGTAACGGTGGTCAATCAGGTCACAGATCAGTGCTGACCCGTGGAAATACAACATGAGCCATAAATACGAGCCACCTGTGTCATTTTCAATTTTCTAGTCACCACATTCAAGAAAGTAAAAGGCAACAGTGAAATGAATGTGTTTATCTTTTCATCCCTGTATGCAAATATTACTTCAATATGTAACCAATACAAACATACGTGAGGAGATACTGTGCATTCTTTTGTTCATCCTAACTCTTGGAAATCCTGTGTGTATTTTACACTTAGGGTACATCTCAATTTGGATGAAACACGTTTCAAGGGCTCAGTGGCCTCTTGTGGCTTGGGGCTGCCATATTAGGGCAGTTACAGACCACAGACCAGTTGAATCGTGGTGTTCTTAAGCCTGGAGAGCACATGTGTATTGTGCCAGCAGGCTTGCAGAGCAAGGAGAGGTGGCTTCAGCAGCTGCTGTGAGAGAGATCTAACATTCTTAGCCCCGAACGCCCCCCTCCCTTCTAGTTAAATCAGAGCATCTTCTTATCTTGCCTCGCTTTCCTCTTCACCCCTTCCCCATACCCGCCCCATCTGGGTCCCACATCCAAAGTAAATTTCCTCCCCTGCTCAGCCTCCTGTGGCCCGGCTTTCCAGCACCCAGCTGCAGACCTGCTGCTGCTTCCTGTCCTGATTCTCTTTGGAGAGCTGGCCGCCAGTCCCGGTGGGAGGGAAAAGGGGTGGGAGAACCTGGCCCAGGGACCTGGGAGGGAGCCGGGAGACTTTGGAGTGTGTCCTCTCTCTCCGTTGCTTTCTCTTGCTCTCTCTTTCTGGGTCAGCATGCTAGGCCACTGACCATCCCCTCTCCCCTGGCCTCCCTTCTTAGGGGTCCTCATGGACCCCTAAGAAGACCCAGAAGCTGAGTAGGTCTCTGGTGGGGTTACCTGGCTGCTTGCCAGCCTTCCCAGGGGCAACCCCTGGTGGGTACATTTTGATGCCAAAATGTGCAAAACCAGCAAGAACAGGACTATTATTAGACCTTCCCCCACCGGCCCAGTTACCGGCCACATGACTCGGCCCTTTGATGGCTCAGTGGGAGCCTCGGCCCAGCTCTCTGTGACTACTAATACGGTGTTTCTAAAAATGCCTTCCCACTGGTGCATACTATCACCGCCCTCCTGATGGGGATCTTTTGTTTCCAAAAGCAATTAATCTTCTTTGTCTTTTCTTTGTCTTACTGCATGTGGCCAGTTCCTGGTCTTTGTTGCAGTACTAAATCTGTGAATCGTTTTGGAGCATGTGGTAGACGGGTTTTTATGCTCTAAGTTTTTGCTGAAAGCTGTGATGGCAGGGATGGCTAATGAGATTTTTTTTAAGTGCTACAATTCGTAGGCATGTAGCAAGAGGTTTCACTTGAAAACTTGGAGAGATACATTGTAGATGACCCAATTTCAAAGCTTCATAGCGTGCTGCAACCTGACTAGTTCTGTAGCTCGTCAATCAGAGATTTACTGAGCAGCAGAGAGGTTCTGGGGGAGGTGCTACAGGGACAGATAACACAGTCCCTATCTGGTTGTGGAAATAAGACATAGCGTAGATAGCAAGACTAAAGGTGCCCAGGATGTATATGCTGAGTGGAGGTTCAGGAAAGCAATGCTGTGCATCTAAATGCTACTGTAGGTGCCAGAACAGGAGGGGTAACAAGTGGAGGCTCCCAGAGGAGGCAGGTGCTTCAGCTGAACAAAAAGGTAGGATGTCATAGACACAATGGCCAGGGAAGGCACCAGCAACTCCAGCAGGAGGTTCCATGGAGAATGGAGTATTGGGCTTTACGATGCTGTAGGTTATAAGCTCTCCATTTCATGGCAGAAGTGGTGATTCTTAGAGCCAATAACATTGGGTTTTCTTTCTACCTCTGCTGCTGACATCCTCTGGTGACTTTGGCCAGTCGCATGGCCAGCTCAGGACCCCTCTTATGACTAACAGGGCTTATCATTGCCCTTCCCTTCTTCTGCTGCTCAGGAAAGATCAAATCAACCATTCATCCATCATCCACCCATTTAAACACCCACTCAGCACACCCATCACTCATCCATCCACCTATCCATAAATACATCTACCCATCCAATCATATACCTATCCATCCGTCTATTCACCCATTCTCCTGCCTGTCTAACAATCCATCCATCCATCTCTCCATTCATCCATTCATCCATCCATCCATCCATCCATCCATCCATCCATCCATCCATCCATCCATCCAATCATCCACCTATCTATCCACATATCCATACATCTATTCATCCATCCATCCATCCATCCTTTCTGTAAGTCAGCTGTGCATTTGTTCATTAAGTTCCTGTTTTCTGAGTGTCTACTCTGTGACAGACACTACTAAGTGCTAAGATATGCAGAGCAAAAAAGCATGATTCCTGTTATCAAGACAAGCCAAGGGTGGGGGAAATGATACATACACACATTTTCCTACCCAAATGATAAGGTTGCCGCCACTACAGAGGAATAAGTAAAGGACTGCCAGTTTAGAGGAAGCAGAGGGCCCTTCTGAACATGTAGTAATAACACTGTAGGCTCGCCTCCACCTGAGCACTGACCTCATGGGTATAATTACCTGTCTGTCTTCTCTGGTAGACTGAAAGCTCTAGAAAACAGAGGTCATGTTTTCAGTACCATCCTTGGACTTTGGCAAGGGGAGTCCCTAGTCTGGGACCCCTGTTTAATAATCCTATTCTGGGCCTCTTCAACGGAACCCCATTCCAAAGGGTGAGGAATCTGTGAGGCCAGAAGGACATGCCTATCTGGAGCCCCGTCTACTCCTCATTAGTTAGGTCCTACCACAGAAGCCAGGGACAAACATTCTCAGCCTCAGTGGATTTGCGAAACCTACATCTAGGACCTGTGTAAGCCTCTCTCCTGTGTGGGCCCTCCCAAGGGTGGATCATGTCACTGATGTCTGCACCCCTGAGTCTAGTCACTGATGTCTGCACCCCTGAGTCTAAGTGGAGGGCCAAGGGCAGTCATTTGTAGGGTGTGGACAGAAATTGGGAATGAGACTAGGTGGTCCACGTGTGTCTTATGGGCATGCAAGGCCCCATATGGTATATTTTAGAATTGGATGGAAAGAGAAGAAGGACAGGCTACAGGCCAGGGACGGGAGCCTACCCTTCCCAAACTATCAATTCCGGCTCAGAACCTCAAGAGGTCCAAGAATTCCACATTCAAACACAGACTTCCAGGTTGTTATAAAGGTGTATTTGTACAGGTATACAGAGAAAATTTATTAATTAACAGTTAAAAAAAAAAACCTTAAAACATTTAGACATATGGTATATGGATCTCCTCTAGTGATCTTACCTGGGCCCTATAAATATTAGGGATGGGACGTCATGCCTTGTTTGTGGTTGAATCATAAATTCTTAAGCACACATGGTAGCTAAATGTAGTGTGTGATTCTGGACTGGACTCAGGACGGGAAGAAAAAGTGCTATAAGAGATGTAATTGGGACAGTGGACAAAATTGGAATATGAACTGTGGGTTAGATAAAACATATAAATGTTAAATTCTTGAATCTGACAACTGTCCTATGGTTTCCTAAGAGGATATCCTTGCCTTTAAGAAACATAAATAGATATATGGGGATATAGGGTCATGATGTCTGCAGCCAATAAAGAGAGAGAGAGAGAGAAATGAATGTGGCAAGATGGTAAAGACCAGTGAATGTGGGCAAAGGGTATATGGAGGTTCTCTCTGTATTATTCTTGCAATGTTTTTCCAACTGTGAGTTTGAAATTATTTCAGAATAAAAAGGTAAAACAAACAAATAGCACACTGCCTTGGGTAGAGTAGATATTTAGTAAGTGTTTGCTGGGGTGACATTGAAGCAGGCTCTTGAGGAGGGCTCTGGTTTCAATAGTTAGTCACAGGGAAAAGAGCATTAATAACACTGACCAACAAACACAGGGGTGAACAACATGCCTGCACCGTGCTCAGGGCTCTGCTTTATTAACTCATTTACTCTTGGTGGCAACCCTGTGTGGTAGGTGCTATTATTCTCCCCATTTGTCATGCAGGTGAGAAAACTGCAGCCCAGTGAAGTGAAATAACTTGCCCCAGTCCTGCAGTGGTTAACAGTCTGTCTCCAGAGCTAGCTGCTCAGCACTTGTGCTTAGCAGTCTCTGATAACGTTAGTTAATACTTAGTGAGTGCTCAGTATGAAGAGTCATGGTTCTGGAACTCGCACATGTGCCAACTCCTTTAATCCCCATATACTCCTATGAGGTTACTATTATTCCCATTCTACAGATGGGGAAACCATAGCACAGAGAGGGGAAGAATCCAGGGTGCTGGAGTCCAGAGCATGTCCCGTTGAGCCATGCCCTTTGCTGGAAGTGTTCCTGGAAGACTGGTTCACATCAAGGCACAGAAAGGAAAATGTCTATAGGAGGCCAGTAACTGGGTCTACCTGGATTGGAGCTATCCATGGGTAACGTGGTGCAAGGGCAGAGACTGGGCTGGGAGATGCAATGACCAGCTGGATCCCTGGCTGGTGGATCACAGCCCTGGGGGTGATCAAAGCATGGGTTAGTCTGGAGGGGGCTCCCAGTGATTATCTCCCAGGGCCTGTGTTGGTCACAAACCATTTGGCATCCTCAACAGCAACTCCTAGTGGCATGTGTGTTTTCCAGGTAGGGTGATGTCAGTGGGAGGAGGAGGAATGGAGAAATCACAGGACCCTATCAGGATCCAGGAAGAGCCAGGCATGCAGGAACAAGGCAGCCCAGCCTAATAAGGCAAACTTCAATACAGCCTGCCTTTTAACCTAATTGCTCAAATGTAGGAATGAATACATTTGCTCAGCCACAGCCTGTGAACCTGGGACTCAATGGTTTGGTCACTGTCAGTTCAGCTGGGGCACAGGATGGTGGGTTGCTGAAGCAATCAGCTGCAGGCCCACGTTGCACTGTGCAGAGAGAACAGAGAGTCCTGTCTTGTCCGCACTGGGCAACCACTCTGGGTTACTATGTTCTCTATGAGGTCCAGTGCTTTGGGGGCATAGAGACCTGACTATGGTTTTGTTATGGGCTGAATTGTGTCTCCCCTCAAAATTCATATGTCAAGTCCTAACCCCCAGTATTTCAAAATGTGGCTGTATTTGGAGATAGAGCCTTTTTTTTTTTTTTTTTTTTTTTTTGAGACAGAGTTTCTCTCCATTGCACAGGCTGGAGTACAGTGGCATAATCTTGGCTTACTGCAACATCTGTCTCTCGGGTACAGGCGATTCTCTTGCCTCAGCCTCCCGAGTAGCTGGGATTACAGGTGCCTATCACCATGCCCGGCTAATTTTTGTGTTTTCAGTAGAGATGGGGTTTTGCCATATTGATCAGGCTGGTCTCAAACTCTTGACCTCAAGTGATCAGCCTGCCTTGGCCTCCCAAAGTGCTGGGATTACAGACGTGAGCCACTGCACCTGGCCCTAAAGAGGTAATTAAGATAAAATGAGACCATACGGGGGGCCCCAATCTAATATGAATGGTGTCCTTATGAGAAGTGGAAATTTGGACACAAAAAGAGACACCAGGGAGGCACATGCACAGAGAAGAGACTGGGTGAGGACAGAGCGAGGAGGCAGCCATCTGGAAGCCAAGGAGAAAGGCTCAGGAGAAATCAAGTGGGCTGATACCTTGATCTTAGACTTCCCAGCCTCTGGAACTGGGAGAAACACATTTCTATTGTTTGACATTCAGCCTGTGGAACTTTGTCATGGCAGCCCAAGGAAGCGAATACAAGTGCAATCAGTGGAGAGGAGCCTGGGTGCCAGGGATTTCAGGTCATTTCATAGGAGACACAGGTGACATCTTTTTTCCATCATCACAAAAAATGATGACTCATGGGAGATAGAATCACTGACTTCCAGTACGTGAAGGGCTGTCATGGGAGAGGAAGGGGTCTTCTCCCTTACAGCTCAAGGGGCAGAACCAGGGCCAGTGTCTTGACTCTTCAAGGAGATGTGAGCTTGGGAAAAGTGAGGTTCCCGTCACTGAAGGCACTCAAACACAGCTTATCACCTGACAGAAATGCAGAGTTGTGTAGAGGTGGCAGAGTTCAGTAGCCTGGATCCCATCCAACTCTAACACCTGGAGCTCTCTGCAGTGCTGAGAAGGCCTACTGGAGACAGGTGTGGTTGTCCTCAGATGTCAGGCTAAGTTGCCTGGGGTTTACCCTTAAACTGCAGAGTTACTGGAGGTTTCTGAGCAAGGGAGCACCAAGATCGGGGAATGACTTAGGAGGGTCACCTGGAAGCAGTGAGCAGCATGGACTGCAGGGGTGAGAAGGAAGAGAATGGTGGCAAGGCAACAGCCTAGGGGACATAACAAGACCGTTAAAGGGTTATATGGTGGGAAAGGCACGAAGAGGTTAAATGCAGGAGCTGTTTCTGGGGTGATGGACAAGATCTGGCAACTCTGGAACAGACGAGGGCGCCAGTGAGCAGCTTCCAACACAACGAAAGGATGTGGAACTACTAACTCAGCTACTCCCTCTGCCCCACGCATTGCTCAATGCTCCAATCTCACCTTCCCAGTGAGGCCTAACCTGATGAGTTGGCAGGATCCTTGGAGAGGCGGATGCCACAATGGGCTTACCTGGTCAAGAGATTCCTTAGGAGCCACTCCAGTGAAAGAAAGCGAGGCAAGAGCAAGAAGCTGGGAGAGTCTGATGCCAGCAAGGGAGAGATGGCAGGGAGGCGGGGTGGGAGTATCTTAATCTGCAGATGACTCTGAGAAAGTTCAGCAAGGCTGTGGGGGCACCTTGAGCCAAAGCAGCCGGTGTCTCCCAGGAACGGACCTCACATCCCTGCAGTGTTGTAAGCAGCCTGTGGGAGGCCTGTCCTGAAAGCAAGCGCATCTCAGAACCCAGCAGCGGATGCTTGGCCAGTTACTCACTTCTGAGGTACCTGTCTACTCTGTTCAATGTTGTCACCTGCCCTGCCCTCGGTCCCTGTCCCCGGGCTCCCGATGCTGCTCACCCCGGCCCTACTTTGTTCCCCCATGGCATTGTTCATATTCGAACATGATATCTAACATACTTATTAGTTATGTTTATTGTTCATTTTTCATCTCCCTGACCTCCACCTCCAGCTAGAATGCAAGCTCTATTAGGGCAAGGATGTGTATTGATTTCATTCACTGATGTATCCCAAAAGCCCGTGACACTGCTTGACACATAGTAGGTGCTCAATAAATACTTGTTAAATAATTAAACTGAATTAACAGAGCTGGGGAATCGGGAAGAGGAACTAGTTTAGGAGGAAGTGTTATGAGGCCAAAGAGAAAAGTTCTGTGACCTTCCAGAGGGCACAGTTTATAAAGTGTGGTCTCCACCCCAATTCCTCTGCTGAGCTTGGTTTCCCAGGACCAAGATACTGCCCATGTGTGTGGCCCTGGCTCCCACAGATTGAGGTTGCGCTTGCCTTATGCAGAAAGACCTGAACATTAGCCTTTCATTGTAAAGGCCGATGGGGGTTGGGAGTTGTAATGTTACTGTTAGCAGGAGAAGAGTCATTTCTCAATGGAATCAGATCAACAAGGGTTGCATTTTGTACCTGAAAAAAACTTCTCCCTCAAAAATAAGTTTTACCCAGAAGAGCTGGTGAAGACGAGCACTTGTGCTCCTGACAAACAGCATGACTCTTCGACTGGCACAAAAGATAGGGCTGTTCACAAGATGGGGAGCTGGAGGCCTCCTCTCCCCGCCTGCGAGGCTGCTCGCCACGTGGGCGCAGCGGATGTGGCCCTCCACGCTCCCTCCAGAGTCCCAGAGCCCCTTCCTGCTACTGATTCCACGGTTGTTGTTGCTGACCTGCGGCCAGGCCCCCTGGGGCCGAGTGTGGATTCCGATGCTCCTCCAGGTCACTTTGTCAGTGTTGCCCCTGGCACTGTGCTCCCTGGCTGCCCAAACAGTTGGAAGAGACGCTTTGAGGGCTGCTTCCAGACTTGGCTCTCTCCATGGAAATTCTGGGCTGCTTCTACCACCAAGCAGGCTGACTGCCCGCTCAGCCTCCGAGCATCTTCCTGCCCTGGGAGCCCTCCTTCCCGGGGCCAATCCTCTGTCTTCGTTTTCTCAGAGGCTGCAGCGGGACTGGGTATCCACTTGCTCCTCATGTAGGCTCGTAAATTGGTCCTGAAGATAGGAACCATCTGGAGAGTCTGCGAGACCAGTCCTTGGAAGTCCACGCAATAAACTGGCCACCCCCAGCTTGAGAAAAGTTGGGGCCAGGATAACCAAATAAACCTTCTAGAACCTTGGGCAGGATTCTGTTTGTAAAAACTGAGAACTTTTTCCAGCTTACACTAAGGTCTTTCAGAAGCTGGCCTCCATCTCTGTGTCCATATCTCCTTCCACTCCACCATCTGAGCCCCACGGCAGGTCCTGTGTACACAGCACCCAGCACATGGTGGGCACCCGATACACAGGTGTGGGACGGGTGCATTCCCTTCTGCGGGGAATGGACACTTCCTACCTCTTTGAATACCAGTTATCCTTCAACACCAGGTCCAGGCCTTCTCGTATGTGAAGATTTTTAGGACGTCTTTGCCCCCTGGAAACTGCTCCCTGCTCTGAAATCCGGAGGCAGATGTCTGAACCCCTGGTCTGACATGCAGCAGATACTTCTTTTCATTCATTTTTTCCCACCAACATGTATTGAGCTAGTCATTACCAGTGCAACAAAGTAAAAATGCTTCCCGTTACTGCCCTCAGAGAAGTCCTCACAGTAGGCTGAGTGTGATGGTTCATTTTATGTGTCAACTTGGTTGAGCCGCAGTGCCCAGATATATGCCCAAACGTTATTGTAGAGGTTTCTGTGAGGGTATTTTTGGATGATATTAACATTTAATCAGGGCAGTTGTGATGGCTCATGCCTGGAATCCCAGCACTTTGGGAAATTGAGGCAGGCTGATCACCTGAGGTCAGGAGTTCGAGACCAGCTTAGCCAACATGGTGAAACCCCATCTCTACTAAAAATACAAAAATTAGCAGAACGTGGTGGCATGCACCTGTAATCCCAGCTACTCGAGAGGCTGAGGCAGGAGGATCGCTTGAACCCAGGAGGCGGAGGTTGCAGTGAGCCGAGACGGCACCACTGCACTCCAGCCTGGGCAACAGAGCGAGACTCCGTCTCAAAACAAAAACAAACACAAAACGAAACAAAATGAAAAAACATTTAAATCAGTGGACTTCGAGTAAAGCAGATGGCCTCCATAATGTGGGTGGGCCTCACCCAATCTACTGAAGATCTGATCGGAACAAAGACAACCTCCTCTGAGCGGGAGGGAATTCTGCCAGCTGGTGGCCTTCAGACTTGAACCGCAACATCGGGCTCTTTGCTGGGTCCCACCCTGCAGATTTCAGACTTGTCAGCCTCTGTAGCTGTGAGCCAATTCCGTAGAATAAGTCTTTCTCTCTCACTCTCTCTCTCTATATATGTATGTATATACACACATATCCTACTGGTTCTGTTTTTCTGGAGACTCTTGAGTAATGCAATGAGGTGCCACCAGTGAGAAGTGGCACAAGGTGAAAAGTGAAGAAAGAACAAAGGATCTTGGGAGCACAAAGCCCTCTATCTAAGCCAGGGTCAGGGACGGCTTCCCAACAGAGTTCAGAAGGACACTTTGCCACCTTGCCTCCATAGGAACTGCCTCCAGGTGAGGTTTTCTTTGCTTTCGCAAGGGCACCACATAGAGCCCCAGAATGCTGTGGTCATTGTTATTGACAACAGATCGCTTTTGCAGCCAAGTCGTTTTATCCGTGTTATTTCCCTCCCTGCTGTAGTCAGATGTGGGAGGCAGCCAGCCTGCCTTGTAGTCATCGTTTCAGTCTGCTGAGTGCCTGTAAACTGCCGAGCTGCTTCTCCTTCCTGTGGCCAGGGAAATCAGAAATGGCTTTGTAAGCCTTCGTGGACTTCCTCACTCAGCATCCTCTGTGGGAGGCTGAGGAAGCCCAACAAGACCCATTCATCCAACATGTGACACTCTTCCCTCCATTCCACCCACAGCCGGAATTGAGGCCCGTCCTCAAAGCTGCTTTGCTGCTCTCTAATCTGAACCAGGTCTGAACAAATCGGCTGATGTGACACTGGCAAGTGAAAGTCCGCTGGTTCTCATGACTTAGATCTAAGAGTTGGCTAGGCGCGGTGGCTCATGCCTGTAATCCTAGCGCTTTGGGAGGCCGAGGCAGGTGGATCACCTGAGGTCAGGAGTTCAAGACCAGCCTGGCCAACATGGCAAACCCTGTCTCTAACTAAAAATACAAAAATTAGCTAGGTGTCGTGGCACATGCCTGTAATCCCAGCTACTTGGGAGGCTGAGGCAGGAGAATCTCTTGAACCTGAGGGTGGAGGTTGCGGTGAGCCAAGATCACATCAGTTCACTCCAGCCTGGGCGAAAAAGTGAAACTCTGTCTCAAAAAAAAGGAACAGAAAAGAAAAAGATCCAAGAGTTGACCTGGTTCCAGTATTTTCCAAGATTACAGTTTTCAGCCTCTCCTTTAGTTCTGCTAGAACCTCCAGCTTTACAAGAAATTCCTTACATCCATTGGAGCTAGTTTCTGTGACTTGCAACCAAAGAATCTCATCTACTTTATGAATAGAGACTTGGGCACAGTAAAAAATGAGTCGGGGCAGGGAGAAGGGATTATCATATATATAGAAAACTCCTCCATGCCAGGCAACATGCCGTCTTGTATTTCACAGATTCCAGCTCCAGCGTGCACATTTCTCCAACACACGTGCAGTTTAACTTTTTAAAAAAAATCTGGCATGACTACATCCTAGCTGTCAGTCACACAGCCAGATGTGGCCATTACTGCTTGTGTGTGAACATCAGTACTTGCAGGGTCAAAGACTTGGACAAAAATCCCAGAGATGATAGAGGAGCACTTCTTTTCTTTTCTTTTTTTTCAACTTTTATTTTAGTTTCAGGACTACATGTGCAGGTTTGTTATATAGGGAAACTCATGTCACAGGGGTTTGTTGTACAAATTATTTTGCCACCCAGGCACTAAGCCTACTACCCAGTGGTTTTTTTTTTTCTTTCTGTTGTTCTGTCTCTCACCCTCCACCCTCAAGTAGGCCCCAGTGCCTACTGTTCCCCTGCCTACTGTTGTGTCCATGTGTTCTCATTATTTAGCTCCCATTTATAAGTGAGAATATGCAGTATTTGGTTTTCTGTTCTTCAGTTAGTTTGCTAAGAATGACAGCCTCGGGCCAGGCACAGTGTCTCACGCCTGTAATCCCAGCACTTTGGGAGGCTGAGGCGGGTGGATCACGAGGTCAGGAGATCAAGACCATCCTGGCTAATGTGGTGAAACCCCGTCTCTACTAAAAAAAAAAAAAAAAAAATTAGCCAGGTATGGTGTTGGGCGCCTGTAATCTCAGCTACTAGGGAGGCTGAGGCAGAAGAATGGCACAAACCCAGGAGGTGGAGCTTGCAGTGAGCCAAGATCATGCCACTGCACTCCAGCCTGGGCAACACAGCGAGACTCCATCTCAAAAAAAAAAAAAAAAGAGAATGACCGCTTCCAGTTTCATCTGTGTTCCTGCAAAGAATGTGATCTCATTCTTTTTTTATGACTGTGTAGTATTCCATGGTGTATATGTACCACATTTTCTTTATCCTGTCTGCCATTGATGAGCATTTAGGTTCACGCCATGTCTTTGCTATTGTGAATAGGAGGAACACTTTTTAAAGAAAAGTGACGTCACTACCGGAATGAGGATGCTATATCTCTAGCAGCCACAGAGAACGATACTGTCTGGGAAAACATAAGCAGTGACAGCTCTTAGTTTAAAAGAAGATTGAGAAAAATAGGGCTCTGAATGAGAAGAAGGTTTGGGCATACCTTAGTCAATTTAATTCATGTATATTTCCCATTTCATTAAAATGCAAAAGAGTAGTATATGATTTTTAAAAATCGATGTCCATATAAGCTTAAAAGAGCTATCTTAATAAGTATAAAATAGGTATTCTAAGCTAGAGATTGCCAAAATTTTCCTAGGAAGGGCCAGAGAGTAAATATTTTAGGTGGTAAAGGGGGCAGCTACTGAGCTCTACTGTTGTGGCACAAAAGCAGCCATCCATCACGCATAAACAGATGAGCACCGCTGTTTCCATCCTGGATGCTTGTATTTGTGGACACGGAAATGAGAATGTTATATAATTTCCTTTTTCTTTTTTTTTTTTTTTAAGGGATAGGGTCTCACTCTGTCACCCAGGCGGGAGTGCAGTGGTGCAATCATAGCTCACTGCATCCTCGACCTCCTGGGCTTAAGTGATCCTCCTGCCTCAGCATCCCGAGTAGCTGGGACTACAGATGTGGACCATCACCCCTGCATAATTTTTTTATTTTTGTATTTTTTGTAGAGATGGGGTCTCACCATGTTGTCCAGGCTGGTCTTGAACTCCTGGGCTTAAGTGATGCTCTTGTCTCGACCTCCCAAAATGCTGGGATTACAGGCATGAGCCACCGTACCTGGCCAGAATTTCATACGATTTTCATTCATCACCAAATATCATTGTTTTAGTGTTTTTTGGGGAAGTCATTTACAAATATAAAAGCCTTTTTAGCTCACGGGTCATAGGACAAGCAATGGCAGGCCAATAGTTTGTCTACCCCTTTCCTAAGTGATAAGAAAGCCTGTGTCATTCCTCTCTTTAAAAAAAGTACCATCCCCGAAGGTCTGGTCTGATTGATCATGACTTTTATTTCTTAGTTCAGTAATGGGGCCCCTTACAGTCAATGAAATAAACTTTACATCAGTCCCATGAAGTAGGTAACAATCCCAGATGGTGAAATGAAGGCACAGACAGGGCTGGGCACAGTGGCTTGCACCTATAATCCCAGCACTTTGGGAAGTCAAGGTGGAAAAAAAGATTAGTGGAGTATGGTGACCTGTGCCTGTAGGCCCAACTGCCCAGGAGGCTGAAGTAGGAGAATTGCTTGAGCTCAGGACTTTGAGACTGCAGTGAGCTGTGACAGTGGCACTGCACTCTGGCCTGGGTGGCCCTGTCTTAAAAAAGCAAACAAATGGCCAGGCACGGTGGCTCACGTCTGTAATCCCAGCACTTTGGGAGGCCAAGGTGGGTGGATCATGAGGTCAAGAGATCGAGACCATCCTGGCCAACATGGTGAGACCCTCATCTCTAGTAATAACACAAAAATTAGCTGGGTGTGGTGGTGTGCGCCTGTAGTCCTAGCTACATGGGAGGCTGAGGCAGGAGAATCACCTGAACCTGGGAGGCAGAGGTTGCAGTGAGCCGAGATCGTGCCACTGCACTCTAGCCTGGAGACAGAGCGAGACTCCGTCTCAAAAAACAAAAACAAAACAAAACAAAACCAAAAGATATAGAGATATTTTGTCGCTCAAGATCAAACAGTTAGCGGGTCCAAGTTAAGTTTCAACCCTGGGTCTGATTAACTAACTAAAAAAAAAGTCAATATGCCTTTTCAAAGATGTCAACTTGGAGGTTATAACTAACATTACAGTCTATAGATATAACCTAGAATAATTCTAGCTGCCTTTCGTTCAAGTCTGCCTCCTCTACAGAAAAGAATGTAGGGATTTACGTGTAGTTTTGGGTAACAACAGCATGGCTGACCAAGTGGGTCGTTCTAAATGGATGCCAACGGCCTGATACAGTGACTGACATGTGCTGGAGGGCTAAACTGCTTGTAGGATTTATCAGACTTACTGTCTTTCCCACTTCTTGAATATTAAGAAACACATTTTTATGCAGAGAGAAAAATGCAGTAAAAAAAAAAAAATAGAATCAAGTGTAACTTATAATATGTGCACCTGGCCTCAGGGGCTTCCTGGCCTGTTCGGACACTTGCCTTTCCTTTATCTTGGGCAGGGAATTGCTGTCCCACTTGAGTCCCCCGGAGGCCTGGAGGAGCAGAGGAGTGGAATGAGCCCTGCGGTTGATGGAGCAGGGGCTGGCACATCCCAGTGGCCCCAGAGCCACAGAAGGAATTAACAAGTGTTCTGCTTCATTTTTCCAGGCTCCGTGCTGTGGACAGGCCTCCTGGACAAGCCCTCAAATGAGTTCTGCAAATGGGCTTCCAAAATCAATAAGCTGCAAAAATCTATCTGGCCTGCAAAATCTTCCTCGGTCTCCTTCACATCCATCAATGCCCCCCTCTCCCTGGCGCTGGCATGTCCCTCCACCCTGCACCGCTTGGCAGTCACAGCACTGGCCTGGGATCTGGCAGGTTAGCTCAAAGCTGCAAATACGGGGGCCTGTGACATGATACCAGAAGCGAGCCATAAAGAAAGCTTGAGCAAACACGTCTCTCTGGGAATCATTCCGGGCCTGCTGGTGCTCATGGCTGCCCTCAGCTATTGAGACGTTGCCTTTGCCTCTTTGGGTGTGGTCCTAGAGAGTTGAATGTCTTCCAGTTACTGTTTAGGTCTTGCTTCATAATTTTTTTTTTTTTTGAGACGGAGTCTCGCTCTGTCGCCCAGGCTGGAGTGCGGTGGCCAGATCTCAGCTCACTGCAAGCTCCGCCTCCCGGGTTTACGCCATTCTCCTGCCTCAGCCTCCCGAGTAGCTGGGACTACAGGCGCCCGCCACTACGCCCGGCTAGTTTTTTGTACTTTTTTTAGTAGAGACGGGGTTTCACTGTGTTAGCCAGGATGGTCTCGATCTCCTGACCTCGTGATCCGCCCGTCTCGGCCTCCCACAGTGCTGGGATTACAGGCTTGAGCCACCGCGCCCGGCCTGCTTCATAATATTAATAGCTACCATGTATTGAGCAAATGCTGTGTGCCAGGCATGGTTCTCTGAACTTCAGAGCCATTATTCCTCTCCTTTAAAAAACAAACAAAAACCAAAACAACAACAACGACAACAAAAACAGCCCTAAAGTGTTGGCCCTGTTTTACAAATGAAGAAACTGAGACTCAGAGAAGTGTTAAACTTGCCCAAGTCAAAAATGAGCTTTGTGGCTTAGCTGGGATTCTAATATGATTCTGTCTTCCTGGGAAGCCTGCACTGGTTTCATGTTACAGAAGCAGAGACTTTGAAGAGCCAATCAAAGCCGAGGCGTTAAGTCGGAATCATTGCCTCTGCCATGTCCGCGCCATCATTTCTCAAGTCCAGGCTCTCTCTAAAGCCTTTATCCGTCTCCCAACAAGAGGTGAGACTGTCTATTGTCTGTCCCCTGACGTGGCACACAGAAGCGGGTGTTGGTGAATTTCTGTCATTTCCTGGACCAGTGGGAGAGTCTGAGAAGAGAATGAGCTGTTGGTATTACAACTGACCCACCCCAAACACGGCCCCTGTGGTGTCGGGCTTACTAAATACTGAATGCATGAATAAACCCACCATTCAAATAGCCCACTACCTCTGCATAAGACGAGTCCAGATCATTAGGTAGAAGCACACCTCAGTTTAGGGAGCTGCAGTGACATTTTCCCATCGGTAATTTTTGGAAACAACTGGAGTTCCATGTTGAACCTGTGTGTACAAAGCCAGCTCAGAGCTCCACGGTCACTTGGAATGGAAGAGAGTTTTTATTATGTAAGCAGAATGTATTTTTGAACTGACTGGTTTTCCTGAAGGCATTCAATTCTTAGGGTTGTATTTTACCACGAAAATTGTAGTGGGTTACTGAGAGCAAGCTGTACATTTCTAACCTGACAGGCAATTGGAAATATGCATGCTGAGAATGAAAAGCATGTTGCCGTGTTTATGGAAAACTGAGACACACTTGTGATTAAGGACTGCTACATGGAACTCATCGCCAGGGTTTTTCTACTGTGGTTGAGTAGAAGAAACAAAACAAACAGCTCTGGACACATGGAGAGCCATGCATCCCACCCCTTACTGTGAGGAAATGGTAGATGTCAAGGTGTGACTTTAAAAGGAAATCCCCGTTTTGTCTTGCCAATATGACCTAGAGACTAGTTAAGCAATTACATCCAAGCTGTACCCTGATTTTGCATTCATCTGAGCTTTTCGTGGAACTGAATGGTGAGTTTTCTGGTAAAAATGGCTCTAGAATTACAAAAATTTCAGTTCACAGATAACTTGAAAATGTTACCTTTCAATAAAACTCAGTATTCTAAAACTAACTGTTCAAGTTGGGAGACAGCCAAACAAAGATTGAAAACTAAGCCTCCAGCTGTTGGTAGACCTAAGGACCCTGGTACCTTTACTGCGGGATGATACTGGAGGTGCATCCAGGCTATGCAAGTGGTCTTCCTCGTGCACAGAGCTCTACTGAACACTTGGGGAGGGGACATGGCAGAACTGGAAGAGGCGTCCTGCAGGACTGGCCCAGCTAAGTTCCCCACTTTAGCTGCCTCCCTCAAGGCCAGCAGCCACACATTAGCATGCCCAGCTCAGGCCTGCCTCAGGGCCTTTGCGCTGACATTGCCTCTGCCTGGCTCACTCTTCCCCTAGCTCCTGCTATGGCTCACTCCTTACCATTCAGGTCTCTGCTCAAATATCCTCTCCTCTGAGAGCCTTTCCCAGCCACACTATCAAATCAGTTCCTCTTCCTCCTCTCAGTCTCTGCTCGTGACCCTCTTCTGTTTTTCTCATAGTAGTTGTCACGATGTGAAGTGATATTATGTGTTCATCTGTGCACTGGAGTACAGTGCTGTGAGAGCAGAGATCACTCTTGTTCAGGGTTGTAGACCCAGGTCTCAGAAGAGGGCTGGCTTCTGGGGTCAGGAACCCCTTTGGCCTCTGGTGAAGCCCATGGACCTTTTGTCAGAATAATGCTTTTTTTTTCAGTAGGTTTTTGGGGGACAAATGGTGTTTGTTCACTACCTGTTACATGAATAACTTACATGGGTAAGTTTTTCAGTTGTGATTTCTGAAATTTTGGTGTGCTCATCACCCAAGCAGTGTACACTGTACCCAATGTGTAGTCTTTTATCCTTTCTACCCTTCCCGTTGAGACCCCAAAGTCCATTGTATCATTTATGCCTTTGTGTCCTCGTAGCTTAGCTCCCACTTACGAGAACAGACGATGTTTGGTTTTCCATTCCTTAGTTGCTTTACTTAGAATAATGGTCTGCAACTCCATCCAGGTTGCTGCAAATGCCATTATTTTGCTCCTTTTTATGGCCTAGTAGTATTCCATGGTGTATATATACCACATTTTCTTTATTCACTTGTTGATTGATGGGCATTTAAGCTGGTTCCATGTTTTTGCAGTTGCGAATTGCGCTGCTATAAACATGCGTATGCAAGAGTTTTTTCGTATAATGGCTTCTCTTCCTCTGGGTAGAGATCCAGCAGTGGGATTGCAGGATCAAATGGTAGATCTAGTTTTAGTTATTTAAGGACTCCCCATACTGTTTTCCATAGTGGTTGTACTAGTTTACAGTCCCACCAGCAGTGTAAAAGTGCTCCCTTTTCACCACATCCGTACCCAACATGTATCAATTGTTGGGTTTTTGAATCGCGGCCATTCTTGTAGGAGTAAGGTGGTACCGCGTGATTTGGGCTTGCATCTCCCGATCATTAGTGATGTTGAGCATTTTTTTCATATGTTTCTTGGCCATTTGTATATCTTTTTTTGAGAATTGTCTATTCATATCCTCAGCCCACTTTTTGATGGGATTATTTGGGTTTTTTTCTTGCTGATTTGTTTGAGATCTTTGTAGATTCTGGATATTAGCTCTTTGTCAGATGCATAGTTTGCAAAGATTTTTTCCCACTCTGTGGCTTGCCTGTTTACTCTGCTGATTATTTCTTTTGCTGTGTGGGAGCTTTTTAGTTTAATCAAGTCCCATCTATTTATCTTTGTTTTTGTTGCATTTGCTTTTGGATCCTTGAGCATGAAGTCTTTGCCTAAGCCAATGTCTAGAAGGGTTTTTCTGATGTTATCTTGTAGAATTTTTATGGTTTCATGTCTTAGATTTAAGTCTTTGATCCATCTTGAGTTGATTTTTGCATGAGAGATGAGGATCCAGTCAGAATAATGCCTTTAAATGCTTAAAATAAAACCCATAAGACTGGATAGAAACCAAGTATATTGAAATATAATCCAAACAGTTACCAAAACGTAAAAAATGTGATATATGTGTATGTTCTTTTATTAACACTTAAAATAGTGAGATTCTATGTGGGTGTAATCACTACTGTAATTTCAAGGTGGTGATGAGAATAAGTGCTATTTTACAAGGCCTGCCACAACTATAATGTGACATGAAACTATCTGACAAAAGTCACAGGTACTACTAATACTACTGTGGTTTGGAGGTCTATGTTCACAACTTATGGAAATGCTGAATATTAGTTCAAGGTTACTAAAATTAAACATGTAAATTTTTTACATCCGAGTTCACAAACTCTGTAAATTCACTGACCCCAGGATAAGAAATTCTATGAGGTGGTCCGTAATTGTTTGTTGGATAAATGAATGAGAGGCTAAAGGTTGGAGCATGAGTCATGCTCTGTAAGCTTCATGCACAGCAATAAGATGTAGGTTGCTTTGAGGAGCCAGGTTCTGTGCTGGGTCCTGGGGATACGGAGATAGAAAAGATACAGCCCTACTCTCGAGGAGTTTCCAGTTCTAGTTGGACAAAATACCTGTGCATAAGCAGAACATTTCAATACAATATGGCAAATCTGATGGCCTGTGTCCAGGGACTGGGCCCACACTGGCACTGCAGAGCAGGCACCTGGAGAAGAAACCCTTTGAGCTGAATGATGGAGAACAAATTACAGTTCCTCTGACAAAGGAGGGGTTGGGAGTGTGTTCTAGAGCCAGAGAACAATGAGCAGAACTCAGAGTTTTAAGGGAGTTGGGGTAGGAAGTGAGCAAAATGAACTGTGGGAAGTAATGGGAGACTCTTTCCTTCCTTCCACATATACTTATTGAGCATCTACTGAGTGCCAAGATCTGTTCCAGGGATTGGGGATTCTGTGCTGAATGAGACAGATACATGAGCCTCCACGTCCCTCCACATCAGAAATCTCCTGTGCTGCCCACAGTGGGCCCTGGCTTATTTGACCAGCAGAGTGGCTACTCCTGTATGTTTGCCAATGAAGGCGTGATTCAAAGAACGAAATGAAATGAAGCGAGCTCTCTGCTTCCACTGAGCTTGCATTTTATTTATTTGTTTTTATTTTATTTTATTTTTGAGACACACCCAGGCTAGAGCTCAGTGGCATGAGCTTGGCTCACTGTAGCCTCGACCTCGGTGGCTCAAGTAATCCTTCTGCCTCAGCCTCTGGAGTAGCTGGGACTACACGCATGCTCCACCATGACTGGCTTTTTTTTTTTTTTTTGAGACAAGGTCTCACTCTGTCACCCAGGCTGGAGTCCAGTGGCATGATCTTGGCTCACTGCAACCTCCACCTCCCGAGTTCAAGCATTTCTCCTGCCTTAGCTTCCCTAGCACCTGGAATTACAGGAACCAGTCACCAGGTCTGGCTAATTTTTATATCTTTAATAGGTACGGTCTTTTACCATTTTTGGACAGGTTGATCTTGAACTCTTGACCTCAAGTGATCCACCTGCATCAGCCTCCTAAAGTGCAGGGATTACAGGCATGAGCCATGGCACCTGGCCTAATTTTTGTATTTTTTGTAGAAACAGGGTTTCACTAGGTTGCCCAGGCTGGTCTTGAATTCCTGTGCTCAAGCCATCTGCCCACCTCAGCCTCCCAAATTGCTGCAATTACAAGAGTGAGTCACCTCGCCTGACAGAGCTTGCATTTTAATAAAGGGAGTCAGACAGCAAATAAGTAAGTATATGCCATAGTGTCCAACAGTGACAAGTTCTGAGAAAAATAAAACAGTAGACAAGGCTGAGGTGTCTTATAAGGACTGCAGTGTGAGGAACTCTGTAGCCCATGCATGCTAAGAAGCTTTAGGGCCAGGCACGGTGGCTTGCATCTATAATCTCAGCACTTTGGGAAGCCAAGGTGGGCAGATCACCTGAGGTCAGGAGTTTGGGACCAGCCTGGCCAACATGGTGAAACCCCATTTCTACTAAAAAATACAAAAATTAGCCAGGCGTGGTGGTGCGTGCCTGTAATACCAGCTACTCGGGAGGCTGAGGCAGGGAGGATTACTTAAACCTGGGAGGTGGAAGTTGCAATGAGTGGAGATCACGCCACTGCACTCCAGCCTGGGCAGCAGAGCAAGACTCTGTCTCAAAAAGAAAAGCTTTAGGGGCACAGAGGTTGACATAAGCTGCTGGTGATGCAGAGAGATGTTGTTATGAATTGAACTGTGTCCCCCTAAATTTATAAGTTGAAGCCATAAACCTCTCAAAGTGACTGTATTTGGAGACAGAGCCTTTAAAGAGGTAATTGAGATGAAATGAACTCATAAGGATGAGCGCCTAACCCAACAGGGTTGGTGTCCCTAAGGAATAGGAAGAGACACCGGGGTATGCTTGCACACACAGAAAATGCCGTGTGCAGACACAGAGACGAAACAGCCATCTGCAAACCAAGCAGAGAGGTCTCAGGAAGATTTTCCTTGTTTTGACTTGTAAGATTCTCAAGACCGTCCCCGGTAAGTCAAGATCACAGTGCACAGATGCCACCGGTCAGGGATGGGGGCAGAAAGACCATGGGCTTGGCCTCTGGGCTCGCGCACTGTGTGACTTGGAATTATGAAAGTGGATTTGCCATAAGGCAAGGGACTGGGAGTGATTCTCTCAGTGATTGTAGAAGAAACAATCCCAGTGGATCCCCAGCACTGAAGGGGACCCCCAGAAGCCGTTCAGTCCAGCTTCCATCCTTCCATCCTGCTTCCATCCTCCTGGGAGGAGCAGACAGGCTATGCCAGTCTATGGGACTCTGACGCATTCACTCGTTGGAAAAGGAATTCACGGTGCCAATTCTGTGACAAGCTCTGTAGTAGGTGCGGCAGAAACAGAATAAAATGGACAGAAATCTCTTCTGCCTTCATGATCCCAGGGACAAGCAGTTGATGTACAGGCGCACACACACGACCTTGGCGTTCACTTCATTCTCTCGCTCACACCTTCATGGGCAAACATTCAGGAGTAGCCACTCTGCTAGTGAAATAAGCCAGGGCCCGCTGCGGGCAGCACAGGGGATTTCTGATGTGGAGGGAATTTGAAGGCTCATCTGAGCAAGAGGGATGCAAATCCACCTGCCCTCTTTGTTAAAATGCCATTCTTTTGCGAGCAGCATTGTCCCCTCAGGCAATGTCGGGAGAGATCAACCTTGCTGACACCTTGATCTTGGACTTCCAGCTTTCAGAACAGTGAGAAGATAAAGGTCTGTTGTGAGGTCCCCTGATTGGCAGCCCCAGCAGACTCACGCAGGGGTGCATTGTCAGAAAGCCCCAGTGGGACAGAGGCAGAGAAAGATGGGAGAGACAGCGCGAGGGAGCACGACATGCAATGGGAGGTGGTGGCAAGAGTCTAGATGTGAGGCCATGCCCAGGCCAGCTGGGCTCCCGTGGAGGGCATGGGGACCAGAGACCTGCTGCAGAGGCTCATGTGGCAGGCCTGGGACACTGTGTAGATGGGAGGAAGGTGAGCACCTGGCAGGTATGGACCAAGTGGTGACCAACATGCAGGTAGAAAGTTGGGCTTGCTGGAGTCATCAGAGCCACTAAGTCTTCAAAGCACTAAGATTTATCCCTTCTCCCATTTCCATCCAGACTAGGAAGTAGGAGGCAGGAAGGTCATTGTCCTGAGACTTCCTGTCTCTGGAGGTCGGGCTCTCTGGGTCCCATTGTTCCACACAAAGGGGCAGTGATAAGCTGGTTGTTTGCTGCTTCTGGTGCCAGCAGGAGAGGCTGCCTCCTTTCCTCACCCCCCCCCCGTCCATGGGGCACAGATGATGTGAGGCCTCTCAGGGCACCAGTGGCTGCAGAGGAGGGATGGGCACTTGCACCTCAATCACAAAAGAGGGATTGACGGACTGTGGGGCAGGCTGGGAGGCGAGGACACAGCCTGGCAGCCCCGGGCTGGCACAGGCTGCTCCTGGGCTTTGAGCAGCGCAGCTGCTTCTCTGCACTTCAGAGGCACGTGTTCTGCTTCCCTGAGCCCAGGAGTCCTGGGGTGGACATTATATTCTGTTTCTAGACCTCCCACTCTGTGCTTCTGTCTTTTGGCCACCTGGGGTGTATCTCCTCTTTACCTACCAAACCACCTTCCTCCTCTTTCCGGGGCAGATCAGGGCTCTGATGACCTGGTTCACACCAAGGCTAAAGCATCTAGCATTTTAAATGACAGTCTGAGGGGGACAATGCTGGTCACAAAAGAGTGACATTTCTGCAAAGGGGGCAGGTGTATTTGTATCCCCCTTGCTCAGATGAGCCTCCACGTCCCTCCACGTCATAAATCCCCTGTGCTGCCCACAGCGGACCCTGGCTTATTTCACCAGCAGAGTGGCTACTCCTGAATGTTTGCCACTGAAGGCATGAGCGAGAGAATAAAATAAACGCCAAGGTTACATGTGTACACTTGCACATCAACTGCTTGTCCCTGGGATCACGGGGGCAGAGATTTTTGTCCATTTTGTTCTGTTTCTGCAGCACCTGCTGCAGAGCTTGTCACAGAATCGGCACCGTGAATTCCTTTTTGAATGAGTGACTGTGTCACTCAGGCACAGCCTGGCTGCTCCTCCCAGGAGGATGGAAGGATAGAAGTTGGACCGAGTGGCTTCTGGGGATCCCCTACAGTGCCTGGGATCCACCTTGTGTAAGTTTCCTCTACAATCATTGAGAGAATCTCTTCCAGCTCTTGCCTTATAGCAAATCCACTCTCATAATTCCAAGTAGTATTTGGATGGCTGTCATAGGCCCTGCTCCATTTGTTCCTCACAATTACCTGCGTTGGAGACAGGACTAACCCCATTGCCCCCATCCTATGGCGGGGAAACTCAGACTTGGGGACGCTAACTTGGTCTTGCCCAAGGTCACACAGTGAGCGAGCCCAGAGGCCAAGCCAATGCTCTTTCTGCCCCCATCCCTGCCTGGTGGGGGCATCTGTGCACGGTGATCTTGACTTACCGGAGAGATCCTTGAGAATCTTACAAGTCAAAGCAGCGAAGATCTTTCTATCCAAAGAGACAGACATCCTCTTCTATTTAAATGTGTGGCTCTTGGGGCCTTTCCCCCACTTGCTTTAAAAAAAAAGTTAGGTAAAATTCACATAACATAAAATTAACCCCTAAAAAGGCACATTTCAGTGACATCTGGTGCATGCGCTGTGTTGTGCTATATCACACTTATATGAAATTTCAAAACATTTTCCTCATCCCCAAAGAAAACCTCCTTACCCAGTGGTAGTCAGTCCTCCCTCCTCCCCTCGCCCCCAGGCCTGGCAGCCACTTGTCTCCTTTCAGTTGCCATGGATTTGCCTATTCTGGGCATTTGACATCAATGGGGTCAGACAACCTGTGGCCTTTTGTGCCTGCCTGCCTGCCTTCCTCCTTCCTTCTCTCCCTCCCTCCTTCCCTTCCTCTCTCTCTCTCTTTGCTCTGTCACCCAGGCTGGAGTGCAGTGGCATGATCTCAGCTCCCTGCAATCTCCACCTCCCAGGTTCAAGCAATTCTCCTGCCTCAGCCTCCCAAGTAGCTATGACTACAGGTTCCTGCCACCACACCTGGCTAATTTTTGTTTTTTTTTGATAGAGACAGGGTTTCGCCATGTTGGCCAGGCTGGTCTTGAACTCCTGACCTCAAGTGGTTCACCCACCTTGGCCTCCCAAAGTGCTGGGATTACAGGAGTGAGCCGCTGTGTCCAGCCTGGCTTCTTTCACTTAGCGTCATGTTTTCTATGTGCAGTGTGTGTTAGCACTGTGTTTCTTTTTATGGCTGAATAATATTCCGTTGTTTGGAGAGACCACATTTTATTGATGGTGTCTAAAAGATTGTGTGAAAAGGTTTGACTTTCCTGGGATACTGCCTTCTGTGCAGATGAGCTGAGACATGTCTAAGGAAGCCCACTTCTGCCTAAGGAAGCCCATTTCGTATCACATCCTTTGATGACACTGAGATGTGTCTGAGGAGGGAAACTGAAGGTCAGAAATGGGTGAAGACCAGCAAGTCCAGTGAACCCAAACAAGATCCAGTCTGTGAGGTTATGGGGACAGCAGTCAGAATGGAGATGGGAGACAGCTGTCTGCCCAGCCCTGCCCCAAGGTCACTGGCAGCCGCGCTAAGAACCAGCCTCGTGGGGCTTTGCTCCCTTCTCTGGGGAGAGAAAGTTAGGCCGTAGCTCCTCTCTGCTTTTCAAAACCTGTGGTTCCACCCTGTTCTTTCCACAGCACTGGTTCTTCCATGGTTAGTATCCAGGTTTGGGTTTTCCATTTGTTTGCCCCTCCACCTGCTGTGTGGATCTTTTTGATGCCCAATGGAGCCTTCCTTAGGGGATAGATCACTGGACTCCACAGAAGCCGCCTGTGGGACCATAGGTTAGTGAACAGGGACTCCTGGGACAATGACAGGAGTTAATAGCATCAGGTTCCTGGCTCATGGTAAGTTTTTGGTAACTATAGCTGTTACTACTATGATACTAATAACAATAATTATTAATGTTATAATTTAGGCCATTGGAAAAAGTAGTACAAAAATGTGACTGGTTTATTCTTGTTTGCCAGGTGAATTTCCAGCTTCTCTGGGCGGAGTTGAGATGGGAACTGTGGACCTGTCTTGTTTACACTGAAGCAGCACCACACAGCTGGCCACCTGTGGCTACCTGGCCATGGACCACAGCGTTCCCACCTCCACGTCAGCCACAGATACAAAGAGGAGCTGGGCTTCTGCACACCAGGTCGTAGCCCATATTTGACTCAATTCAAACCAGACATAGCCCTTTCTCAGGGCTCCCCTTCCCACATCCTGTTCCCAAGTGGCTTTGAGGATGGAGCCAAGTTCTTCTTAATGATATCACAGCAGGAGTTGATTGCTACCTTGAGTGGTTTGGCTGCAACAAGCCTCATAAATGAGTGTTTCTTGAACTTGAATGTGCTTACAGATCACCTGCCGATCTCGTCACAAGGTAGAGGCAGATTTGGCAGGTCTGGAGGGACGTCTGAGATTCTGTGATTCTAACAAGCTCCAAGCTCCCAGGGGAGGTCGAGGCTGCTGGTCCTCAGATCACCCTGGTGGTCGCAGGGCCCTACACACATTATCTCCCTGCCTGGGCTGTGTGTCAGCCAGCTCGGCCTTCATGGGGAGCTTCTAGAAAACCCCTATCTGGGCTTCTTTACTGTCCTGTGGTATAAAAACTGTTCCTGATGACATTAGGAGAGGGCCACCCAGCAGCTGTGACCAGCCATCCAACAGGAGGAAGAGTCGTGGCCTTGCTGTGCTGGCAGGTGACCTGGGACAAAATCTGGCTCTGCAGTCTATCAAGCGTAGTGGTCTGAGCTGTGGGAGCCACTCCCCCACTGTGGGCATAGCCCAGACTGCTGGGGGACTCAGCCCATCTGCGTGGGGCTCAGGACTGAGGAGCTCCTGGGGGCTCACTAGGAGAGTAGGGGGTTTGGGCCCACTTTACCCTGCTTTAGTCCCTGCTCTCAGTCATATGTAACCAGTTAGTGTGACTTGGAGTGTCATGTTACTGCCACATAGGCTTCACCATGCTGCAGGGAACAGGAAAGGGGACTAATTCCCACCCCCAGGTTACCTGGCCCAGGTCCTGAATCATCTTTTTCCCCAGCCAGTGCCACAGTATCTACTGAAGAGTAGTCACTGTAGAGATGATGGAGGGCATGAAGGCTTCTGGAATATTCTAAAAGCAGAAGAGCATGCGTAATCTAATCCTGAGAGACTGTGGGGATGAATGATCTGCTTCCCATTGGCCATGCAGTGCTGGAGGTCCACTCCCTGCCACCCCACACTTGGTACCGTCTGCAGTCATGGGGCCTTGTAATTTATGAGGCTCGCATTGCCTGTAGGATGTGGGGTGGAGAGCCAGAAATCATATATTTTGTCCTTTCCCCTTCTTTCAAGGGTAACAGAGCATTCCCTCCATTCCATAGTCAAGGAATGAAACCTACATCCCTGTTTGGATTGCATGAGTTTTAAACACACCTTTCCAGGATTGAGATGTGATGAAACCTCCATTGGAATTTTTAAATCATGAGTGAGGGTTAATTTATGAGCAGTTGAAATAATCAGTTTGCAGCATCTATAAAAGCTGCTACATTTCAAACTCAGGGTAGAGGTGCCAGGGCCACAGGAAAGCCATGAGAGAGCTACCTGGACAGTGGGGAATGTGTGAGGGCTTGGGGAGATGGCCCCAAGAGATGCTGGTCCCACAAGTACCTCTTTGGTTGATGGGAAATAGAAAAGGAGGGGCCAGTTGGGCGCAGTGGCTCACTCCTGTAATCCCAGAACTTTGGGAGACTAAGGCAGGCAGATCATGAGGTCAAGAAGATCGAGACCATCCTGGCCAACAATGGTGAAACCCCGTCTCTACTAAAAATACAAAATTTAGCCGGGCATGGTGGTGCATGCCTGTAGTCCCAGCTACTCGGGAGGTTGAGGCAGGAGAATCACTTGGACCTGGGAGGCAGGGGTTGCAATGAGCTGAGATTGTGCCACTGCACTCCAGCCTGGTGACAGAGCGAGACTCCGTCTCCAAAAAAAAAAAAAGTTGGGGGGGAAAGAGGGACCAGGGTGAGGCAGCCAGCGGTAATGAAGTGAAAGTCTTTTCACCGGAGCAGGGGCAGGGTGAGGATGGTCTGAAGAGGGGAAGATGCCGCCTCTGAGAAGAAACTAGCTAATACCAAGAATCTCCCTTGAGCCAGGTGTGGTGGCTCATGCCTGTAATCCCAGTGCTTTGGGAGGCTGAGAAGGGAAGATTGGTTGAAGCCAGGAGTTAGAGACCAGCCTAGTCAACACAGAGAAAACCTCGTCTCTACAAAAGTTACAAAAATTAAATGGGCATGGTGGCGCATGCCTGTAGTTCCAGCTACTCAGGAGGCTGAGGTGGAAGGAAGGGTTGAGCTCAGGAGTTCAAGGCGGCAGTGACCTACGATTGTGCCATTCCACTGTACTCCAGTCTGGGTGACAAAGTGAGATCTTGTTTCAAAAAAAAAGAATCTTTCTTGAAATGAGTGCTTTACATGTATGTGTGTTACTCAATCTTCACAAAGATCTCACACGCAAGATGTCATTATGCCCATTTTACAGGTGCAAAAACTGAGGCTCCTTGACAGCTGCAGTCCTTTAAAGTCATGGTGCAGCCACCCAGTGATGGAATGCATCTTTGGCAGTCTGTTTTGCCAAGCCTTCCAAGTGACTGCGAACACTGGAGTGACGACCTCATGGCTGGGGTTGTGCAGTGGTGGGCATGTTTCAAAAAGGAAAAACTGCTGTTAAAAACTGAGACATGCCATTGTGAAAGCTTGATAGAGAAAAATAGCAACTGATGGCCTTCTAGAAGCATCCTGTGGACTCTTCAGGCAACTGGTTTCTGAGCATTGACTAAGGCCAGAAGGGCTTTATAACTCCATGGAATCTGCATGTTTAGACAGTGTATATCAGCTTTTATTGAGAGGCAACAGCTTTTGTATTTGCTAATGTTCCCATAAGGTAAGATCTTCACCTTTAAAGATTTGTATTGATTTAGGGCTTTCGGAAATGCCTTGTTTTGATCTGTTGCTGTGCAGAAGCTGAGCTAGTACATAAATATGGGTAGTGTTTATTGAGTATTTACTATGTGCTGGATATTGAATGTGCATTATATGTATTGCCTCATGTGATCCTCACAACATGCCTATGAGGTAGGTATTATTGTTATTCTTATTTTATAGATGGGAACATTGAGGCCCAGAAAGGTTCAGTAACTTTCTCTTTGTCACAGAGCAGGGGAGGGTTGGAGCCAGGAAATGAGCCCGGGTTGTTTTTTTAAAAAAACTTTCATTATAGAAAAATTTAAACATATATAAAAGTAGAAAAAAATTGTATAATAAACCCCCATGCATCTATCACCCACTTTGAACAAGGATCAACATTCTGCCATTCTTGTTTTATTTTTCTTCCTCACATTTGTTGTTTTCTGGAGTATTTGAATCCTGGATATCACATCATTTCACCTGTAACTACTTTCATAAGCCTATGTAACAGATAAGGACTTTTTTTTTAATATTAGTATAATACTATTATCATACCCCCAACATTATTCCTTTATATCCTCTAATACTTGGTCCATGTCCAGTTTCCCTAACTGCCTCAAACATGTTCTTTTGTAGTTGTAATGTCTGAATCAGGGTGCAACCACCCAATAGTGCATTTGGTTGTTGTGTTTCATTTCTTCAAATCTGTAAGTTTCCCACTTCTTTCCCTTTGCCATTTATTTGTAAAAAGTTCCATATTCTGGATTTTGCTAATTATATCTATATGGTTTCGTTTAAGATGTTCCTCTGTCCCCTATACTTCCTTTAAACTGTGTGTTAGAGCTAGAAGTGGATTTGATTCAGGTTGAATTTTCTGGAAATAATGTTTTCTGGGTAATACTCTTCCTGCCTGTTGCACAGGCTCTCTGGTGACTCCATTTTTGATGATGTGAAGATTGTCCAGTGGGCCAGGTGATGTCAGCCTGATCAATGCATCACACAACTCTGCTGGAGTCTTCCACCTGCCTTAGCAGCCATCAGTGTCTGTTATCAAGGTGCATTATAACATCACGGACAGCAAAATGGTGGGCATCTCATCCCATCCTTCTGATCTGTATTCATTAGCTGACATTCTTCTCTAAAGAGTTTCCTACATCAATGACTTGTTAACCTAGGCAGTCCAATGCTAGACTGCTCTCAGAATCTATGCATCTCATACTTTCATGTGAGCATAAATCACACTCGTCAAAATGCAGATTCTGACTCAGTAGGTCTGGGGTGGGAGCTGACAGACTGTATTATTGATAAGCTCCCAGGTGCTACAGACGCTGCTGCTCTGCAGACCACCCTCTGAAAGGAGCCTGGATCACCTGTTTTGCCAGTTAAACTTTTCAGACTGGTGCTCTCCTCTACAGAATTCTTTATGAATAGCCAGCTATCTCTGAATGGGCAGCTATTCTAATGCTAACCGGTAGTTTGACAAGGTTAGTGGTTTAAACCTAAGCATCAGGGTGTATTATTCAGACTACAAAATGTTATTGTAGCTTAGAATTTTCTGAGAAAATTTGACATGTCACATAATATAATATTGAAGGTACAATTTTTATTCTCGTCTTGTGTCTCACATTTTGTCAAAAGTGAAATACTTTTCTAAGGGAAGGCCTGGTGACATGCCAACCATCACTTAGCATCTTCTGGTGCTAAGTTTATAGACAGCTGTGGTTCTGCCTGCCCTGCAAGGCCTTTTTCTTTTGTTGGCAGAAACTTGGCATTGCTTTGGAAGACTATCTCTCCAAGGTCTTTTGCTCTGTCTTCATCAAAGCATGGGCCAATCAGACCCTCTCTCTCCATGAATTTAAATCTTGAGTAGAGCAATGTCAGGCCTGAAGATGGCTGGAGCTGATTCCTTTCAACAACAGTGCTGAGGAGAGATTGTCTTCTATGTCCTTCCTCTTAGGTTCCAGGAGCTCCCCTAGTCACCTGTCTTCTAGCCCTGACTTCCCAGTGTCTTTTTAAATATGTGAAGCATCTCATAAGTTCCAGATGAGTTGTTTTTCTGCTTAAGTTATCCAGAGTTGCTTTCTGTTGCTTATAACCAAGAAACCCTAACTGGTAGAGCCTCCATCCTAGAGTCTCAAAATGGTGTGACTTACCTGCTATTGCTGTGACAGTGAAGAGTTAGCAGGTTGACAAGGAAGCACTTCAGTCATTTGTCTTAGTGATGCCAGCATCACCAATTACCCCTTAATAGTGGTTACATATCAGAGTACCCTGAAAGCAGGAGTAAAGATAATGAATTTGCAATGGGAGAACCCCTTGGAATGAGGCTTCTTCCTCTTGACTTTTCCAGTGAATTTGGTTTTATGGGAAGCACATTTTTTCCCACTGGTCAGAAGAGCATGTAGTTTTACAGGCTAATCTTGCCCTTATGGAATAGAGGAAGGGGAGCAATAAGCTACCAGCATCAATGATTGGGTTCTGTCATGAGGCCCCAGGTCCCTCCTTTCTACCACAGCCTCCTCAAGCCCTGGGGCTGCAGCTTTATCTAAGGAGTAATGACCATGATCTCAAGGAAGCCCCTGAGTCATCAGAAAAGTTATGTTCAGTATGTTCTGCTTAAGAACAGAGGGAAGAGTTTTTGGCTACAGAAGGAAGAAGGATATATATCCTCAACCATTCCTAATGAAATAAATTAGTCAATAAACAGAAATAAAATCACAACAAAAACAAATGTAAGTAGTGACTACACAAGGAATTACCTTTGTATCTAGAAAAGTCATGACCAGGCTGGGCGTGGTGGCTCATGCCTATAATCTCAGCACTTTGGGAGGCCAAGGCAGGAGGAAGGTTAGAACCCAGGAGTTTGAGACCAGCCTACACAACATAGGGAGACCTAGTCTCTAGAAAAAAATACAAAAAAGTCAGCCAGGCATGGTGGCACACACCTACAATCCCAGCTACTTGGGAGGTGAAGGTGCGAAGATTGCTTGAGCCTTGGAGATTGAGGCTACAGTGAGCTAGGATTGCACCACTGCACTCCAGCCTGGGTGACAGAGTGAGACCCTGGGGAAAAAAAAAGAAAGAAAGAAAGAAAAGAAAAGTCATGACCTTGGAAAGAACCAGAAAATTCTGATGTAGTACATCTCCTAAGTTCAAACTGCGCTCTCCAGTGAAAGAAGGAATTCATGAAACTTGGAGGATTCTTACTAATGTTATTTAGTCAAGAGAAAAACATAATCTCTAGCAGAGAAAACAAGAGTAAGCAGTTCCATGAAAAGTTCAAGGGAAAGATCCCTTGAGTTTGGAAGGCCCTAAATGTCACCTGGAAACTTTAGTGGAGAAAGGAGGGGTTGCCAAGGCTTGCCATTGTTCAGGAAGCCAAAACACACAGAAGTGTGATATAGCAATGGCTGGATGGAATGAACCTTAATTTCTGACATTTAGTGGGATCCCAAGAGAGAGAGCAAAGCCCAAACTTCCAAGAGAAGTCTACTGGCCAAGCTCCTACCCCTGACCTTCCCCTTCCCCATTTCCTTGTCCCCCGACGATGGAAGGGTGGAGAGTTAGTAAAATCTATCTCCATACTGTAGCCCAGATGACATTGAGCCCCAGGTAAAGTGAAAAGGGTGTCAAGGAAAATCCCCCCACTCTTTCAGAATAAATAGGTGTTGAGCTGGATGTAGTGGCTCATGCTTGTAATCCCAACTATTTGGGAGGCTGAGATGGGTGGATGGCTTGAGGCTAAGGGTTCAAGACCAACCTGGGCAACATAAGGTAGACCCTGTCTCTTAAAAATAACAGCAACAACAGAGTAGATAGAGGTGTACAGAGCTGTACCCGTTAAACTTGAACAACATGATAAGACATGGCATGACAAATATCTAAACACACTACAGAACACAATAGCCACAGATGAAAGAAAGGAAATATTGGTGAAAAAAAAATCAACGAAGGCCTGTCCTGGACAAAAACATATTCTTTAAGAACTACCTATGAATATTTGGTATAATAAAGAACTTAATAAGACTATGAAAGATTTAATTCATAAATTAGAAGTAAGGAATAATAAGACCAGGCACAGTGGCTAATGCCTGTAATCCCAGCACTCTGGGAGGCCAAGGCAGGCAGATCACTTGAGATCAGGAGTTTGAGACAAGCCTGGCCAACATGGTGAAACCCCATCTCTATTAAAAATACAAAATATTAGCCATGGTAGTGTGAGCCTATAGTCCCAGCTACTTGGGAGGCTGAGGCGGGAGAATTGCTTGAACCTGGGAGGTGGAGGTTGCAGTGAGCTGAGATCGCACCACTGCACCAGTCTGGGGGACAGAACAAGACTCAGTCTCAAAAAAAAAAAAGAAAAAGAAAAAAGTAAGGAATAATAAAGATACCACTGAACAATCAAATTATTGCCACGGAAGAAGTGCTGAAATTATTCATGGCAAACACACAAGAAAAAGGCAAAAGGCCGGGCGCGGTGGCTCAAGCCTGTAATCCCAGCACTTTGGGAGGCTGAGACGGGTGGATCACGAGGTCAGGAGATCGAGACCATCCTGACTAACACGGTGAAACCCCGTCTCTACTAAAAAATACAAAAAACTAGCTGGGCGATGTGGCGGGCACCTGTAGTCCCAGCTACTCGGGAGGCTGAGGCAGGAGAATTGCTTAAACCGGGAGGCGGAGCTTGCAGTGAGCTGAGATCCGGCCACTGCACTCCAGCCTGGGCGGCAGAGCGAGACTCCATCTCAAAAAAAAAAAAAAAAAAAGAAAGAAAAAGGCAAAGATTACAGTAGTCTAGAGGAGATGCTAGTTATGGAGGACAAAGATGATCCAATATAATTATAATTGATGTCTCTGAATTAGGTACCCAACAAAAAAAATAGGGAAAAATACATTCAGAGATGTAGGTCATCAGAAATAAATTGCAAATTTTTAGATCAAAGGGCATCAAGGGGAAAAAATGATATGTAATGACTGGCATTAAGCTGTATCCTGGTTAAGATATTGAACTTGGAGGATAAACAAAGACCTCTTCAGACTTGCAGGCTGCCTGCAAGGGAAAAAAAGTCAGGTGTCCCAGACTTATTAAGAGAAGACAATAGAGTAATGTCTAGAGTGTACTGAAGGAAAGAAAGCAAAATCCAAAAATATTAAACAAATACAACCTGTCATTCAAGCAAAAGACTAGCAGGCAGACACTGATACAGGAAAGAGTTCAGGGACTATAGCACCCATATATTCTTCTGGGAAAAAGCCCAGCCAACCAAAAAGATGGATTAAAATGAGGAACTTGGGCTGGACGCAGTGGCTCACGCCGGTAATCCCAGCACTTTGGGAGGCCAAGGTGGGTGGATCACTTGAGGTCAGGAGTTTGAGACCAGCCTGGCCAACATAGTGAAACCCTGTCTTTCCTAAAAACACAAAAATTAGCCGGGCATGATGGCGCATGCCTGTAATCCCAACTACTTGGGAGGCTGAGGCAGGAGACTCACTTGAACCCAGGAGGCGGAGGTTGCAGTGAGCAGAGATCATGCCACTGCACTCCAGCCTGGGTGACAGAACAAGACTCTGTCTAAAAAAATAAATAAAAAATAAATAAATAAATAAAATGAGGAACTTGGAAATGCAACACACTTAACAGAAACCAGGGAGTGGGGAAGAGGAGAAGGGAGAAGATGATGGCAAATTTTCTCTTTCTTTTTTTAAGAATAATAAATCAAAATTAAAACAAAGATTTGAAAAAAAGCTCATGACTCCAATGCCTTCATGATTTTTAAGTACAATTTTTCTGAACCTTGGGAGAATTTATAAGTATGAAGAGTCATCTCTCAGTATTTGTGGGGAATTGGTTCCAGGACCCCTTTGGATTTATATCAAGGCCCTGATATAAAATGGTATAGTATTTGCATATAACCTATGCACATTCTTTAAATTGTCTCTAGATTATTTGTAATACCTAATCTAATGCCGACATCACTTCATTTGCATAGATTCAACATAGTACTCAACACATGACAAATTTAAGTTTTGCTTTGCAGAACTTTTTTTTTTCCTTTGAGACAGGGTCTCATTCTGTCCACCAGGCTGGAGTGCCATGGCATGAGGCAACCTCTGCCTCCTGGACTCAGGTGATCTTCCTAACTCAGCACCCTCCCAACCCCCAGTAGCTGGCTACAGGCACATGTCACCACACCTGGCTAATTTTTGTATTATTTGTAGAGATGGGGTTTTGCTACGTTGCCCGGGCTGGTCTTGAACTCCTGGGCTTGAGTAATCCACCCATCTCAGCCTCCCAAAGTGTTGGGATTACAGGCATGAGCCACCGCACCAGGCCTGCTTTTGAAACTATGTGGAATTTTCTTTTTCTGAATAATTTTGATCCACGATTCATTGAATCCACAGATGCAGAACCCATGGACCCAGAAGGCCAACCTTATTTGTTTTGGAAATAACAATTTATTTTAAGTTCAGAAATCCCTTCAGCTTTTTTATCTTCCATAAAATTTAAGTTTATTTAAATTTTATAAAGAATTTAAATTCTTTTTATTCTAATATGGCATTATGATATGGTACTCATCTGTTAATCATTTAATTTATATTTAGAGCTTCCTGTGTGCCAGACACTGTTCTGGGGACTAGGACACTGCAGAGAGAAAAACAAGAACCAAAATATTATAAAATCATTTCTACACACTCTTTATCCTTAGAGAAATTCAGGATTATGTTCACAAAATACTAATCTTACAATTTCTGGATTGTAGGATTTGTTGTGCGTCTTTGAACATTTTATGTTGATTAAACTTTTGAAACAAAGTACTTGTATAAAGCTTTTTTAACTTTTTAATTTATTTATTTTTTCTTTTTGATTTTTTTGAGACAGGGTCTCACTCTGTTACCCAGGCTGGAGTGCAGTGGTGCCATCTCAGCTCACTGCAACCTCTGCCTCCTGGGTTCAAGCAGTTCTCCTGCCTCAGCCTCCTGAGTAGCTGGGACTATAGGCGCATGCCACCATGCCTGGCTAATTTTTGTGTTTTTAGTAGAGATGTGGTTTCACCACGTTGGCCAGGCTGGGTTTTGAATTCCTGACCTAGGTGATCTGTCCCCATTGGCCTCCCAAAGTGCTGGGATTACAGGCATGAGCCACTGTGCCTGGCATTAATTGAATTTATTTTTAATTGACACATAATAATTGTACATATTTAGGGGTAAGAGTGATATTTCCTTTTAAAATTAATTTAATATAACACTTTTCAATGAAAAAGTTATGTGTTTTTAAAACTTGAGTGCTTTAATGAATTGAAAATTGGAGAATTATTCCTTCCCTTTATTAATTTTGCCGTTTTTTCCATTTGTAACAATGCTGAGGCTGGGCATGGTAGCTTACTCCTGTAATCCCAGCACTTTGGGAGGCCGAGGTGGGTGGATCACGAGGTCAAGAGATTGAGACCATCCTGGCCAACATGGTGAAACTCCGTCTCTACTAAAAATACAAAAAATTAGCTGGGCATGGTGGTGCACACCTGTAGTCCCAGCTACACAGGAGGCTGAGGCAGGAGAATCACTTTAACCCGGGAGGCAGAGGTTGCAGTGAGCTGAGATCGTGCCACTGCACTCCAGCCTGGCAACAAAGCAAGACTCTGTCTCAAAAAAGAAAAACCACACACACACACAAAAAACAAAAAAACGGAAAAACAATGCTGAACATTTTTCCATGTCTTTTCTCACTAGGAATATATTCATCTTTGTTGACAGGTCGGTTATATAATTTTCTATTCCATATGCATTTATATGTGCTCTTTCTACCTTTGCTATCTTTGACATGTTTTCTCTTGGCCACATATGTTATCCCCAGTCTTGTTTGTGTATGTGTTTTTATTATTAAAATAATCTTTTCTTCTTGCTAAGAAATACATGATCACTGCATAAAAATCAAATCATATAAATAAATGGAAAAAACAGAATTTTACAAAGCACACAATTCCACCTATTCAGAAACAACTTCCATTAACATCTTGGAGTTTGTATTTCCAGATGCTTTTCTGTATAATTACCATTTGGGATTTTTTTTTTTAACAGAAATGTCACCATACCACACTCTTTTGCAATATGCTTTTCTTCACTTAGTTTGCTGTGAACATCTTTCCATGTCATTACACTTTTTTTGAAAGTTTAATGGTGTGTACTGTTTTATTGTTTGGCTCTTTATTTTTAGTTAATTCACTGTTGGTCATTTAGATGGTTTCCTGTCTTTCACTGTTAGAATGTATAATGCAGTAAATGTGCTTTATAAATAAGTTGTTTTGCACACCCATACTCCTTTCCATAGGACAAATCCTAGATATAAAGTTGCTGGGGCAAAAGTAAAACACATTTCAAAATGATGCTTGACATATGTTGTAAACCACTGTGTAGAATGGCTGAGCAAATTTCACTTCCATCAGAGGCACATGAAAGTGTCTGTCCTTGCAACCTGCATCTTTTCCGTCTCTTAAGCCTTCCTGTAGGTGAAAAATTATGTCTAAAAGTTGCTTCAATGTGAAATTCTTTGATTACTAGGGAGGTTGATTTAAAACAAATACTTATTGGTCATTTCTATTTCTACTCAAAGAACTGCTGCTTCTTGCATTTTGCAATTTAAAAAGACTGGGCATCTATTTCTTCTTGCTTGGAATAGTTATGTAGTAAAGATAGTGATTTTCCTGGTTTGACATTATATTTGAATTGTGATCTCCTTTGTGCAGAAGTTTTATTTATTTTTTTTTCTGCAGCCGTATTTGTTCAAATTTTCCTAAACAACATTAAGGAAGTATACACCGCAACATCTATTTAATCACAGTGAAAACAGAAAAATGTTCAAGCCCTTGACTTCGTTTCCACAAAGGCCTCCATTTGACTTTCAGGCACTGCTCTTCCTGTTGAGGTTTTGGATCACGCTGGTTCCACTCCAGTTTACTTTCATCTTTCCAGCACCAGGGTATTCATGAGTTGCCATGATCCATTCCTCTTTTCTGGGGCACCTATAACCCAGCAGGCCCTGTATTTAGAGATCACACAAGGACTTCAGGGTGCCAGGCTTTTAAGCCAGGCTGGTGGAGCTGTCCCCAGGCACCATCACGAGTCCTCCTGGATGGGCAGCCCTTACTGGAGGTGGGTGCCTGCTGATGTTTCAGCAGTCGGGGCATGCGACCTGGGTCTGGGCTCTGGTGCTGGGAAGCCTGAGACATGAGGCGATGCTCTGGTTCTCAGGACTGGGGTGTCAGCTGAGAGCCCTGGGCCCGAGGCCTGTGCTGGGGCCCCACCTTTGACAGTGAAGGTTAAAGAAGCTTGATCATGAGAAACGGCAACATCCTGAGTCCAGAGACCAGTGGCTGGCCAGAGTCCAGCGGCTGCCAGGATGGATGCTGGAGGCTAAACACAAGAGCCGCCTGTCCCTGCAGGCTTCCCCATTCTTCTTCACCCATCCCAGGTTTGAGGCAATCTCCTCCCACCTGGGACCCCCACCATTTTACCTGCTGCTCTTTGGTGTGCATTGCCATGTGTTACAGTTATTGATAAACAGGTGTCATCTCCCTTCTGGCCTGCAAACCCACTGAGGGCCAGTCTCATCTTTGAATCCGTCGAGCACCCAATGCAGCGCCTGCAGAATGAGGGTCTTGCAGGACATGTGCGACCACACTGATGGGATGGTTACTGGATACACAGCAATAGTTGCTCTTGCTCCTCCTCTTTCTCCCCCTCTTCATTCGTATCTGTATTGTCTTTTTTTTTTTTTTTTT
>NW_012122376.1:7117211-7118962 GCF_000951035.1 Colobus angolensis palliatus
TGGCCATGCTGGTCTCGAATTCCTGACCTCAGCTGATCCGCCTGCCTCGGCCTCCCAAAGTGCTGAGATTACAGGCATGAGCCATCCCACCCGGCCTTCTTCTTCTTCATTCACACATTCCCTCAAAGTTAGTTGTATTGATCTGGTAGTTCCTCTGATATCGAAATTGCAATTTACCAGGTTCATTGAAGAAATAGGGAAATAGCATTTTCCCAGTCGTTCATCTTTGCTCTCTGTTTGCAGCTCTTGAAAGACAGCTGTTGAAAATAAACCTGGACTGTTTCTCTTCCTGCACATGAGCTCTGCTTGTCCTGTACCCTGGCACGGATCTATAAGTGCAGATGTCAGGCTGTATTCAAAATCCATTTCAAACAATCAGTGCCCAGGCTAAGGGAGGCTGGCCCTTACCCTTCAGTGGGCCCCCTCTGGGTCCCCTGCCCACGGTCCTGTTGCCAGTGCCAGCATGTAAAAAATTCCATGTGTGCAAGCTCTGACTTGGGAGAAGAAAGCCGGAATATGGCTAGGTGTTTCTAAGCCCCCCAAGCTCCACACTGTAAACACAAGATGCCCTGGCCACGAGAAAGAAACAGAGTAACATTTGTTATTCTTTAAAATGTGCCTTTTAAGCATATTTGGCAAGTCATTGCATAGAAAAGTAACGTGTGCTCCAGTGAAGGAGGGCTTGAGTGAATAAAGCTGACTGTTCACTGTCTGATCCCGTTTGTTTGACTTGAACAACAGTCGCAGGACGAGTGCATACTTGATATTTCTTCTAAAGCAGAGTGTCTTATGCGTTGCCAATCTCTTCTCCAGGATGGGAAGCTGGGAGAAACCTCTGTGCCTTCAACAGCAGCAACAGTAACTTTTAAACAAGGTACCCAGCATGGGACCACTTTCAATGAAAAAACCGGAGGATCCAAACTTTGCTCCTTTGTTCCCGAACCAAACTGGGAATACAGATGCCTGGCTTCTGGTTTGAGTGTGGCCAGGTTGCAGCTGTGTTACTGTAGACAAGCTGCTTGGCCTCTCTGTGCCGTACAAAGCAGATGGTCAGACTGACATTCATGAAAACCTTGAAGTCAGGGGCAGGCAAACTACGGCCCACGGGCCAAATCCATCCCACCACCTGCTTTGGTACAGGCTGTGTGAGGTAAGAAAGCTTTGCACCTTTACAAATCATTGAAAACAAATCAGAAGATGGCTAACACAGGAAATTCACTTTATGCTAAGGGAAATAAGGCAGACACAAAAGGATAAATAGTGTATGATTCCACTTATATGAAGTACCTAGGGTGATCAGATTCATAGAGGCAGAGTAGGATGGTGGTTTCAGGAGACGGGGTGGAGGAAGGGGGAGTTAGTATTTAACGTGTATGGAGTTTCAGTTTGAGAAGATGAAACATTTGTGGAGATGGGTGATGGGTGATGGTTGCAAAACAATGTGAATGTACTTACCACCATCGAATGGTAGCTTGAAGGTGGTTAAAATGCTAACAATGTACGTTCTTTCCATTTCACCACAGTAAAAATATGATATGAAATCAAATTTCAGAGTCCAAAAATCAAGTTTCATTGGGATACAGCCATGCCCATGACATGATCTGCCCGCCTCTCAACCCTTCTGCTTGTCCCTGCCTTGTCCTGAGGGCAGAGGAGAGTATTTGCAACAGAGACTGTATGGCCTGTGAAGCCCAAAGAATTTTTAATGGCCTTTTGCAAGAAAACACTTGCCAAAAAAAAAAAAAAAAAAA
>NW_012122376.1:7120062-7121991 GCF_000951035.1 Colobus angolensis palliatus
ATGAACCTGGGAGGCGGAGGTTGCAGTGAGCTGAGATGATGCCACTGCACTCCAGCCTGGGCAATGGAGCCAGATTCTGTCTCAAAAAGAAACAAAAAACAAAAAAAAAAAAACTATGGTACACTTTATGTTATATTCCTTTGACCACAGAATTCAAAAAGACTGGATGTGTGTACAGTGCCTAGAACTGCATCTGGCATGCAGCAAGCATTCAATAAATGCAAGTCGTCTCCATAACGAAGACTGGGAACCAGATGGTAGTGCTGAGCTAAGTAATGCTCGTGCTGTGTGAGGTTGTGTATACTTGGATTCCACTGGGTATGTGCGCTGTCAGTCCCTACTTTATGACACGCACATCAATTGCTGAAAGCAGAGTCTGTCTGCCTGTGTATTCTAGCGCAGGGATTTTGTGTAATGATGAGGGGAAATTGGGTGGGCACCGGGGTTTTCCTCTGCACTGAAAGGAGCCATTGATGAAAGGAATATGCTTGAATTCTTCTTCCTTGATGATACCCAGGTGGATAAAATAGGGCTTACAGCTCCCCCAGTCCCACTCCCACAGTGAAAACCAGTTAGAAACAACCAGCCCCAGAGGGCACTAAATGATGAGCTGGGACTAGGGGGTGACTGGCAAGGTCCTTGCTTGATCTCTTTTAATGCTATGAGCAAATAGTTTCCTTTAGAGATGATTAAGAACATTACTGTTGCATAATTAATTGCCTTAAAACCAACCGTTCCACTTCACTGATTTGCTATTTTTAGCAAGATTTTCCACAGTCTCTTTGTTTTGTTTCCAAAATAATTGAGTTACAGCTAAATTAATAAGAAGTGATCATTTCATTGCTTTAAAAGGCTTACGTCTTCTTAGGGAAGCACGCAGCCCTCAACCCAGTCCTTTGTAGCCGAGTCGGGACTAGCAGGGCGGGCAATAGAGTTATGTAAGACTTCTCTTCAAGTAAAACTTTATCTCTGAGTTTTAAAAACATTGTAAGGAAATGTTGATGGGGAAAGCCAGTTGAAGTCCCAGCCTGGATGTATCATTCTCCAAAGAAAAGAGCCCCAGTGCCTGGAAACGGACAGAAATGAAAGGCAGGGCTGTGAGGAGAGCATCACAATTTAAGCAGGCTTTGCTAAAAATCACAGTGCACGCTGCAAAGCGGCAGCTCACATTTCAGTCTCAGAGTTTTGCTATAGTCTGTGATTCTCCGTTTGAAGAGTCGGGCCGTAACTTAATTCTATAAATCAGAGCGTTCCTCAAAAAGAGACTTGGGGGGGCTCTGCTGAGCCTTTTCTTGGCAGCCTGGCTTGGAAGTGGTGAGTGCCTTTTCCCCTCGTCAAAGCCATAAAGACTAAGCTGAGAGATGAGAAATTTTAGCCTATGTAAAAGAAATTTAGTCCGTATGTGGTTGCCTGACAAGACCCAGGGTGCGCTGGAGATTTAAAAATGTGATGATCACACTTTCTTTGGGACGTGAGAGCAGGAAAGTGGAGGGGAACTGGATAATTATTTAGCAAGTGAAGGCATGTGCAAAGCACGGATCTGAAAGACATTCTGTAAACACATTTTTACAAGCAGCATACTGAACTGACTCATTTGGGGTGGGGGGACTTGGCTGTAAGAGATTCTGTTATAGATAATACCTCTTCTACCGCAGCATGCTGGCTACCCACAATTGGCAGGGACAAGCAGAAGGGTTGAGAGGCATTCAGATGGGTCTTGGGAGAAAATGGATAACGTGGTCAAAACTGGAGAGACTGGTGGCTCAAGAGCATTAAGACAGGTAGAAGCGGGCCGGGCGCGGTGGCTCAAGCCTGTAATCCCAGCACTTTGGGAGGCGGAGATGGGCGGATCACGAGGTCAGGAGATCAAGACCATCCTGGCTAACACAGTGAAACCCCGTCTCTACTAAAAAATACAAAAAACTAGCC
>NW_012122376.1:7125776-7151265 GCF_000951035.1 Colobus angolensis palliatus
TGGCTAGTTTTTGTATTTTTAGTAGAGGTGGGGTTTAACCATGTTGGCCAGGCTGGGCTCGAACTCCTGACCTTAGTTGATCCACCTACCTTGGCCTCCCAAAGTGCTGGTTTTACAGACATGAGCCACTGTGCCCGGCCCATGGCTGACTCCTAATCAGCTTCCCTCAGCTAAGGGTTCCCTCTGCCTATTTCAAGGCTGGGTAAACTCCAGGCTGCTAGATTGGACGTGCTCATTATATTAATGGCGTCTGTTTCCTCTGATCAGCACCATGATACCACAAGGAAAGCAGGCAGGCAATGTTGGCTTGGTGCACAGATGGGACCACCAGGGCCGGGAGGGTGATGCTTATTAGGGTTTAGCTGAAGCTCAAGTGCCATCAGTTCCAAACACCTGTGCTTTCCACAGCATGCTGAGACCTGAGGGCTGAGTGCAGCTCTTTGGAACTTAGGAAGAAAGAAGTGGGAGCAAGGTGGGCAAAGGGGCTGGGTGCAGAGATCCATCTCATGGCTTCTGGTCCAGTCCGTCTCAAAACCAGCTTCATCATAGAGCTGTCTTATCTCTGCCACCACACATACCTAGCTAAGAGATACTTCTTTTTTTTTTTTTTATGGCAAAGGCAGATGCCTTAGCTTAAGTTTTCTGGCATCCCTGGCAGCTGATTGAGATACCTCTGAGCTCTACTGCAGCTCCTGCTAAAGCCACTTGCTTGGGTTTGCAGGGTACAGCTATGCAGCTGCTCATGGGTCTGGGCAGGCTTCTCCAACCTTGGAAGTTCTGCAGGTCTTTGCAGGCTCCCTCCCCAGCTTCCCTCGGGTGCTATCCTTGGGGAAGGGGCTATCATCATCGTCCAGGCTTGGCAAGGAGTAGTCCATGTTCTGTGGACCCACACTGTAAAAAGCATGGCCCTGCATCACCTGGGAACCGGTAGACATACAGAATCTCAGGTCCCACACCAGAACTACTGAGTCAGCTTCTGCATTTCCACAAGGTCCCCAAGTGCTCCGTGCACACACTGAAGTATGAATGGAGTCCTGCTTTGGGATGTGGCTGCCCACCTGTAGAAGATTAGGGTCCAAGACCAAGAAGGATGAGGCCCCTCATCTACTCTCTACTTCCATTACTTTACATTTGTTTCTGCTTTTGCTGCAATTAATAATTGTCTCATTTGTTTGTTTGTTGTCTATCTCCCCCAGAATATAAATCATATGGGGACAAACATATTTTCTCAGTCAGTGCTGAATTCTTAGTGTCTTGCCCATAGCTCTGCACAAGGTAGACATTCAAAAAATATTAGTAGGTTGGCTGGTGGGTTGGATAAATGTGTGAATGAAGGAATGAAGGTAGAGAAAGGGGAAGAAGGAGGGACATAGCTAGGCACTTTGGCTGACAAGTTGGCTGCCCTCTTGTTCAGGTCCTTAGAGACAACTCTTGTCATTCTCACTCCCCTGTGAATGTGTTAGCCCAGGTGCAAGGCTGGCATCAGTAGCAATGTGACTGGGTGGGATACAGAGTTGTTGCAAGAAATCTCCAGTCGCCAGCACTGTGATTAAAGAATGTGATTGTCACATTTATTGGAGCAGGGAAACTCCTTTGTAAATGAAATCTGATGCAGAAACCCGATCTAGATGATGTATGTATCCGGGGTATTCACTGCTCTCGGGTTCCAGATCGGGAGACACTGACATGCCCAGCTCAGGCCTCCCAACCACAGGTGCCCTCAAGGGGATAGGGTCTTCCTCCTGGGCCACTCTGGGCACTTGCTCTGGCATCCCTTTCCCTCTATCCTTCTTGTTCTGTGCTCACCTTTTTTAGATTGCATGCACAAAAGCTCTTCTGTGTCTCCTCTTTTGTGATGGAGCTTGATGGTTCATCAGAGTAATGCCAAAGCCAGTCATGTTCCTGCAACAGGGCCAGCCTGATAGTACTGGGCACAGCACCCTGAGTCCTCCCTGGAGCCCAGCAACCTTCCCCAGCCCACATAAGACTTTTTATCCTGCTAAACAGATAACAGCAGAAGGATCCCTAGAGCAACGGTGTGACTTGGGGACCAGAGCCGCCTCCCTAAGGCCAACCCCTCTCCAGCTACCTCCTTGTTGCTCCTGAAGAATTACTCAATGACAGACCTTGGTCAATAAATCCCTCCTACCCAATTTCACAGATGGAAAAACTGAAGCCAGAGAGGAGCAGTGACCTGCCTTTGGCCCCCCAGTGGCTGAGCTGGGGTGACGTGGCATCCCCTGGGAGATCCATAGCTCTTCCCCTAACCCCTTCTCCAGCCTGGCCCTCTCTTTTGGCAAAAGAAAAATGCCAAGCAATGGTGAGTTACTAAACTGATGGTCCCTAGGGGCCAAGTTACAGAAGGATGACTTGTTTTTCTCTGTGGTCAAGTGTCCTTTTACTGACAACTCTTCAGTACTGCAAAATTCAGACTGATCTTTGTATGATATTTGGTGGCTGGGTCGCCATCAGCAGTGTGGGGTGGCATGCAATCAAAACGCAGCAGGAGGCAGCTTTGGCCCTTGAATCATTTGTTCATAAAAGATTAATTTTTCAGTAGCTGCAGAATCAAAATTGTGAGTTTTTACTGATACAATGGATCACATGGTTCACTTTTTTTTTTTTTTTAGAAAGAGTTTTGCTCTTGTCACCTAGGCTGGAGTGCAATGCCACAATCTCGGCTCACTGCAACCTCTGCCTCCCGGGTTCAGGCGATTCTCCTGCCTCAGCCTCCTGAGTAGCTGGGACTACAGGCGCCCGCCACCACACCTGGCTAGTTTTGTATTTTTAGTAGAGATGGGGTTTCACCATGTTGGCCAGGCTGGTCTCATACTCCTGACCTCAGGTGATCCACCCGCCTCAGCCTCCCAAAGTGCTGGGATTACAGGCATGAGCCACTGCACCCGGCCACACACGGTTCACGTTTGCAGGAAGTGACCCATTCTTGAAGGGCATTGTTGTCTTCTATGGCCCTCCTCACACTTGTCATTGCTAGTTCAACACCTGTGTCCCCACCTGACTCCACACTCCAAGACTCACATTTGCTGCTGTCCCTGGGTCTGGCACACCAGGTACTTGATAAATGTTGGCTGAATGAATGAATAAACAAATCTACGATTCTGTGGAACTCGTCTGGAGTTTCTTGGTTATTTATTGCAGGGTTTGTCCACACAATGTCTTCTTATCAAATGCTCCAATTACTTCCCAGACGTGCCTTGATGTGGAGATCAACTCTTTTTTTGTTTCATTTCAGCTTGGTTGTAAACTGGTTTTGGGAACATGTTGCACAAGAAAGTAGAACAATATGCAGAGAGCAGACTGCTGCACTAGTGGAGACGCGTGGAGACGTGTGGGGGCTGTGGCCCTCCAGGGCTGCTAAGCTTTGCCCTCATGTCTTCTGAAATTGCCTTGTGGGTGAGAAATCACTTTCTGGAAATCTGGTATGGTTTTCACCTTCCTCATTTGGGAGGCATTTAAAGCTATTTCTGACGTCCACACCCATCCTCCCAGCTTGCTCAAAGAATTGACAGAAGTGGCCTTCTAAGTATATAAGGGGCTCCTCAGGGGTCCAGCTCAGAGATCCATCCTGGGCTAAAGATGTGATATCTGCAGTCTATGTATGTGAAATCGGAGAGGGATGGGTGAAAAACAGTTTTTTTTTTTTTTTGAGACGGAGTCTCACTCTGTCCACCAGGCTGGAGTGCAGTGGCGCGATCTCGGCTCACTGCAAGCTCCGCCTCCTGGGTTCACGCCATTCTCCTGCCTCAGCCTCCCTAGTAGCTGGGACTACAGGCACCCACCACCACACCCGGCTAATTTTTTTTTTTTGTGTATTTTTAGTGGTCTCGATCTCCTGACCTTGTGATCCGCCCGCCTCGGCTTCCCAAAGTGCTGGGATTACAGGCGTGAGCCACCGCGCCCGGCCAAACAATTTTTTTTTAAAAAAAGTTTTTAAAAGAGGGGTTAAAAAAAGAGCAAGTATGTTCCCGTCTCTTCCATGTGCACTTTCTACCTACGTAGTTTTTTTTTACTTTTTATTTTTTGAGATGGAGTTTCACTCTGTTACCCAGGCTGGAGTGCAGTGGCACAATCTTGGCTCATTGCAGCCTCTGCCTCCCAGGTTCAAGCAATTCTCGTGCCTCAGCCTGCTGAGTAGCTGGGACTACAGGCATGTGCCACCACACCCGGCTAATTTTTGTATTTTTAGTATAGATGGGTTTCATCATGTTGGCCAGGCTGGTCTTAAACTCCTGACCTCAGGTGATCTGCCTGCCTCCACCTCCCAAAGTGCTGGGATTACAGGCATGAGCCACCGTGCCCGGCCTAGCTATGTAGTCTTAACTTACCACACATGAATTAAGCCCTGGGATGAAGTTCCACTTTATTTAGTTCACAGCATTGTCACTTCTTGTGGAAAACAAGTGTTGAACGATGTGTTTGGAGCTTGGAATTGAAAGGTGCAGAGAGGAAGTAGGTTTCCTAGTCTCATCTCCCCAGGAGACTTGAAGTAGGAGTTTGCAGTTAAAGATGACTTTCTGTTTGCATGAGGAACATCCTATCCAGACTCAAAAGAAGGAAAGAAAAAGGTGGCTAGACCAGGTCAATGGACTTCAAAACACCAGGCCTCCACTCCTGTCATCATTGCTCACATAGGGAGTGAAAGAGGAGAGGTTTCTCCTGTATCCATAGCTTTGTGCCCTCAGGTTGTTGGTCTCCCTGCCAGTTGTGATGTGACTGCTCCTCCACTCGATTTGTTGTGACTCCTCAGCCCATGAACTGGGGTCTTTAGCACCATAATAATGTCACCAAAGTTGGGTTTCATTCTCTATTTCCCTAACGGTGATCACCTGCAGTGGGTTAAAAGGTAGCTGCAAAGTTTCTGCCACCTCTCCCATCAAGGGGTGAAGATTCTTTCCACTCCTCTTGCATCTTGGCTGGCATATGACTTGGTTTGCTCAATAGAATGTGACAAAAGTGATGCTGTGTAACTTCCAAAGTCAGGGCTTAAGAGATTTGCAACTTTTGCTTTCCCTTGCTTGGAAAACTCCTGCTTGGAATTTAGCACTATGCTGTGATAAGCTCCAGCCTAGTAGAGAGCCCATATGGAAGGAAATTGAGGTGCTTCTATCGACAGCTCACCTGAGCCCCTGACTGACAGCCAGCAGGAACTTCCAGGTAGGTGAGTGAATGAGAGAGGGCTGACTCCAGTCCAGCTGAGCTTCTGGATGACAGTGACCCCTGATGACATCACCATAGATCAGAAGAACCACCCAGCTGAGCCCAGTCAACCCACAGAATTGCAAGTAATGATAAATGATTGTTGTTTTAAGCTACTATATTTTAGTATCATTTGTTATGCAACAATGCACAAATGAAACTTATAGTGGGGTTTGTTAAGATTTCTGAAGGCAGAAAATGTCTTTTCCTAATTTCTTACAAAGTGCAGTGTTTGGCTAGGGTGTAAATTTCCAGTGAAAACTGGACCTGGGTGATGATTTTTTCAATATTAGAACCAAAGGGGCCCTTGCAAAGGACCTTACCCACTCACTTTTTACTCTTAGGTGGGTGACCTTCCTTGTCAGCTGGAAAGCCCTGTCCTAATTCTGGCATCAAGAAGCCTCTCCTTCCCTGGATGATCTTATTTTCGTCATGTGGATTGCATGTTTTTACTTATCTTTCCTGCCTCTACCTCCAACCTGCCAGCAACATTTGGATGCTTTTTAAAGTAAAATCTTGGTCCCTATGGACAAAATGCCAAAGACTGTCTTTACTAATCTTTCACATGAGTGAAAGTCAAGGAAGGCTTGGAGTACCCAGGACTTCAGAGTGCCTCCCACTGCTAGATTCCCTGTGGCTGCTCCAAGCCTCACCTCGGGGAACCCATTTTAGCAGCACCCCAGGCATCTCTGCCAATTCCAGGGATGCCAGAGAGGCTTCAGAACTAAATAGATGTGAATCTACTTTTATTTCAAACAGTCTTCCATGAGTGGGGCAAGTGAGAGTCACTGAGGGCAGAATGAAAGCCTCTTGGCAGGGGACCAGGTGGGCATGGGATGCTCACCTTCCTGCAGTCCCCGGATGCACCTTGCTGTGGTGTCTGTTGACAGCCTCAAGATGCCAGACACTGCCAAACCATGATTCAACTTGTGGTCCTGCCTGAGGTCAGATTCCCCATGAGCTAGACTCTGGGGTCAAGATTTGTACACAGGAAGCTTCCTGAGGCGCTGGCCTTGGGATCCCCAGCCATGGAGGAGTGAAGGAGGTGGAACTTGGTGCCAGTGAACCTGCCTCAGTCAAGGCAAAGGCACCTGGGGCTACTGTGGTCTTCTAGAGTTGTCTCCCATTGGGTGAGGGGCCAGGCCTTTCTGTGGTCCCGCCCCACCTCACCCCAACAACTAAGGGACCAGCCATCCCTCACTTCAACAACTAGGGTGACCACCCATCCCAGGACTAAGGGGGCTCCTGGGATGTGGAACTTTCAGTGTCAAACCTGAGACAGTCCCTGCAAACTGGGATGCACTGGTCACCCTACAACCAGTTGGGGAGGGAGGGGCATCTCTTCCATACAGGGCAATTCCCCACAAGGGACTGGGCAGAGAGTCACTGCCAACTCTCACAGCAGCGGCTTAGCCCCGAGGGAGGATCTGGGCACTTCTGCAGCATCCGCCACAGCAATCTGTTCGTTTCCTCTGAGTGTTCTGGCTGTGTTCACATGAGAGCTGTGACAGGCCCAGCCCTCTTTCAGGGTGTTGGGGGCATGGTGGCCCCTTCCGCCTGAGGTGTTGGGAGTAGGGGTTGGGGTCTAAGGTTAGTACTGAAGGTGAAAACCTTGTTTAGTCAGAATTCCCCTTGGAACTCTCTGGAGAGATGCTTGGGGACTGTGTGCTGTTTCCCATGAGCCCTGCACCGCCAGTTTTTCCTTTGGGGCTGGAGCTGCACTCTAGTTTTCTGAGCACCCATGCAGCGGTTGGTTTGTCTGTGGGAGCCAGGTTGTCACCTCGGTGCTGGGAGGTGCTGACACCATGGCAGACACGCAGATGCCTGACAAAGGGGACAGGGATTCCTGACTTTGGAGTCCTGTCACTGCTGCTGGACAAACCCATGACCTAGGATGGCCATTCAGACGCACTCCCCTGCTCTCCCTCCTCCTCTCTCTTCCTCTCTCTTCTCCTCTTTCTCTCTTCCTCCCTCCTTTTCTCTTTCTCCTTTTCCAAGCACAAAACCCTGAACTCGAGGTTAATGCAACCCACTGAATGGTAGAAAGACCTTCCAGCAATGAATCAGACCCAGGCTCTAGGTCCCTTTCTGTTACCTGCTAGAAGAGGCCTTGGCCAAATCCCCAAGACATCTCTGGGTGTCTGTTTCCCAAAACCTGGCCTCTGTGTCCCCTGGACTGTAAGACGCTTGAAGGCAGCCACTGTCTCACTCGCCATTATGTGGCCAATGAGCAGCCAGAGCAGGACCCAGTTCCAAATGCACTGCCAGTTAATGAATACATGAATTAATTAATGAATTAACGAATTGATGAAGCCTTAGAGGGCTTCATGGGGCCCTGTGGGAAAGCACTTTGTGGACTGAAAGCTCATGAATAATGCCCTTCATGATGGTACAGATGAATGGAGGAGTTGATGAAGCCCCTGGTACCTTCTGCCAGCCTCAGCTTGAGAAGGAGTGAAGCCCAGAACCGAATTTTCTCTTGTTCTGTCTGCATGCCCCATGGGGGGACAGGCATGGGATGTGGCAGATGTTTGCCTGTATAAGCTGCCTCAGAGTCACAGTTAAGAGGTAATCCCAGGCCGGGCGCGGTGGCTCAAGCCTGTAATCCCAGCACTTTGGGAGGCCAAGACGGGTGGATCACGAGGTCAGGAGATCGAGACCATCCTGAGCTACACGGTGAAACCCCGTCTCTACTAAAAAATACAAAAACTAGCCGGGCGAGATGGCGGGCGCCTGTAGTCCCAGCTACTCGGGAGGCTGAGGCAGGAGAATGGCATAAACCCGGGAGGCGGAGCTTGTAGTGAGCCGAGATCGCGCCACTGCACTCCAGCCTGGGCGACAGAGCTAGACTCCGTCTCCAATGCACTCCAGCCTGGGCGACAGAGCTAGACTCCGTCTCCAAAAAAAAAAAGAGGTAATCCCTTCTTAAATGTCTCGGGTCGCATCTCACCTGGCTCACCTAACCTCACCTGCTCTCGGCTGGGCTGCAGCTGGCAGGCGCTGGTGACTGCCTCCGGGATCAGTTGAAGATGATCGTGTACCTGGCTTGCACCATGGGCCTCCTGGGTTCTGCTGGCGACTGTACTAGAAGGATCTGCTGCTTGGACTGTCCCTCCCCCACATCCTAACAGAACACTCCTCGGAGCAGAACTTTTACACACAGGCTCATAGGAGGGGATCCATAAATGAGGTTTATTAACCAGCTGAACGGTGAGTCGTCAGGACCAGGGCTGTGACGCTAGGCAGAGTCAGTTGAACACCACCACATTTGTTTATTTTTTTAAAGTTTCTGAGCGAATGTATATTTCGGCATGTTTAGAGATTGGCAGCCCTGGAAAATGAAGTTTATTTATCCTCCAGATACACATTACATAAACAGCTGCAACCGCCTTCCTGCCCCATGTGGCGGTGGCTCTCAGCTCTGACCTGCGGGGCTGTGCTCTGAGCCCAAAGGTGGCCCCATTTAATTACATACTCTTCCCTTAGTGGGGCCTGGGCTGGGCCTGTGGGAGGTGAACAGCCTCCTTCTGGGACCAGAGTAAGGTGGAGACCAAGCCTCGATTGCAAGTGGTGGTGGCTTCCGGAATCTTCTCTGGTGGCCTCAACTCACGTCCAGGTTTTCATTTATGTATTCGTATAATAAATGGTTATTGGTCTTTTCCAGGCCTGGGGGTACACTGTGCTGATACCAGGATAAACAGACCAGCCTCTGGAGACCCTCCCCACCAGGGTGAGAGTCTGGGGGGGGCAGTGTCCTGCGGGGGAGGATGACTTCCCTTGGGGACATGTTTCAACCCAAAACGATCCTGCCTGTCTCTTCCGTTCCTCCTGCAGCAACAGCTGTCCCTCATCCTCTCAGCTCTGTTCCCATCTGTGCCTGGGGAAGTGAGCTTAAGGATTTTTCCGGAAATGAGGAGAGGTCAGGATGTTGAAGTGTTTGGAAGGCATCCGACAGAACGATGGCTGAGGCCCTCGCTCTCCACTGAACTCTGCTTGTGGCTGGGGACTGCTCTGTGTCTGCACGTGTTCACATTTATTAAATGTGGAGGTGCAAAAACAAACAAACAAAACAAAAAAACAGTGAGATTCCTGGACTGCTGATGGAATCTATCAGACCTCTCCTCCTCCTCATTGTAAGGCAGGTCCCCACATAGTAAATGCGCAAGGGTGGTAAGCTGCCAATACCTAGGGGCTTGTATGTCATGCAGACCCCAAAGAATTATGGCCCCTGGAAGGCTAACTTGGCAAGAGTGCTTGGATATTATTGTTGTTCTTTCTAGGAAAAGCAGTTCATGTTTACAAGAAGGATTGTTGTTGGACCAAGATAGGCAGGGGATGCAATTTCTTGTCTGAAAATCACTCTACTTCTGAACCTTTCAGCCACTGAGTCAGCGCCTTGCTTTATCTTCCTTTCTCTCTGACAGAGTTGAGTCTTCTGTCTGCATTTCCTCATAGACGAGCTCTGTTTCCAGCCAGCTGAGCGGTACAGTCCATTCCCATCTTTAATCACCTACCTTGCCGATGGGTGCAACACGTGAGGGCAGCCTCTCCCAGAGCAGGTGGGACTTGAAAGATGGCCAGGATGTGGATTTGGATTGGTTGGGAAAAGGGAGCAGGCACCGCAGGCTGGGGGCCAGGCTGAGTAGAGGTGTGGAAGGGAAGCTGAGCATGAGATAGGAGGGGCAGTCAGGAAGCAGGCCGGGGGGAGGCCTGCTTTCTCAAGCTCTCATCACACATTCACTTGCTGTCCCAGTCCATACCCACAGGGACCCAGACAGCATCTGAGATTTGACCTGCACATTGCCAGCTGCTACTGTAGATTAAGGGCACCAGAGGTCAGGCCTTGTGCTAAGTGCTTCTCCAGCATTACCTGTGTTTTGGGTTCAGTTGTGACCGTCGTCCTCTCCTGCCAAAAAAATATACATGGGATCATTCTAACTCCCCGTATCTAAGGATGTAACCTTATTTAGAAATAAGATCTCTGGGCCGGGTGCGGTGGCTCATGCCTGTAATCCCAGCACTTTGGGAGGCCCAGGTGGGCGGATCACAAGGTCAGGAGTTCGAGATCAGCCTGACCAACATGGCGAAACCCCATCTGGCCAGGGAACGCCAGGGAGGGCCGCAGCCACCAGGGCTGCAGGAGGAGAGGAAGGATTCTTTGCTAAGGCTTCAGAGGGAGAGCACAGCCCCACAGACAACTCGATTCGAGGCTTCTAGCCTCCAGAACGGTGAGACAATAAATCCCTGTGGTTTTAAGCCACCAGGTTTGTGTCCTTTTGGGAAATGGACGTGCCTTGTTTTACCCTATAGCATCGTTCCCCCAGCTGCAAGAGGTAGAATAATGCCCCCTCCAAAGACATCCACGCCTTCTACCCCAGAATTGGGTAAAAGGGACTTAGCAGATGGAATTGAAATTATTTTAAAATAGGGAGATGATCAAGGTGGGCCCAGTCTAATCACATAAGCCCTTAAATGCAGAAAACATTCTCTGACTAGAGGAAGAAGAGATGGGGTAGAGGGAGGAGAGAGATTGAGAGAGTGAGAGGGATGTGATGTGTCCTTACTGGCTCTGAAAATGGTGAGGGGGAGCTGAGCAAGCCCCCCAGCCCACCGCTGACAGCGAGGAAGGAAACAAGAGCTGAGCTCACTGCACAGGACCTTAATCCTGGCAACATGGCGAATGACTTTGGAGGCGGAGTGTTCCCCACAGCCTCCAGTGAGGAACGATGCTCTGCCGACACCCTGATTTCAGCCTAGTCCATCCAGACCTCTGACCTACAGAGCTGCGAGATAATAAATTTGTGTTATTCTTTAAGCCCTTAAATGTGGGGTAATTTCTTATAGCAGTGATAGGGAACAAATATGCCACTTATAAAACAGATGCAGCAACTGAGACCCGGGCACTGAGGTTTGGCAACCTTGCCCATGTTCTGAGAACTGGGCAGGGGAGAAGCTGCTGTGGGAATCCAGGTTTGAGGGAAACCAACATCCATGTGGCTTACTTGTCTGAAGCTGAAGGAATTTGTGGCAAATGTGGATGATGGGTAGACTGAGTCCAAATAGGAGAGTGACATGACAGGGAGCTGGCAGAGGGGAAAGGAGGGATGCCAGGGAGATCTGTGATCTCTCAGTTGGCACAGTGGTGGTGCCCACGGCAGACATCTGATACTGAGGAATTGCTGGTTATGAGAAACCATGGGAAACCCACCAGGCTTGAGGAGGTAGCAGGCTCTGATGGGCGAGGTGGCTCAAGCCTGTAATCCTAGCATTTTGAGAGGCCAAGGCGGGTGGATCACTTGAGGTCAGGAGTTCAAGACCAGCCTGGCCAACATGGCAAAACCCCATCTCTACTAAAATTACAAAAATTAGCCAGGCGTGGTGGCAAGCACTGTAATCCCAGCAACTTGGGAGGTTGAGGAGGAGAATCGCTGGAACCCTGGAGGCGGAGGCTGCAGTTAGCCAAGATGGCACCGCTGCAAACCAACCTGGGTGACAGAGTGAGACTCTATCAAGAAAGAAAGAAAAGAAAGGGGCCGGGCACGGTGGCTCACGCCTGTAATCCCAGCACTTTGGGAGGCCGAGGCGGGCGGATCACGAGGTCAGGAGATCGAGACCATCCTGGCTAACACGGTGAAACCCTGTCTCTACTAAAAATGCAAAAAATCAGCTGGGCGTGGTGGCGGGCGCCTGTAGTCCCAGCTACTTGGGAGGCTGAGGCAGGAGAATCGCTTGAACCCAGGAGGTGGAGGTTGCAGTGAGCTGAGATCGCGCCATAGCACTCCAGCCTGGGTGACAGAGCGAGACTCTATCAAGAAAGAAAGAAAAGAAAAGGGCCGGGCACGGTGGCTCAAGCCTGTAATCCCAGCACTTTGGGAGGCCGAGACGGGCGGATCACGAGGTCAGGAGATCGAGACCATCCTGGCTAACACGGTGAAACCCCATCTCTACTAAAAATACAAAAACTAGCCGGGCGAGGTGGCGGGCCCCTGTAGTCCCAGCTACTCGGGAGGCTGAGGCAGGAGAAGGGCGTAAACCCAGGAGGCGGAGCTTGCAGTGAGCTGAGATCTGGCCACTGCACTCCAGTCCGGGCGACAGAGCGAGACTCCGCCTCAAAAAAAAAAAAAAAAAGAGGAAGGAAGGAAGAGAAAGAAAAAGAAAAGAGAGAGAAAGAAAGAAGAAAAAGAAAAAGAAAGAGAGAGAAAGAAAGAAGGAAAACAGGCAAACAGGCTCTGAGAATCAGCCAGGCAGAGAAGCAGAGCAGGTGCTGGAAAGCCAGGAAAGAGAATGGTGTGGGCACCTCTGTAGCAGGAGGTTAGTCGGCTCCATTTTAGATAAGGGGCTCTATTTCACCCACCAGCTCCCACCGGATGGCAGAGCAGGGGAAGAAACACAGTGGTCGTCTCAGGCTTTGCTGGCTGTGCCTCCTAGATCCTCACCCAGCCCTGGGCTGGAAGGCCGATGTCACATCATTCCTTGGTGACACGGTTTCTGGGCTCTGGAAAGTGGATGGTGGCTCTGTCTGGCTCTGTCTAGCTCCAGGCACCCCTGTTTGGCGGCATAAGTGACACTCCACATGTAGCAAGACTCTGCCCAGGGAAGTGACCACAGCTGCACATGTCATATACACTTGACATCCCAGCAGTGTTATACATCATTCCCAATAGTGCAGAGTAAACACCAGGGGTTATTACTTCATTCAGGAGGAAACGCAGACTTAGAACAGATGATTATAGTTATCACCAAATATTCAATAGCTCTGTCAATATAGAAATTGATCACTATGAAACAGGCCCAAGCTGCCAAACAGTGGCTCTGGAAACCAACCCCAAGGAAAACATTACAGAATTTCTGGTCAGGCGCGCCTCCCAGTACTAAAAGGGGTTTTTGGGCATAGACAGAGGCGGGAAGGAGAAGGGTGTTAGTTCTCAATGATTTCCGGGAAGAGCGATTGCTTCCCTTGGACTTGCCCAGACTAGTCAACCTGTGGGTGTGGCTTCTACCCAGCACAGCATTGCCATATGCAATACAAAATACCTGGTTACATCTGGATTTCAGATACACAATGACTGACTATCTTCATAGATGTAAGTCCCATGCAATATTTGTTCATGCAACAGTGGGGATCTATTTACACTAAAAAAAAGTTATTTGTTGTTTATCTGAAATTCAAATTCAACTGGGTGTCCTGTATTTTTATTGGCTCAATTTGGCAGTGCTCTGAAGTTGTGTCTTATCTGATTCGGAGGAGATGAGGGTAACAATTAGCTTAATTCCTGCTTGAAGCACACAGAGGAGTTTTACAAAGAAAACGAATGGATCCTTTCCTTGTATACAGAGGATTTCTTTAAATAGAAATTTAAAGCAAAAGATAACTCATTTGGATAAGGTGAAGAATTTGCTGACCGTCATGATGAGTCAACACTGGAATGAATTTCTACGTGATGCTAAGAAGAACTTTAGAAGAATGTGAGCAAATCCCCTGCCCAGAACAGCCTAAGCTGTTACTGAAATCAATACTATTATGGGTGAATTTTTAAGATGGTTACTGCTAATATTCACAGCCTACAAATAAGGCCACAGAAGCTCATAAAAGCCGAGTAACTTACCCAAGGTCACACAGCAAAGAGAAGTAGCAAGTAATAAGGTCGGGGTAAGATAGGGTTAGACAGAGCTACAGAGGGAGGTCTGGGTGCCTTTGGTCTGGAAATAATAGTACCAGCTGACAAGTATTGATCATTCACCATGCACCCAGCACTTCACCTGAAGTATTCCATTCACTCTACGCAGATTGTGTGACGCGGGTATTAGCATGATTTCATTTTACAGAAGAGAACGTGGTAAGGAGGGGCAGATGTAAGGCCCAGAGCAGGCAGCTGGACTCCAGGTCCCATGATCTCAGCTACTATAGGACAGCAGAGGGTGCAGCCTGCGTCCACAGGCCCATTAGAAAAGGAGTCAACATCTGAAAACTGGGACAATTGTCATCTGGATGGGATGGCCAACTTCTCTGGGAAGATCAGAAGAATCAGCCCCTTTAGTCTCTGTTCCTGTTCATCAGCTGAAGTCACTACCCCATCATCCTCGCGGGGATGCTGGCAGCATAAGTGAAAGCACAGGCTCCAGGGTCAGCCCTCCCTCCCGACTGTGTAACTTTGGATAAGCTCTCAATGTTTCCATAGCACGATTTATAAAATGGGGGTCACAGCAGTGCTACCTCACAGGGTCCTGGTGATTGAAATGTGATCACCCATTAAAGGCCATAATCCCTGTTGTATGGAACATGGTATATACCCAATAAATGTCAGCCTCCAAGCACCCACTCTGTGCTAAGAGGGCTGTTGCCACGGTTCCTGCAAATGTGGAGACTTCAAAGCTTCAACTGACCTGATGAAAGGGCAGGACGGGGTCCCCACCTCTGGTAGGGCGACTGGCAGGAGACAGACCAGAGGCAGAGGCCACCCAAAACCCAGCAGGTACCTCTCCAGGGCAGCTGTGGTGAGACTAGGGAGGATGGAGGTGTGGTGGCTTTCAAGAGAGAACAGCTCGACCCGGTGCAGTAGTGCAGGCTTGTAATTCCAGCACTGTAGGAGGCTGAGGCGGGTGGATCACGAGGTCAGGAGTTCGAGACCAGCCTGGCCAACATGGTGAAACCCCCGTCTCTACTAAAAATACAAAAATTAGCCGCGCATGGTGGCACATGCCTATAATCCCAGCTACTCTGGAGGCTGAGGCAGGAGAATCGCTTGAACTCGGGAGGTACAGGTTAAAAAAAAGAAAGAGGACAGCCCACAGCTGGGACTGCCGGTCCTTGGTGAGAGGGGAGGTCCAGAGAACACCAGGGCCAGAAGGCCCAACAGGGGGCCGGAGGTGGGAGCTGGTTTCCGGGCGAGGGTGCAGAGGTGGTTCTCCACCTTGTTGATCCGCAGGCTGGAAATGTGGGGCCGTCTCCCGGGGGCGAAGCCACGCAGCGGATGGAGAAGTAGCCCGAGGTAGCCGCACGCCAGACCCAGGCGTAGGCGGCTATAGCACCACGTCCCTGCAAGGTCCCGCGCCCCAGCCTTCAGGGGAACAGACATTTCGTCCGTCTGTGCTTGGGCAAGCACCTGGGCTCCTGCTGCGGATTCGCCTCGACCTGGGTCGCTCATCATCTGCACAGCCGGAACGACTTCAGGGCTGGGTCCAGCGCTGGCGGGGCCGCCCCTCCTCCCAGCCCGGCCGCCCCCTACCTTGATGCCAGCCCGGTTACCCACGCCCCGGGCGGCGCTTGCCCGCCCTTTACGCACTCGGTGCTCGCGGCCACACGGGGGCGCTGGCGCCCGCCGCGCTCCTCCCTGCGCAGAACCCGGAGAACAAAGGGCGCCCCGAGACCTCGGCCTCCCTCACCTGGAGCCACCTGCTTCCCTGGCGCTGGCCGCAGCGCTAGACCAGCATCCGGCCTCCGCGAAGGAGTTAATTTTTGTTCAGCCCTGCTCTTAGAAATCCGTTAAAGAAATCGCTCCCCCCTTGATGGCCTTTCTCCCCAGCTTGAGGACAAAATACGAGAGCTCTGGGACTCTACAAGGGTTACTAGGTTTGTGGTTTTACGATGTGTGGGGCTCCGTATTCTCCACTCCCCCCCCCCCCCCCGAGTTTACCAGGATCCTGGCAGCATCATTTTTCTCCCCTTTGGTTTATGAAAGTGAACTTTTTTTTTTTTTTTTTTTTTTTTTTTGAGACAGAGCCTTGCTCTGTAGGTCAGGCTGGAGTGCAGTGGCGCCATCTTGGCACACTGCAACCTCCTTGTCCTGGGTTCAAGAAATTCCCCTGCCTCAGCCTCCCGAGTAGCTGGGATTACAGTCGTGTGCCACCACGCCCGGCTAATTCTTGTATTTTTAGTAGAGCTGGGGTGTCGCCATGTTGGCCAGGCTGGTCTCGAACTCCTGACCTCAGGTAATCCGCCCGCCTTGGCTTCTCAAAGTGCTGGGATTACAGGCGTGAGCCACTGCGCCTGGCGAAAGTGAACTGCTTTTCACATTTGGAAGAAGTAGACACACACCCTCGGGAAAGAGTGTAGCAAACCAAAGGCAGAAATCAAGAGCAAAGAGAAAGAAACGCACCGTGGAAATGAGGTCATTGCAGGGAAAGGTAATTTCCCCACACGGCTCAATCAGCCTTATCCTAAACTGGCTTTTATTCCCCACCTTCTAAAGAGACAACGCTGACTGTGTGCACAAACCTATGTACATGTGCCTCTTTGCACTTATGTAGATGCTTTAGGAAATCCTGGAGGAGGCTGAGTTGCAGTCATCAATCAACAAGCATCTATTAAGAGCCTGTAAGGTATAAACACAGCCCCATAAACTGCTCCCACTAGCCAGGTAGTGCCAGATCCTGGGACTCTAGAGACAGGAGATGCAACCCGGGCCTTTCTGAGTGTTAGCATTTAGTGGTCCCCAAATAACCGCTTTCCAGCAAAATTGTTGTCCAAGGTAAGTTTCTGCTGGGCTTTCCCTATGGACATGGCTATCTTGGTTCAGCAAAGCCTTTCTTCCCTCTGGGCTTGAGGCTCAAAGCACACAGCAGTGAATTTCTGAGGATCAGAGGGAGCGGGAATCCTCAAAGGGAGGAATTTAGGGCTCATAGAAACTCCCTCTGAGACCAGGGGCTGCTTCCAGGGGGCCCCAGGATCAGAAGGTGATGGTGCAGACTAAAATCTTTTATCTCTATCTATATGTATTTATTTATTTTGTGAGACGGAGTCTTGCTCTGTGTCCCAGGCTGGAGGGCAGTGGCGCTATCTCGGCTCACAGCAGCTCCTACCTCCTCAGTTCAAGCGATTCTCCTGCCTCAGCCTCCCGAGTAGCTGGGATTACAGGCACGTGCCACCATGCCCAGATAAGTTTTGTATTTTTTGGTAGAGATGGGGTCTCACCATGTTGGCCAGGCTGGTCTCAGACTCCTGACCTCAAGTGATCCGCCCTCCTCGGCCTCCCAAAGTGCTGAGATTACAGGTGTTTGCCACCATGCCTGGCTAAAATCGTTTTCACTGTCAACAGTAAGACCTGTCTTGTGTATCTCCTGCACTGTTCTCCATCTAAGGAGTAGAATTCTTGTCCCTACCTCCACCCTGGTAAGGCAAGATGCCCATTTAGGGCATGGGGAGCAGTCCAGGGATGGTGAGCACGGGGACCTGGAGAAGGAGGGCAGGAGCAGTTCCCGGGGACTCCTCTGACTAAGGAGGTCTTCTTGGAGGAGGAAGCGGAAAGTAGGGTGTGCTCTCCAGCACAGCCCAATACATCGTCTGCCATGGTGAAAATACCCTATAATACTGCACTCTCCAATGTAGTGGCCTGGCCCCATGTGACTGGTGAGCACTTGAATTGTGGCTAGTGCTACTGAGGAGCTGAAGCTGAAGTCTTATTTAATTTTAATTGATTTAACTTTAAATAATCATGTTGGGTGGTGGTTAACATTATCAGACAGCACAGCTCCAGGCAGTGATAAGGGTGTGGATGGGGTGGGAGCAGAAGGGATATTGTTGCTAATCTCATCCTCATTTACCCCACCCTGGCTAAAATCACTTGTTTAGTTTCTGTCCAGTGAGCTGGGAAACCTTGTTGTGGTGGAGGTGGTCGTGATGTGTGGAGGGTGGGTCACAGTCAAGAAATGACATGCCATAAATTGCCCTTAAACAGCAATGGGCCAGGGATTAGAGGACTTTTCCGGTAGATACTCGTTACCACTAGACAGGGGTCAACAGCAGGGTTCCTAGACTATGGTTTCAGAATGCTTTGAAGAGGATGTTCACTTCCTATAACACCAGGGCGGCCTTCAGTGATGGCTAGACAAGTTTTCAGCTCCAGGTGGAGGCGGGGAATGTTCAGAGATAGGCCGGAAATCATAGACAAATTTATTTTCAAGATAGAAGGCAGACACTTCAGTTATGCAAAAGAAGATGAGTCCAAGGTTAGGGGGTGGGATGGGGCTTGTTCAGTAACTCTCCTAGACTTGCATAGTTAGCCCTTGACCACATTGGGATAAAAACCCAGGTCTTGGGGGCCCTGACTCAGTGCTGTTTCTATGGCACCACATTACTTGTCAAAAATACCTTGACACCTTGGACATTGTAGATGTTTCATACAGCTGGCTTGGCCAACCAGCTAATTGACCTATCGGTTTTTCATAGATTCAGATTGGCAGAAGCCAAAGGTAGTAATGTGTTTGTGGCCACAGGGGTGACACAAGGAACAGTGCTGGGGTCAGAGTCCATAATGCCCTCCACTGGAGTTCCCCCAGGTTTTAATTGTGAAATTGTTCAGATATTCAGGAAGTTGGGTGAATAGTGCAATAAGCAATGTATACTGTCAACTGTATAGTGTCAAGAGTTAACATTTTGCATGTTTGCTTTATCTGTGTGTGTTTGTGCTTTTTTTTCCTGAGCCACTTGAAAGTCAGTTGTAAGCATCAAGACATTTAATCCTTTAAACTTTGGCATGGATCTTACAAGAATACAGAAAATTTCCTACAAAGCCAAGCTGTCATAATCTTATGTAAGTGAATTCACAACAATCTCTCATATTCAGTCTCTAATGATCTTTCTATCTGGACCATATTAAAATTTTCCCAGTTATCCTCCACCCACTTTTATAGTGATTTCTGCTTTTGTTTAATTTTTTTAAAAACCACAGAAAGCATTCAAGGTTCCCAAATTGCCCTTCTGTTACATTTTGAGCAACAAACCCGATTACTCATTTGTAAATTGCAAATGTGTCGCAGAATTTTAAGCCTTAATTTCTGAAATGCAAATCTTAGTAATTCTTAAACATTTTTGATTTCCATTTGTTATTGACAATAATCATTCTGTGAACCACAAATTGCTCCTTTATTCCTCCCCTATTTTGAAGACTATACAGATTCAGCAGATGAAACTATAGGTGTGTGAAAGAGGTGTCTAACAAGTGTATGCACCTAAACTTGCAGGCACTTTGAAATATTAACAACAATAATAACCCTTACAGAAATCCTTCTTGAAGCACTTGAAGGAGGAGAAGTGAGCTGAACTCATGGTGAATGGGTAATTGTTTTCTGGAAATAGTAACAGTTTCAGAGGCAATGAATACTACTTGAAATATCTCAGTTTTAGCCGGGCGTGGTGCCTCACGTCTGTAATCCCAGCACTTTGGGAGGCCACGGCCATTGGATCACTTGAGGCCAGGAGTTCGAGACCAGCCTGGCTAACATGATGAAAACCCGTCTCTACTAAAAATACAAAAATTAGCCAGGTGTGGTGGCGGGAACCTGTAGTCGTAGCTACTTGGGAGGCTGAGGCAGGAGAATCGCTTGAACCTGGAAGGTGGAGGTTGCAGTGAGCTGAGATTGTGTCACTGCACTCCAGCCTGGGCAACACCTGGGCAACAGAATGAGACTCTATCTAAAAAAAAAAAAAAAAAATAGGAAAGAAAGAAAGAAATATCTCAGTTCTACAAGGTGTGGAATCACCTAGAAAGAGCCTAATTGCCTGGCATTGGATGGGTGAGACTCACCTGCCATGGTGGACTTGCAATAGTGGCTATTGTAACCCCAGCTGGGTCAGGAACACAGACTTTTCTGGGTTTTGCTGCCATTAACCAGAGGGGTGGCTTTGAGCCCATCACGTCCCCTCTGTGTGCCCTGCTTTCTTCCCCTGTAAAATCCAGGGGTCACAGTTGATGTGCTGTCTTAGGTTTGACATGCACTTCCTCACCTTTGGGCCTGGTCTCCTTCGGAAGAACAACCTGTGCCACTCAAGCCACTCAGAAATTCAGGAAATGGTTAGAGCAGAGCAGCCTTTATTCAGATGTCCCTTGTGGTTTTCAAGAAGCTCTTTCCTTGGGGACAGAGTGTCCTTGCTCTCTCTTAGCTATTTAATAGGGTCAAAGAGGATTCAATGAATTGGGATGTGACAAGCACTTAGGCATTTTTATTTGGATGGTCCTCATGGTATTGGGAAGCTCTTTGGTACATGCGAAGGTTATGTGTTTTCTATGATTATTCTTAGCCATATACAGTAGTTCACCCTTATATGTAGCTCTCCTAGTAGGAAAAGTGTCTTCTGCCTGGCACTGTCCTTGCCTCCCCCTGGACCGCTGCTGGGGAGCAGTGGACACTGATGGGCATTGTGACGCCTCCTGTTTGGATGTTTTTTTCCTATGCTTACACACTATGAGCAAGTTTAATTTATAAATTAGGCACAGTAAAGTATTAACAATAGGCCAGGCGTGGTGGCTCACACCTGTAACCCCAGCACTTTGGGAGGCTGAGGCGGGTGGATCACTTGAGGTCAGGAGTTTGAGACCCGCCTGGCCATCATGGCAAAACCCTGTCTCTACTAAAAATACAAAAATTAGCCAGGCGTGGTGGCGGGCATCTGTAATCCCAGGTACTTGGGGGGCTGAGACGGGAGAATCTCTTGAACTCAGGAGGCGGAGGTTAAGATGAGCTGAGATGGCGCCACTGCGCTTCAGCCTGGGTGACAGGGCAAGACTCTGTCTCAAAAAAAAGTATTAATAATAATAAACTAATAAAAAAAGGACAATTCTAATAAAAGTTACATGAATGTGGTCTCTCAATTAAAATACCTCATTGTACCACGCTCACCTATTTTCAGACCGCGGCTGAGGCTGACCTCAGGTAACTGAGGGTAACTGAAACCAGGGCAAAGGAAACTGTGTATCAGGGCGGACTACTGTGTGTGGCTAGTAATCCTCAAGAGCCTTGCTCATGTGTCCGAGTTTCTCAAAACCATGAGGATCATCTGAATAAAAAGTCTAAGTGAGGCCAGGTCTGGTGGCTCACGCCTATAATCTCAGTGCTTTGGGAGGCTAAGGAGGGAGGATCACTTGAGGCCAGGAGTTTGAGACCATCCTGGGCAACATAATGAGAGCCCTGTCTCTACAGAAAATACAAAAATTAGCTGGGCATGGTGGTGCATGCCTGTAGTCCCAGCTACTCAGGAGGTTGAGGTGGGAGGATTGCGTGAGCCCAGGAGGTTGAGGCTGCAGTGAGCTGTGATTGTGCCACTGCCCTCCAGTCTGTGTGACAGAGAAAGATCCTGTCTCAAAAAACCAAACCAAACAAAAACAAAAACAATTAAGTGCCGGGCGTGGTAGCTCACGCCTGTAATCCCAGCACTATGGGAGGTGGGTGGATCACTTGGTGAAACGCCATCTCCACTAAAAATATAAAAAAATTAGCCGGGCGTGGTGCAGGCGCTTGTAGTCCCAGGTATTCGGGCGGCTGAGGCAGGAGAATCACTTGAACCCAGGAGGACTACAGAGGTCGTAGTGAGCCCAGATTGTGCCACTGCACTCTGGATCTGGATGACAGAGCAAGACTCCATCTCAAAAAAACGAAAAACAAAAGCAAAACTAAATGAAGTGCTTGTCATGTACACACATGTAACAAACCTGCACATTGTGCACAGGTGCCCTAGAACTTAAAGTATAATTAAAAACAAAAACCAAAAAACTAAGTGCTTGTCACGTCCTAACTCATTTAATCCTCTTAGTGATCCTATTAAAGATCTAGGAGATAAGAACCATTATTTTCCCCATTTTATAGCTGAGAAAATGGAAAACTCACAGAACTCAAGCAACTGATCTGAGGTTACACAGCGTTTTTTTTTTTGTTTTTTTTTTTTTGAGACGGAGTTTCTCTCGTTACCCAGGCTGGAGTACAATGGGTGATCTCGGCTCACAGCAACCTCTGCCTCCTGGGTTCTAGCGATTCTCCCGCCTCAGCCTCTTGAGTAGCTGGGATAACAGGCATGCGCCGCCATGCCCAGCTAATTTTATATTTTTAGTAGAGAAGGGGTTTCTCCATGTTGGTCTGGCTGGTCTTGAACTCCTGACCTCAGGTGATCCACTTGGCTTGGCCTCCCAAAGTGCTGGGATTACAGGCGTGAGCCTCCATGCCCGGCCTTTTGTTTTGTTGTGTTTTTTGAGAGCGAGTCTTGCTCTGTCACTCAGGCTGGAGTGCAGGGGGGTGATCTCAGCTCACTGCAATCTCTGCCTCCCGGGTTCAAGGGATTCTCATGCCTTAGCTTCCAGAGTATGTGGGATTACAGGCATGCACCACCACAAGTGGCCAATTTTTGTGTTTTTAGTAGAGATGGCATTTAGCCATGTTGGTCAGCCTGGTCTCGACTTCCTGGCTTCCAGTGATCCGCTTGCCTGGGCCTCCCAAAGTGCTGGGATTACAGGTGTGAGCCACCGCGCCCGGCCACAGGTCACACAGCTATTGAGTCAAGAAAGCTGCATCCAGCCTCTCACCTTAAGAAAGCCATTCCCCTTTGCTTCAAAGAGAGGCTATACTTCCAGAAGGACTTTGTCTCTGGGGAAGCCTCGGCTTTGGAATTCAGGGCCAGTTCTAAGTTTAAAATAATTGATGCTGTTCAGTAGTGGGATCAATGATTTTGCTTCACTTAAATGCCACAAGCTCCCTGAAGATGGGCTGGAGCTGTCAGGGGATCCAGCCTCTCCCCTTACCCAGAAGTAAATACTCTTATCATAGTCCTCTGACTATTCTATATCCTTCCATTTGAGTGCTTCTTTCATGCTGCAGGCATTATTGAGACGTAGCTTACAGAATGAAATTCCTGGTGTTGCAGGGAGTTCAGATCCACCCGGGAAGGTTCATGAGCACTTCATGTCAGCAGCCTTTATTTTCATCTAACGTTTCCTTAGAGTGAAGGAACAGCCACCCATTACAACACAAATTATTAAAAGAAGAATTCCAAATCTTCAAAGGAGAGAGGCCCGTGGCAGTGAGTGTTCCCACCCCCTTCTCCTTTCTCTTCCCATCACCAACGGGCTAGCAGCACAATTTGTTTCTTGAAACTTTTGGGGGCATCGGAGTTCTGGTGTCCTCATTTTTCTTCCCTCCCATTGATGTATCATTACTAGAGTGAAAAAAGAAGGGCGTCTCGAGGGCTTTTGAAAAAAAAAAAAAGGGTGACTACTCAAGACATTTTGTAAAGGGGGGAAAATTGCGAAGAAAAGAGACCTCGGTAGGGGGTGGAGGGACTGTGAATGTGTCCTTGTCTGGCGGTTCTTTCAGCTGAAACCTGGTGCTGGCGTTCGCAGTTCAGTTCAAACTGTCACCTTTAGTTCTTACTGGCTTTTCTGCCCTTGCCCCAGAACCTCAACAGATTGGGGCTTATTTACCTATTCACAGTCCGCCGTGGAAGCTCATTAATAGGCTTTATTAGCAACACCATTCATGGGAGGCCATTGACGAAAGGGGTTCCAGTCACTTGAAGAGGGAAGAGAAAAGAAAAAAAACTGTAAAGAGATTATTTTCTCATTCAGAAGCCTCACTGGTGTGAAGGTTTTCCCGGACGGTCTGAGGTCACTTGAAGACTAAATATGGGGACAGAATTATTTTTTAAAAATAATTCTAAACATGCTTTTTTTTTTTCCCTCAAAACCAAAGAGTGTGCTATTGTGGACTTGTGGGTTTCAGTCCCTTAGAAATGAGCCCTCTTTAGGGAGTAAGGAGCTTTTGACAGATTGGTGTCTTTTCATCTCTATAAAAAATACATTCTGCAAACTGTGCCTGGACATTAAAGTAGGTGTTCTTATTTGTCATTTTCAGCGGAAAGCTTCCTTTCCATTCAACGTGCATAAAGCTATTGATGAATGGAGGATAGGGACAGACGCTTCCCGCACCATTAATTTATGTGAGAATGTGTTAACAGCATTTTCAATGGCTGATGGATGCGGTGCAGGATGGGAAAGGAATCTGTCCTGAGACACTCGAGTTTCCCACTGGTGGGGAATATAAAGATGTAAGTGGCAGCCTGCGAGCAGGCAGACACGTTCAGCTGCATCCCTTTTCTGAGAACTTGAAACATACTGCTATCAGAAGAACGCAGGTGGGAGGGAATGGCTAAGCATCACCTGGGCTGAGGTGTCTGTTAATGTACAGGCTCTGGGCTAATCCAGGTTAGAGGACTTGACCAAAAACATACCCTCCCACCAAACATATAGAGGGATAATTTTGCTTAAGAACCAGTTTTTATTTTGTTGCTATCAAATTTCCAAAATATAATGTTATAGCCTTTTGCCTGAGACAGTTAAATGGATTTCTTACTTGTGTGGCTTTTAAGTAACTTGTATAAATGTTTTCTGTGCTATATTGTGAATAAAAATCATTTTCTAATCATGTGGCACCTTGAAAAATATTTTTGTAAATGTTATGAAGTGTGCAATGTTAGTGACACAGGTGCAAATACGTTTCTAAATGCAGGAAAAGTCTGTTTTCCAAGTCAGGTTTGTTCTCAATGCTTCATCTATATTTAGGCCTCAAAAGGATTCTAAAGCATTTCTGGGTTTAGTGACCTTTTCTAAAGAAAAGTAATTAAGGTTTTAATCTATATGGTCTTGAACTTAAGCACGACTGCTCAGGAGCTGGATGAATAAGGAGGGAGAAAAAACATATTTAAAATAAATTATTCTGAAGACATGGCTTAGTGAAAAGGTGAATGGAAATAGGAACTTTAACCAGTTACAGCTTGGCGTGCAGTTGAAGAATCAGATTTTGCATTTATGATTTTGAATCTAAGATTCAGAGGGAGGAATTACTTTGTTCAAGGTCCAGCTATTTATGGTAGAGTCTTTAGACTCCTTTGAATTTCGTTTTATTAATCCAAACATATATTACTAAATACTTTTTTTTTGGATGCAATTTTTGACTTTTTCTGAGAGAGCCACATTCAAGGTCAGGCTCTCCCAGTAGCCAGCTGTGTGATCCTAGGCAAATTACTTAACCTCTCTGATCCTTAGTTTCCTTATCAGAAACTGGGAATAGTACTCCGCAGGGTGGTTGGGGAGACGAAATAGAATCACCTATGTAGTGTGACCCTCACATAGTAGGGTCTCCATTAATATTCAGTTTTTTCCTCTCATTTCTATTGTTTAGAAGGACAGAAAAATGCAATGTCCTGCGAACATTTCCAAGTTGCTTTCTCTCCTCCAAAAGCTTCAGTTGCCTGACAACCCTTCCCGCAGTACCAAGAAGGAGCATTTTAAAGTCTCTTTACGGGGAGGGCAGGGTTAGAGCCTTCGGTCACTTGTTTTCTAACTTGACATAAAACAACGTAACGCAGCCGCTCAGCGAGCCGTTGGCCAGCCTCGCTCGCCCGGGGAGGAGGGAGGAGGTGGCGCGGGGCGCGGGACCAGGCCTTATTCGGAGGCTGTCGCTGCATCCCTACGGCCGGATCGCGGCCGGGCCCTCGCCTCCCCGGCCGGTGTCT
>NW_012122376.1:7151582-7177737 GCF_000951035.1 Colobus angolensis palliatus
CCGCGAGCCCCGGGGGCCCCGAGGCCGCAGCTTGTCTGCGCGCTCTGAGCCTTCGCAACTCGCGAGCAAAGTTTGGTGGAGGCGACGCCAAGCCTGAGTCCTTTCTTCCTCTCGTTCCCCAAATCCGAGGGCAGCCCGCGGGCGTCATGCCCGCGCTCCTCCGCAGCCTGGGGTGCGCGTGAAGCCCGGGAGCCTTGGCGCCGGCGAAGACCCAAGGACCACTCTTCTGCGTTTTGGAGTTGCTCCCCCCAACCCCGGGCTCGTCGCTTTCTCCATCCCGACCCACGCGGGGCGCGGGGATAACACAGATCGCGGAGAAGCGTTGCCATTCAAGGTAATTGCCGCGCAAGACGCCTCGGGGAGCTTCCCCAGTCGGGGACGTGGACGCCAGGGGAGCCCGGGACGCCGGGTGCACCGTCCTCTGGGCGGGGGCGCGGAAGGACTGGCGTTGTGGAGGGCGCTCCGTGTCCTCCCTCTGTGGCTGCATAGGTGATGGGGGAGGTGGGTGCGTGCTGACGGCCGGTGTTCGGGAAGTTCTGCCTCTGCCACCCCCATCCAGATGCTGACATCTGCCTCTGGCGTTGACGCCCCCTCCCTGTCAAACCCTGACGGGCGCATTCCCGCTGACTGGGCGCGTTTCTCCGACCCCAGAGCAGACGGGCGGAAGGTTCGCCTGCCCGTGGCACAGCCCCGCAGGCCGGGTCCCAGGGGGCATCTCCGAGGTGCTCCATCCGTGGGTCCTGGGAACTTCCGTCCCATCCAGGCCCCGCGGAGACCCGTTTTTCGGGAGGGGGCCGCTGGGGTGGGGCCAGTGACATCCCGTAGGGGTGGCGATGGTCAGGGGTGGCACTGTTGGGGAGGCGACGGCTCCAGTGCCCGGTTTTCGGTGCCGGGGCGCCCCTCGCCCACAGCCGCCGTCGGCGCTGGAGGGAGCGCAGCGCGCCTGGGGCTAGGGGGCGAACTGGACCGACTTTTTCTAGTTCGCCTGCCTGCTCTGCCGCAGCGGCTGGGAGATGTCGAAAGCGCAGGCGAGTTCTAACTTGCGCGCTCATTCTTGCTCATTCTTTCGGCGACGGGGCCGCGCTGGGGAAATCAGCCGAGGGCCCTGCGTGGCGCTGGCTCCGACCCTCGCGGACCGCGAACCTGGCGCCGGAGGCCGGCCCGGGGGGCCACCGGCCTCCGTCGCTGTCCTCGCACCCCACTCCCTTGCAAATCGTTCTCCAGACCCTCCTTCTTTTCGCCCAATTCAATAAAACCTACCTTAAAGGCAAACCTGCTTTCAAACTCAGGGCACCCATTATGAGTTTGGTGTGAAACGCTATCAACATTTAAAACTCCATTGTCTCCCTAGTCCCAAATCCCTGTAAATCTTCCACCGGGCTCGACTCATTTTCATCTGAAAAGCCTGTTTAGTTTGAATAGAAAAGCAATCAGGCGCCCCTCTCCCTTTCCCTGGAATGTCAATTAAAATGCAGATTTCTCTTAGCTCTTTAGCGCCCCGAGAAGGGGGAGAAAAACAGGATATTTCAGGCAAACAAATGAAAGAAGTGCTGCCCTGAAAGGGGGTGGTGGTGAGGAGCACCCCCAAGCTGCTCGCAAGTTCTGATTGGACGCAAGCATTGAACTGGGAGGGCACTGTGGTCCTGAGTCAGTGTGTGTGTTTTGAGATTTCAATTTGTTGAGGAATTTCCCCCCAGACTTGACCCCTTGACAGCTCCCGCTCCTACTGAGTGCTGGGGAGAAGTAGGGAGGCCTTAAGCCAAGAGATGGGTCTGCACTTTGGAGGAGCCGGGCACTGTTGACTTTCCTGATGTGAAATCTACCTAGAACAAAACGCCAGGTGCTGCCGGTGGCCGAGCCAGCAGTGTGTCGACAGATCACCCCTGAGGTGGAAGCCCAAAGCGGAGGGCATTGTATTGATCTGCCTTCTTGGAGGGCCGGGGTTTTGGGAATGTCATGGTAAATTGAAGAGCCCAGCACAGGCCTGGCGTGGGGACCACTCCGCAGCCAAGCCTTTCCTGCTTGCCACTTTGCCTGTCTTTGGGGGCAGGCTTGTGCCGAGGTGAAAATGGACCGGGGGTGGGGGGGCGGGCGGCCGAGGAGAGCCATCCATCAGAGGGAGGGTGACAACCCCTCCCGCGTGCAGGCTGAGAAGAGAGTTCCCTTTCAAGGGGAAAAATAAACACGCTGGGGCTTTCACTGGGGCTCAGACTCCAGGAAGGATTATGGTATTGAAGGCAGGAAGCCGGGATTGTGGCCGCCAGCGGCATGCTGGGCCTGTGTTCCCAACACCGAGCCTGGGGACCTAATTATCCTGCCTAGGAGGTCGCACCATACTTTTGTCCACTTGGGTGAGGAACTGTGCAGACCTGTCACCTTAGGTCCCCGCCTTCCAGAGTTTTGGGGAGGGGGCTGCTGTGGGGCTTGGATCTGGAAATGGCTGAAATGCAAATTTCTAGTGCAAGCTAGCAGGATGGTGGAATGGCTTGAGATTCAGTGGAGAGCCCTGTCCACCTTTCTCTGCCTGGAGCCAAGGAGGCTCCTCAGGTTAGGGACAGGTAGGGGAGCAGGCTGGGGAAGGAGCCTGGGGCAAAACCTCTGCGAGGATTTAGGATTGTTCCTGAAGTCGTGTTAGAGGTAGAAAATTCCTCTGCATTCTGGAAATGCTTAGTAAATCAATGAGAATGTTTGTGTACTTTCCTCCCACATATATGTAGAAATAGATCTGAAATTATCTTTTGAGGCTCTTGATTAAGAGGAAAGAAAGGAGGAAAAATCTTTCAAGCTGTCTGAAAACACATGCACACACACCATGCACACACACACACCGTGGACACACACAACTGCACACATACTTTTCTTGTTTTTGCTGCGAATCATACCGTTTCACCTGTGCTGTCTTTGAAGCTGAGGTTTTCTTTATTCCTCCTTTGGAAATGATGTGGTATATTCTTTTCCCTCATCCATTTTTATCCTCAGTCAAAGCTAAAAGGAGCAGTTTTTATGATAAGATTTGGGGAGGCTCCAGCAGTGTTGAAATCCTATGTCATAACTTGAAACATCGAGTGGGTACATAAAAAATGTAGAGTTTAGAAATTTTTGTATTAAAGGCCTCTCTCCACCCCCAATCTTAGAAAATGTGGTTCATTCCTGCGGTTCACAGAATCTGAAGCCTGAGATTGATGTGCCCTTTCTTGTGATTGTTTTAATCATTCTCTAAAGTTTGTGCATTTTGACTCTACCCTTAGTCTCAGAGGGTACTGAGTGAATTTAAAGTTGCTTGGAATGTATTAAGCTTTCTTTCCCTTGGATCAAATGGGTGAATAGAATAGTAAGCTGAGTGTCCTCTTCTAACTTATACTCTGAAAATTTAGCCAATAGGTTTGCATATTGAAAGTTATTGGTCCAATCACATACCATGACTAAAATTTACATAATTTACATCATCATTATTAATACATTCCTGCATAATTCATCAGAATTTGCATCTGCTCAGTTTCCTAACCCTTCTACAGAAGTTGAAGACATTTAGCAGCCCTGGACTGCCATTTAGTCACAGGGGAAGGGAATTCAGGCTTCGAAGTCCTTTTTGGATCAGCTGCATTGAATGCGCTGCAGTTGTGTTCACTCTTCGTAAGTGGCTGCTTGGCGGAAGACGGAAATACCCTTCTCCATTTGAAAATGAATCCTGACAAGTGTAAACTGGTGGGAATTTTCTGTAGCCTTCCTGGGATTCTTTTGATTTTGCTGGTCTCCTTTCTTCCCAAGAGCTACAGTGAGGGTGGGACGGACCGCTCAGCTCCAGCCCAGCAGAAATGCGGAGCTGTGAGCAGACGCCTCCAACAGTTTAGCTTTCTAAAGCCCAGTTGGACTAAGAGGAGGGAATGAGGTTGGTTATGCCAACCCGAGCACTTTTAACTTGCTTTTGTAGTTGCCCTTGAAACTAAGGTCATGTTGCTTCTGCTCATTGAGGGCGGTGGAGGCGATAGTGGATAGTAGAAGAGAGCACACGTTGCCTCACTGAAGTGGCTGCACGTATCTGAGTCCTGTAGCTACTGTTTTATCTCTGTTTCTTAAAAGTATGCTTTTAAAAAGATTAGCCTAACACATTTCTGTGGACCGGTCTGGTGGAATCACCTGGGACTCTGAGGTGAGGATGGAAGGATTTAGCAGATAATGAAAAAGAACTCTGTTTGCACACATTTGAGAGGCTGAAAAATGGTTTTATCCCACTTGGGCTGGAGTGATTTGGCACTGGGGAAGATTCCCTGACTCGCCAATCTCTTTCCTTTAGTGACTGCAGCAGCAGCAGCAGCGGACGCAGCGGCAGCAGCGCCTCAGTCCCTGAGCCCACCGCAGGCTGAAGGCATTGCGCGCAGTCCATGCCCGTAGAGGAAGTGTGCAGATGGGATTAACGTCCACATGGAGATATGGAAGAGGACCGGGGATTGGTACCGTAACCATGGTCAGCTGGGGTCGTTTCATCTGCCTGGTCGTGGTCACCATGGCAACCTTGTCCCTGGCCCGGCCCTCCTTCAGTTTAGTTGAGGATACCACATTAGAGCCAGAAGGTAAGTCATTTAATTTCACTTTTCAAGTTTGTTTTGGGATTTGTCTGGGTACAGATTGTTAAGGCCTGTTTTAGAAGCAGCTACCCTTGCATTGTAAATGAGGCTTCTAAGAGCACCTGACCGTGGTCTCTTGGTTCCCCGCAAGGCAGAGCTGATGAGGGAAGGTCCTTTGCTGCAACACTGCAGGCAGAATGGTATAGTTTGGTGGTTTCTTGCTGTGTGTGTTTCTCTGTGCTGGGTGAGGGAGGCAGCTGGAGTTCACCTTTATCCAGTGCCCGAGAGAGCTGTGGAAGGGACATACCTTGGGAGGATGAATGTCATCTCTAGTCTCCCCCAGCAGCATTCCTACTCCTTACAATGTAAAGAATTGCTACTTTCTGACAAAAGGAACCACTAAAAGAAATGGCCAACATCTGAAATGCTGATGTCTTATTTTCATTGTTTAAGGAGAAAAGAAGGTTCTGAAGTTTAGCGCAGAGAGAGAGGCTTGACATCTCAGAATTTTTTTTTTTAGCCATTGTAATTCCTAATACTTAAGCAATGCATCATCACAAAGTGGCAGATTCTATTTTAGGTAAACTTGAAAGTGAATGTGCCAGGGGATCTCCTCCAGCTGAGAACCTCCAAGTATCACAGGGCATGCATTGGTGTCACAGCTTTGGAAATTTAATTTTCAAGGTGTAAGTCCAGTTGTGAGGACTACGTGAGGCTGAATTATTCAGCTTAGCAGATTTGGAACTTCTCTCCCAGCCCTTTGGAGACAACGTGAGCCAAGCCTCTACTTGGTGCTGCATTGAAATCTGTCATCAGCAGGGAATATTGGTAGCGGAGTTATTTTTTGAGTGGTAATCCGAGAATAAAACGGCAGATCCCAGCACTCATCGCCACTTAATGAACCTGTTTGTGGAGAGCCCACCTGGTGCCTGCCTGGCTTTAGGAACCCGCAGCAGTCCGAATGGTGTCTGGGATAAGCTGAGCTGCTCTGGGAACACATCCCGTGCATGGGGTGAATATACAGCACACTTACCCAGTCGGGTAGGCTGGGAGAGGACAGAGAGCCCAGCCTCCTTAGCCAGATCAGGACAATTTAGGAAGGAGGGTTGTGTCCATCTGAGATGAGAGTTCTGAGAGACATGGGCTCACAAGGAAGACCCCGGGCATGTGTCATTAAAGGATGAGGACCGAAGCACTTATCACGTGAAGCAATCGTGTGAGACTGGGGAACTCTCTCTGTTACACAGAGGGATGGCAGCTCTATAATTAACGGGTGTGGTGACATCTCCCAATCTGGTAGGATTTTGTGTCTGAGGCTTGTATAGCTACAGCTACCGGCCAGTTATGGAACTGCCTCTTGGTAACTTATGCTGGGACACCAGAATGAATGTAATTTTCTGTGGTGATGCATTTTTACAGGGCTTTCATGTAAGAGGGAAAAAGTTCCTGGTTTCTGAAAGTCATGCCTGTACTTCTTTAATTTACTAATAATTAAAATGGATGTTTCTGTAATTGCTGGTTTTCCCTGAAGTGCATGGCTCAGCAAAAACTGAGGAAGCTTGAGCTGGGAATTCCTACAGTGTGGGCTTTAGGAGCAACCCAGGTTAGGGAAAAACTGTCATTTTTCATTTGGTTTTTCAGAGCCGTGTTATTGTGCGTTTATTTCAACATAAAGTGTAAAATGGTCCCGGAGGATTTGTTTTACTATATTTAATTCTTGAAGGAAGTTTAAAATTGTGTATACATGCAGGGAGGGACAGGTGAGGCAGAGGGAAGAAATAGTGAAAAGGGACGAAGTTCCCCAAAAGAGTCTTTGTGTAAGAATTTAAATCCAACAATGTGGGTATTGTTGGAAGCAGGCCTGCTCAACCTGGGATCTGTCAATGCACTTATGGATCAGGAAGGAGGTCCATGAAGTTCTGGAAGTTTTAGGTAATATTTTGTTAATGTCCTTTGGTGCATTTTTATGGGTTCATAGTTTCCATGAGCTATGAGTTCATTTGCATCGAGAATTATGAGATGGAAAAGAAAAGATGTCTTAGAAGAAGGTGCAAAACCTGACAAAGAGGAGGCTTTGGAAAAGCATACAAGTCCTGGGCCTCAGTTTCCCATTCTGTCATCTGAGGGCTTGAAAAGATGATTTTTAGGGTCTCTTCATTAATAGTCATTGAATATTAATGTCCTCAGAAGGCTTCTGACTCTTCCACCAAAAGGTTGTTAGGAGATGTCCATTTGACCTGAACTTAAAGAGCAGTTAGCACAGGGGCTGGCATCCAGTAAGCATCGGGTGCATGGCCTTGTCACCATTGTCGCCAGTGAGCTGGGAACATGGGTCTTCCCAGTCCCGTGGGCTGGCTGTGCCAGGTGCCACAATGTCAAAAAACATCTAGGCTTTTGGAGACAGCTGAGAAGAAAGTTGTTTTTGGATGGAGGGGCTTTGGTGTTTCCAGGAAGCTGTGTTTGCTTTCAATAGGATCCCCACTTCCCTTCATCTGTTAGTCTAATACTGGCCACTGATTTGAGCCCTAAGATCAGTTCTTCTGTTGCAGGAGTTCTGCTTTGGTGTCAGAGGTGATTAGGAAGGTCATCGAATTACAGATGAGAAAGGAGTTTTTAACAACGGAAAATGGGCTCAGGTTTAGGCTCTGCGCTGGCGAATTGCAGAGAGAGAGAGTGTGTGTGCGTGTGCGTGTGTGTGTGCCTGTGCCCCTGTCCATCAGTTCTCCATGTTAGAACAACTATAGCTTGGTTAGCAGTAAGTTCCACCTTGACCTTCAGCGCACCAAGGTCTTATCTTGTAAGACTTCTTGGTTTGCTAATTTATTTGGAAGCTCAGTTTAGATAATGTCTATCGAATAGGAGAAAAATGTGACTGAGAAGTTCCAGGAAGAAGCCTGGGCCCTAACACTAGAGGGTCCTTTTCTTTTGGCCCCTCAGGGAAAGGATATGGTTAGTCATCTTGGCTTTGTACAATGTCATGTCATATCATATCATATCATATCTATCATATGTCATATATATCATATATCATATATATCATTTGTCTTTTGGACCCTTTCTGAAGTAGTAGCAGTGGAGTTGGGTCCACTCAGTTGACTTAAGAAAATAATCTCTAGAAGATTTTAGTTTTTAATATTTCAGATTAAATATGAGTTTTCCAATTGGTCATTCATTGTTAATTTCCTTTTGGTCATTCCTTGTTATAGGGGACCAGCAGAGGAGTGAAAACATGGTTATTGACTCGAAGGGGGGGCAGTCCTCAAGGCCAAGTACTATTCTGTTGATTAACGTTATAAATATTTGAAGTATAGTCAAGCTTGATTACCCTGAGAGGGGGCAACTCTTACTTTCAAGTTCTTCCTGACATTGTCACCTACTCTGGTTAATTAAGTCATTGTTGACATTAATGGCATCTTTGTTTACACCAACCCAGTAGGAGCTAAAATGAAAGGGCTTTTCAACCCTAAACCCTTAATTACTTTCCCGCCCTCCACAGAGTGTGACTCTGAAAAGTAACAACCTGAAAAAAATGTAGTTTGTGTAGCAATTTTTTGTCAGTCTTCTGAGAGGTGATGCCCTCCTGGACCAGCGTGAGTTGGTCCAGAGTTCAGTAGCAGAAACACTGAGGACAGGATCTGCACAGAGACCTCCCTAAGTCAGATTTTTCCAGTATGGTTTAAGTCCTTTGTTAGAAGTATTGTAAATGCCATAATATTAGCCATACGCATTTAATTGCAAGTTAAAAGAAAGGAAGAAAGAATATATCCGCATACCAAGAGTGAATGATTTAAAATAATCTTCTGTTTCGTATTATCTGCATCTTTGTTTTTCAATATGAGTGTTAATATTTAAGAGTTGACTGTAACTTGATAGTTAGTTTTGGAACAAGGACTTATTCTTGGTCAATTAAACCAAATGCAGGCTTATGCAGTTAAATACACAATGAAGTACACATTCTTTATTAGTGTATAAAGTGTTTCACAATTCATAGACCGAGAGCCATGTTTAATATTACTTATAGAGCAGAAATCTGGCAGGCCTAGAGAACTGGTACTTGTATCATTTTTATACTGGCTCGCTCTGATTCAACTTTGGGGTATATGTGTGCGTTTCTGTTTTGTCAGTTTATTTCAACCAGTTAAAAGAGCACTTGTGCTATGCCAATGGCCCCGCATCGAGCCATAAGTAAAGACTTTGTTCCTTTCAAGTCTTTTTGACCCAGTTGAGGGTGAGAATTCACAAAACCACAGCAATCCAATATGAGATGTTTTTAATATCAGACTTAACAAGTAATTACATGGCTATGAAATAACTGGGGTCGTGTTTAAACTGGAAGTGTTTTGTTTAATGTTCGTAGTTTCAATAAAGTGTATCCACTAGTCTTCTAGTTTGCAGACTGTTGTTTAGGTGTTTGTTTAGCCAAGGTAATTGTTAAAAACTCCCTCTAATCTAGTTTACTCTTGTATTTCCATTGAAGCTAATTTTAGTCATTAAAGGAAAACATGGGAAATTGATTTTTGGGTACCTGCCTGTTAAGCTGGGTAGGAAATACAGCTGGTGTGCTACTCTCCACTGTACTGGTCTGATTCTTAGCAGGGGAGCTGGGGGAGATCTCTCTGGGCAGTTCAGAAATTATTTTTTGGAAGTTTTTTGGGCTATTCCACAGATAATTCTGATCCAGTGGGTTTTATGCAACTGTGCAAAATGCTTATGGTCTCTATTTTTTTTTTTTCCTTGAGAGATGATTTTAGCCTTTGGTTTTTTGTTTGTTTTTGTGTTTTGAGACAGAGTCTTGATCTGCCACCCAGGCTGGAGTGCAGCGGTGCAATTGCACCCTCACTGTATCCTCAAACTTGGCTTACTGTACCCTTGAACTCCTGGGCTCAAGGGGTCCTCCAACCTCTTGAGTAGCTGGGACTACAGGCCTGGCTAATTTTTAAGAATAGTTTGTAGATACGGGGTCTCACCGTATTGCTCAGGCTGGTCCCCAACTCCTGGCATCAAGTGATCCTCCAGCCTTGGCCTCCCAAAGTGCTGTGATTACAAGTGTGAGCCGCTACGCCTGTTCTAGCCTTAAGTTTTGCATTTTTTTTCATCTTTTTTGCTGTATCCCATATGAGATTTAGAGATGGCTCTTCTTTTTTAGCTTTCCTAGCATTGAAATGCTTGGTGTTGCTAACCATACCCCATCTTTACCACACCGTCTTCCTCCCTGACTTGCCTTCTTAGTGTAGTTTGGCCAAGAACTTGAGGCCAAGTTTTTTTTTTTTTTAATTTTTTAAATTTTATTTTAGGTTTGGGGGTACATGTGACGGTTTGTTATATAGGTAAACTTGTGTTGTGGGGGTTTGTTGTACAGATTGTTTCATCACCCAGGTATTAAGCCTAGTGCCCAATAGCTGGTTTTTCTGCTCCTCTCTCTCCTCCCACCCACCCTCCACCCTCAAGTAGACCTCAGTGTCTGTTGTTCTTTTCTTTGTGTTCATGAGTTTTCCTCATTTAGCTCCCACTTATAAATGAGAATATGCAGCATTTGGTTTTCTGTTCCTGTGTTAGTCTGCTAAGGATAGTGGCCTCCAGCTCCACCCATGTTCTTGCGAAAGACACGATCTTGTCCTTTTTTACGGCTGCGTAGTATTCTATGGTGTCTCTATACTACATTTTATTTATCCAATCTGTTATTGATGAGCATTTAGGTAGATTCCATGTCTTTGCTATTGTGAATAGTGCTGCAATGAACATCTGTGTGCATGTGTCTTCATGGTAGAATGATTTATATTCCTTTGGGTATATACCCAGTAACGGGATTGCTGGGTCAAATGATAGTTCTGCTTTTAGCTCTTTGAGTAATCACCACACGGCTTTCCACAATTATTGGGCTAATTTACACTGCCACTAATAGCATATAAGTGTTTTCTTTTCTCCACAACTTCACCAGCATCTATTATTTTTTGACGTTTTATTAATAGCCATTCTGACTTGTGTGAGATGGTATCTCATCGTGGTTTTGATTGCATTTCTCTAGTGATGTTGAGCTTTTGTTTTTTTCATATGCTTGTGGAATGCATATATGTCTTCTTTTGAAAAGTGTCTGTTCATGTCCTTTGCCCACTTTTTATGTGGTTGTTTTTCTTTTGTAAATTTAAGTTCCTTATAGATGCTGGACGTTAGATCTTTGTTAGATGCATAGTTTACACATATCCCATTACATAGGTTGTCTATTTACTCTGTTGATAGTTTCTTTTGCTGTGCAGAAGCTTTTAAGTTTAATTGGATGCCATTTGTCAATTTTTGCTTTTGTTGTGATTGCTTTTGATGTCTTTGTCATGAAATCTTTGCCCATTCCTATGTCCAGGATGGTATATTGCCTAGGTTGTCTTCCAGGGTTTTATAGTTTTGGGTTTTACATTTAAGTCTTTCTTCCATCTTGAGGTGATTTTTTTGTATATAGTATAAGAAAGGGGTCAGCTTCAATCTTCTGCATATGGCTAGCCAGTTAACTCAGCACCATTTATTGAATAGGGAGTCTTTTCCCCATTGCTTGTTTTCATCAGTTTTGTTGAAGATCAGATGGTCGTAGGTGTGCAGCCTTATTTCTGAGCTCTCTATTCTGTTCCATTGGTCTACATGCCTATTTTTATACCAGTACCATGCTGTTTTGGTTACTGTAGCCCTACAGTATAGTTTGAAGTCGGGTAATGTGATGCCCCCAGCTTTGTTATTTTTGTTTAGGATTGCCTTGGCTGTTCAGAGGCTAAGTTCTTTTAAAAAGAGGTCTGATTGAACAAGATGCTGGACAGGTTATTGTGGTGGTCCTTCATGTCTTGAAGATGTCTCCTTCTGTAATAGACAAAAGTCACACTTTTTACAAGTTTCTCTTTCCTTGCCGTGATTTGTGTGTGGTGGCTGACTTCTGTTTATATAACTTCAAGCTCTTACCATTTAAATGTTCATACAAAAGTATGAATTGTTGACAAGCCACGGTCATCCTTGAAGAGTGTGTGTCAAATAAAATAGGCATGCTTTAGATTTTCAGTAATTTTGGTTTGGGAAACTTGTACCATGCCAGAGCTTTCAGATGCTGAATGTGTCATTTACTCCACTTTGGAATACCGTAAGTAATTCTGCGCCATTGTGGACTTTGGCCGTATCATGCCACTCTTAAAAACTTCTGATTCTTTTTTTTTTTTCGAGACAGAGTCTTGCTCTGTCACCCAGTCTGGAGTGCAGTGGCATGACCTTGGCTCACCACAAGCTCCGTCTCCAGGGTTCATGCCATTCTCCTGCCTCAAGTAACTGGGACTACAGGCGCCCGCCACCACGCCCGGCTAATTTTTTGTATTTTTAGTGGAGACGAGGTTTCACAGTGTTAGTCAGGATGGTCTCGATCTCCTGACCTCATGATACGCCGGCGTGAGCCACCACGCCTGGCCAAAAACTTCTGATTCTTTTTGACAGTACCAAGTCAGAGAGCTAAGCTGTGGTATATTCTTTCCTTTAACCGCTTGTCTAAGTAAAGAATGGTAAATTCCAATTCATTTCAGAATAGAATGCACACATAGAGAATTTCAGGTTATGCTGAATGTGTTTTATGAGGGGGCTAAAAATAGCTTATGAGGAAAATGCCGATAGGTTCAGGAGTGAGAACAAGGGACGCATTTATTTGTATGATTTATGTAGCACCTTTCTTGGAGGCAACTCAATTCTGAGCTCTAACGTTAATAAACTCTATATAAATTGTCGTGATTATTTTTGAACCCTTGAGCTCCTATATTACTATATGTGACCCATTTGTATACCTGACAGTTTACTGTTAAATTTTCCATACTGACCAGTTGTAGTATTTTAAAGGTATCCAGACATTGAAAAGGCCAGCTGTGTGTATCTATGGTGTGTGTATGTGCTTGGGGGCATGTACTATAAAGTGAATGTCAAGATCATTGCAATGGTTAAGTTTAGTGTTTAAACTCTTTGAACACCCTTAAAGTTCAGATTGTCAGTTGACAGTGGGATTGTCCCCAAAGACGTGTGGCTGCCTTAAGGAGCTTTCTTGTCCTGCTAAGCCTCCTGGATTTCCACCAATGCATGTTGCATTTCTACCTGGCTGCAATAGACGCACAATTGAATATATATCGTGGACATTTATAAATGTTTCAAATTTAAAACCAGTTGAATTTTTAAAAGAATAAGAATCTTCTCTGCGTTTAATCTAAATTCTGTATCTGCCATTCTTAAAAATAGAATTGAATAAAATCGTTTTGGATGGCGTGTGGTATGCTTTCTGGAGACAGAAACTAACAGAGGGAACTTGACCTTGGGAGGTAGGTTTGAATCTCTCCACTATCTACTGATGCTGTGATTTCAGAAACGTTAGATAACCTCTCTGAGCCTCAAAGATAGTATCTATCTTGAAGGGTGCATGTGCAGATTAAATGCAAATGAAATGTAAAGCCCCTACTGAATTTCCTGGCCCAGAGTAGGTATTCATTAAATGCTGATTTCTTCCCTGTCAAAGTAAATCTAAAACTAATATTTCCTGGACTGATAAGATGTTTACAGTGTATAGTGATAATTGTCTGATGAGAGGCGTTTGCATTAATTAAAATGTAAAACTGGCTCTAGGCCCTGGATTTGTCCAGCCCTTTTTATTATCTTGGGCTTTTGCAAGGCCCATGGATTTTAGCAATGGGAACATCCTGCTGCTTGCAGTCCAAATGGTTCAAGGTTGACATTTTTTTCCCCCTCTGTTGAAAAAAGTCAGTTGCAGCTCTGTAATAATAACAGCAGACACATACTTCATGAAGAACAATGTGTTTTGGCAAAAGAGTTTTCTGTCTGAGGCTTCAAAATACCAAATACACTGTCACATTGCCCTTAGGCCCCGTGAAGAACATTGGAGAGGGGTTATGGAATCATTTGGGGTTGGGTGTGGGATGGAGAGGGGTTATGGGGTTGGTTGGCATGGGGTGCAGTGTGGAGAGGTGTTATGGGATTGGTTGGGGTGGGGTATGGGATGGAGAGGGGTTATGGGATTGGTTGGGGTGGGGTGCGGTGTGGAGAAGGGTTATGGGATCGGTTGGGGTGGGGTGTGGGATGGAGGGGGGTATGGAATCAGTTGGGGTGGGGTGCAGGGTGGAGAGGGGTTATGGGATCGGTTGGTGGGGGTGTAGGATGGAGAGGGGTTATGGGATCGGTTGGTGGGGGTGTAGGATGGAGAGGGGTTATGGGATCGGTTGGTGGGGGTGCAGTGTGGAGAGGGGTTATGGGATTGGTTGGGGTGGGGTACGGGATGAAGAGGGGTTATGGGATTGGTTGGGGTGGGGTGCAGTGTGGAGAGAGGTTATGGGATCAGTTGGGGTGGGGTGCGGTGTGGTATGTTCTGCTTTTGGCCAGGCTGGAGAGGGGAGCACCATAACATGTTATGGTCATCCTTGCCATGTTTACCTGTAGTGACCTCTCCTGAACACTCCTAGATGAGATTTTCGTCGGCATGGAAGGGAGCTTAAGGAAATTGTGATGGGACCCAAAGTACTGAAGCGGAGAGGAGCCGAACAAGCATTTGCACGTGATACCCCTATGGAGGTTACTTGGTAGGACAGACTATGAAGTGGGGACAGTATGGATGAGGTCGTGTTTCTTTAGCCCATTCCTTGAGATGATGATGATGGTGGTGATGATGATAACTGGCTACCATTTATTGAGTGCCTGTCATGGTTGGACTCTGTGCTAGGTACTTTAACATATATTATCTCCCATCTTAATAACCCAAAACATCTTGGGTATTCCTGTTCTCATTTTATGGACAAGGTAACTGAAATTCTTGGGGATCAAGTGACTCCTCCAGGACCTCATCGTTAGTGAGTGTGAGCCCAGGTCTTTGGGTGAATGTGTTGGTGTAAGAAAAATTTCCCTTCTTACTGAGCAGGAGGGTTTTTTTTTTTTTTTTTTCTGGAGAATGTGGTGACCCCTCATTCTTTCCTAAATCTGTCATTTGACTGTTAAACCTGTTAGGGACACCGCTAGTTGATTCTGTTTCCTTCTCACACATCTATACCGAATTCTCCTAAAGTCATTTGAAGAAAAATTCCAGGCAATAAAAATGTTTAATAATTATACTTTGTGATTCTTCTAGAATGGCTTCTGGTGGCAGGTGGCTTATTGGAAAGAGGTGAACGCTGACTGCTGCCAAGCAGACCAATGGGAGACTGGGTCCCAGTTGGTGGTCCAGGCTGCGCCACACCGTAGGAGTCCAGAACAAGAAGGGACGGCCTCTGTTGCCCATTGACGCGTGACCCATCTCAGCAGAGCGGGCCGTCCCCAGTTATTCCTTGTCCTGGATGTCTCTGCTGGTTTGCCCTAGTGCCTGCTAACCCTCAGCTGTTACCACTTTGATATTATGTCAAGCTTTTCTTCCCAGAATTTCTGATTTATGATTGGGTAGGAAGTCAAGGCCTACCTGCATAGACAGACCCCTGTACCCGGGACTCCCACAACCTGTGGTCATGGAAACAAGCACCAAGGCCTACCCCACCCTTCTGATGTCACTTTTCTGCAGAGATTAGGAGCAGAGACTAAGAAAGCCAAAAAAGAAAAAATTCCAAGAATGAAAAGGCCAAAAGCAGAAACACCTACTCTTCCTCCAGTCTTGGCTAGGAAGGGTGTCCTTAGGGGAAAAAAAGAGGCCAGGAAATGGAGCCCATTTTTAAAGCAAGCAAAGATCAGTTTGGTATTAAAAATAAAAAGTGAACTCCAGTACCAGCTAATGTGGGGGTGAATCGAGGCTGGTTTAGCCAGCTGAACTTTGTTCTTGGCTACTTGTATAGCGATTGCAGAACACTCAGGGGTCCCAGGCATTTCAAAGTGGGAGTTGAGTTTTGGAAGAAAGTTGTAGAATTCCTTTTTTTTTTTTTCTTTTGTGAGACAGAGTCTCTTGCTGTGTCACCCAGGCTGGAGTGCAGTGGCGCGATCTTGGTTCACTGCAACCTCTGCTTCGTGGGTTCAAGCGATTCTCCTGCCCCAGCATCTAGAGTAGCTGGGATTACAGATGTGCACCACCACACCCGGCTAATTGTATTTTTAGTAGAGATGGGGTTTCACCATGTTGGTCAGGCTGGTCTTGAACTCTTGACCTCAGGTGATCCACCCACCTCAGCCTCCCAAAGTGCTGGGATTACAGGTGTGAACCACCACGCCTGGCTGTAGAGTTCTTGACTAGGAGATGCTACAAATTTCCCTCTTAAATTTGTAACTCCCCATGTGATGACAACTTTCAGAGCTTGGCAGAGGCTAGATGGTATAAACATGATTTTTAGATTGCAGGGTAATTGCTGTGGTTTCTTTGATTTTTTTTCATCCATTTGTTCCCCAAATAATTTTTGAGACCTACTATGTGCCAGGTTCTGTGGGGATAGAATAGCAAGCAATAAACAGTTGAGTCGGGGAGACAGGCTCTTGTCAAATAATTGCAAAAATGAAGGGCTAGGGCCAGGCGCCGGTGGCTCATGCCTGTAATCCCAGCACTTTAGGGGGCCGAGGTGGGTGGATCATGAGGTCAGGAGTTCAAGACTAGCCTGGCCAACATGGTGAAACCTGGTCTTTACTAAAAATACAAAAACTAGCCGGGCGTGGTGGCAGACACCTGTAGTCCCAGGTACTTGGGGGGCTGAGGCAGGAGAATTGTTTGAATCTGGGAGGCAGAGGTTGCAGTGAGCTGAGATCACGCCATTGCACTCTAGCCTGGGCGACAGGGTGAGACTCCGTCTCAAAAATAAATAAATAAAATAAAATAAAAATAAATAAAGATAAAAAATGAAGGGCTAGGTCCAATCAAAGGCGAAGATCCTGTGAAGGAAAATCATGGGCCAGAGGCATGTGCCCCATGTTTAGTAGTTTCCAGGGACTGGGACTAGAAAGCTGCTGCTGCTTTTTTTCTTTTTTCTTTCTTCCTTTTTTTTTTTAATACAGGGTCTCACTTTGTCACCCATGCTGGAGTTCAGTGGCGCAATCACGGCTCATTGCATCCTGGACCTCCTGGGCTCAAGCGATCTTCCCACCTCAGCCTTCTGAGTAGCTGGGACTACAGGCACAGGCTGATTTTTCTTTTTTTTCTTTTTTTTGGTAGAGATGGGTTCTCACTTGTTGCCCAGCTTGGTCTCAAACTCCTGGGCTCAAGGAATCCTCCCACCTTGGCCTCCCAGAGCGCTGGGATCACACGTGTTAGCCACCACACCTGAGGCTGGGCTTCTCCTTAAGGAGGTGGCACCCACCTGGATTCCCCAGCAAACCCACCTGCATTGCAAGGTTGACCCTTATCAGTACCAGCCACCTTGCCTGCTAGGTGCATTGCTAGGTTGACCCCTTGTCCAGTGAGGTGATTGTCCAGGGCCTAGCCTCTCTGCTGTCCCTTGCTGGCTTCACCTGTTGATGTTGATGGAGGCAGAACAGAGGCTGCTGAGTGAATGTGTGCAGCTGGGCTCAGAGGCCCTCCTTCTCCCCTCCTACTAGGTGCTTGCCTTTGAAGGTGTGGCGAGTGAGGAGGCGGCTCAGGGGCATCCCGGCAGCCTCCACTTGAGTGGGTCATTTCAGCCTGCTGCCTATCTCTTTTCTGTTACTACCTCTAATTGGCAGAGTTTCTTGCCAGGCCAATGTGGAGGCAGAGAGATGGCCGGAGGGTGGCCAGGGGAGTCAGGTCAGGTGTGGGCAGGATGGCGAGTCTGCCTCCTCCCAGGTGCCTTGCCCGGGGGACGCCCTGTCCCAGGAAGCCTACGTTTGTGGGAGCCGCACACAGCCCTTCTGAGATCTAAAGCTTCCCTCCGAATGCTGCTTTGGAGCGTTGTGAGAAGTAGTGACTCTTCAAAGTTTGTTTGTTTGTTTTCTTGAAGCTTTTACCTCTATGCAAATATGCAGTTTGGAGCAGGGAAGAAAGGTTAACTGTGGTGGCGCCGGCGCTTAACGTGGAATGTCCTGAATTAATGTGGGTTTCAGTCCTCCGGCTCAGGATTCCCCAGGGAGAGTTTTTCTTTCCTCTGCAAAACACAGGAGAAAAGTGATCCCTGTGGCTCCGACCTGCCTTCCTTGGGTCCTGCGGTGCAAAACCAGCTGGGATCGTGTCCCGTCCACCCGAAGGCAGCATGGGGAACCTCTCCACCAGGTCATTCCCATTCAGTTGCTTGCTGCCGGCTCCCCGGGCCACAGCTTTGTGCCTTCAGGCCTCCGCAGGGATTTCGATGCTGGCCAGGCCTGAACTTGCTGAGCCTCAAGCAGCCCGATCAAACCCATTCAAATGAGGAAGACCATCTGTTTCCCAGTCTCCAGCTGCTGCCGCTTCATTTGCAAATGGCTGGGATGATGCTGAGGGGATCAGGCCGGGGACACATCTGCAGCCTCTGAAGGAGTGTTGGAACCAAGGTCCTGCTGAGCGAAGAAAGGCCCAGCCCTTTAAATCAACTTGCCGAACAGTACCCCCAGAAGGCCCTGAGTTGAGAAAGCAGGAGGCAGCCTTGCCCTCTTGAATAACTCTTAACCTTCCCTTTTCTTTTGTAGCCTTGGCCACTTTAAAAGTATTTCTTTATTCAGAAAGTGCTTAGTGTGGGAGGGCCTGCTTGGGGAAAATGTCAAACGGGATTTGGACATCGTTCTGACCTTTCAGGGCCCATACGGGGCAAATGTATCCGCTGGAGTATGCACCATTTATTGAATGTTTACATCAATACCAGGGAGGTGAGCTTGTCCCAGCAGCAGCTTCTAGGAGCCACAGGTAGCAGTAAGTGTGGCAAGGTGACTGTCCCTGCAAACCTGCTCCTGGAATGCAGTCAGGCTTTAGGGTATGCTTTCTGGAATGCAGGCCAGCCGCCCCAGCCCCAGCTCGCAGTAACGCAGGCCCTTAGCTCTGTGGACTGCCTGAGGCACAGCTGCGGGGACTCTTCCCCATCGTTTGGTGTTTGCAGCGTTATTCCCGGCATGCCGTGGGGCTGGGGTAAGTTATCTGGCTCCTGAGCCCTGCTGGGGTTCTCATCTCAAGGGAGTTCTGTGGTGTGTTACTGTGCCCCACACACAAATATCAGCTACTCTCAGATGTGTTGGATGGATGAATAGTAGAAGGTATTTTAAGAAGCCACAGGCCTCTTTGTAAATTAAACAGGCACCATACATGGGTGTTTATAATGATGAATCTCACAAAATCTTCAGATGTTTAGTTTCATTTAGGAACATTCCAGAAATCCTCACTTAGGTAACCTGTATATGATGAGACCTACTTGTTTACTTGAAAGAAAAGCTGTTTTGAAGTCAGAGGAATGCGAATGGAGGCGCTCACATGGTTGCAAAAAGCAATCTGCCGGCCAGTTAGTATCAGCTATGCCCGGTAAACAGGAACCCAGGAGTGCCCTCCTGGCCAGGGCTGAGTTGCAGGATGGGGACGCCCCCCCCCCCCGCGCCGACCCCACATCCGCCAGGATGAGGAGTGCTCGCTCTCAGACGTGCCCCTCTCTTTAAGTATACAGAGGCCTTCCTAGGCAGCCTTTGATTGTGTCCTTGTGGTGACCTTGCCCTGCAGCAGGCAGCCCTGGAGATGTTTTTCTCTTCTCTAAAGAATGACTCTGAGGCTCAGCGATGTGAGGCTGTCCAAGCCGACACGTTCACTACCGGCAGAGGCAGGTCTCAAACTCTCATCCGTGGACACAGGAGCTGAACTACTTGTAGTGTGGGTCTTGGACCAGCAGGATCAGGCCTCACCTGTGGGAAATAAAGAATGTCAGTCCCCACCCCTAGGCCTACTGACCCAGAATATTTTGTTTTGTTTTGTTTTGTTTTTTTCCTTTTGAGACGGAGTTTTGTTCTTGTTTCCCAGGCTGGAGTGCAATGGCACAGTCTCGGCTCACTGCAACCTCTGCCTCTGAAGTTCGAGTGATTCTCTTGCCTCAGCCTCCCGAGTAGCTGGGATTATAGGCTCCCGCCACCAGGCCTGGCTGATTTTTGCATTTTTAGTAGAGACAGAGTTTCACCACGTTGGCCAGGCTGGTCTCTAACTCCTGGCCTCAAGTGACACACTCGTCTCGGCCTCCCAAAGTGCTGGGATTACAGGTGTGAGCCACAGCGCCTGGCCAACCCAGAATCTTTGGAAGTGGGAGTGAGGAAGCTGTCTTAAATTGGCCACATGGTTTTATGCACAGTAAAGTCTGAGAAACATTGCGTTGATCCCTGCTCCAGTCCCTCTCCGTACATCTTTTGGATGGAGTGGGTTGGGGATGCAGGTTGTCTTTGGCTGTGCATGTGCTGGAGGATGAACAGGAAGAGATGGGGAGCAGTGCAGTATCTTAATGGGAATCGGGATTTTCACGGAGGAGCTATTGGAACTGAGCTGAATAGGAGCCTGCCAGGCAGCATAGCAGGCTGGGCTCGTAGGTAGAGGGAAGAGTACCCACGTGGACAGGCAAGCCAGAGTGTCAGAGAGAGGGGGATATGGGGCTTGGAGCAACCAAGCCTCAATGCGTGTGGTGTTCTTTGGGTTTTATTCTCTCTGACTTTGGAGTGGTCTGTGCCTTTTTAAAAAAGTAGAGATCATGTGCTTTTCAGAAGATTCCTCTGGGGGTCTGTAGTGACTACAAGGGGTGCACCATGAGTGATGGGTTAGGCGCATTGCAGAGGTCTTGTGGAGGGCTAGAGAAGGCCTGTGGGATGCGGTTTTTTGCCCATACTTTCTTTCAGAGCTAAGCTTTCCATCAGGGATAGGCTTAATAGGCGAAGGGTTGTTGGGACTGATCAGAGGAGGGGCCAGAGGAAATATGGGGCTTCAGGGCCGACTTGGAGCTTGGGTGGCAGTTCAGTGGTGTGACTCCCTTCATCCTGTAAGAGAAGAGGCTGGTGGAGGAGGAGGAGGTTGAAGGTCACTTGCTTGTTTTGGATACGACCTCTGCAGACATCCAGGTTATGTGTTTCCTCCCCCCTGGGCAGGTGGAAATATGAACCTACAAGCAGGGACTTGAGTGGCATCTGCGGGCAGGAGGTGGGAAAAGCCACAGGTGCCCAGGAGATTGGAATGCAGGGAAAGGACCAGAAGAACCAGAGGTGGAATTCTGGGCATATCCGTGGATACAGGAGGGGTGGTAGGGAAGGAGAAGTTTCTTAGAAAGGCGAGAAGACCGCCTTGACATGTTCCTGTCCGTAGGAACACATGCACACGTGCACGCACCAGCAGGAAGCAGAATGCTAACTGAAGGTAATTAACCCCCAACTCTGTGTTAGGGATTGAGAAATAGAACAGGAGCCCTGCCCCCTCCTCTCTCACTTTCTGACCTTCCACACTGAGAAGACCTGGCTAGGCAGCTTTGCTTTTTTTCCTGCTTAGCGGAGGAGTGAGGATTTCAGCCGGAAGGTCTTTCTGATGGCGGATGTGTAAGTGCCAGGCATTGTGCCGGGTGCCTTCTGTGTCCTATCTCATTTATTATTCTTCCTGCTCTGAGGACTTGCCTCAAGGTCACACGATTTGTAAATGGCAGAGTCTCGGTGTCAGTGACAGGTCTGTTTGGTCTCTCTCTCTCTCTTTCTATATATATATATTTATTTTATTTTATTTATTTATTTATTTTTTTGAGATGAAGTCTTGCTCTGTCATCCAGGCTGGAGTGCACTGGCGCGATCTTGGCTCACTGAGACTTCCGCCTCCTGGGTTCAAGTGATATTCTCCAGCCTCAGCCTCCCGAGTAGCTGGGACTATAGGCGCCTGCCACCGTGGCCAGATAATTTTTGTATTTTTTAGTAGAGATGGGGTTTCAGAACCATGTTGGCCAGGCTGGTCTCGAACTCCTGACCTCAAATGATCCAGTTGCCTCGGCTTCCCAAAGTTCTGGGATTACAGGCATGAGCCACCATTCCCGGCCTTGGTCTGTACCTTTAACACCCCCAGCCTTTTCTGAAGAGTCACCAGAGAAGGGACAAAAATGAGGCCATAGCCTTAATGCTAAGGGACCATGAGAGGCTTGGGGTATAGCTGTCTGTTAAGACAGGTGCTTTACTACTTTGTAAGATGAAGAGAGCTGCCTCTGCCTGAGCACTGTCATTAGGACTCAGGGGATGGAAGCGTTTTAGGACCAGAGGGTTCAGTTTCAGGAGTGGAGATCACAATGCATTCATTTTACAGAGTGACATCTCTGTAGGGCCACTCTTCACCCTAAGATTGTGTCATCAAAGGCCAGGCACATCCTATTCACTCCTTCACCTCCTTGTGAGCCCCCCACGTGCCTTTTGATGAAAGGGTTTTCCCTAGAACAGTGTGCTCCAGGAAGCCCTGAAGGGCTGAAGATGTCCCAGCTTTCTCTGCTGTGTCTAGCAAGTGTATTTTCAGAAGGTAGGAGGCTCGGGCTGAGCTGGCCAGGCAGCCAGGCACACAGACTCCTCATGGTACATCCAAGCTGGGACATGCGGGGCTTCAACATAACTTGTAGCACAAGTATCTTTTTCCTGTGTGCTATATGATCTAATGGCTGGTCGCTTTGGGAAATGCTTTCTGAACAAAAGAGTCCATTTATTATTTATTTATTTATTTTTTTGAGACGGCGTTTTGCTCTTATTGCCCAGGCTGGAGTGCAATGGCATGATCTCGGCTCACTGCAACCTCTGCCTCCCAGGTTCAAGTGATTCTCCTGCCTCAGCCTCCTAAGTAGCTGGGATTACAGGCACCTGCCACCACACTCGGCTAATTTTGTATTTTTAGTAGAGATGGGGTTTCTCCATGTTGGTCAGGCTGGTCTCGAACTCCTGACCTCAGGTAATCCAGCCTCCTCGGCCTCCCAAAGTGCTGAGATTACAGGCATGAGCCACCGCACCTGACCTTTTATTTTTTAAAATTATTTTTATTTTTATTTTTTTTGAGACGAAGTCTTGCGCTGTCACCCAGGCTGGAGTGCAGTGGCGCGATCTTGGCTCGCTGCAACCTCCTGAGTAGCTGGGATTACAGGCGCCTGCCACCACGCCCGGCTAATTTTTGTATTTTTAGTAGAGATGGGGTTTCACCATGTTGGCCAGTCTGGTCTTGAACTACTGACCTCAGGTGATCCACCCACTGGGGCCTGCCGAAGTGCTGGGATTACAGGTGTGAGCCACCACGCTCGGCCAGGACTCAGTTTTGAAGTTCTTGCACAAGCAAAGCTGCCCATATCTGGGAGTTTATGCACACAGTACTGATTCAATGCCTGTGTCTTAGTGGTCCGTTGGAAATTTTTCGCTCATGAAATATGAGTTTAATACACGTATTGGGACCAGGGAGAAAACCTTCCCTCTGTGTATCTCTTTTTGGAGAACACTATCATGAATAGCTGAAAACATCATATCAAAAATGAGAGGGATACTGACAAAACAGGGAGTGTGGACTTCCGCTTTGGGTGGGGACATTGGGAGACACGGGTGACTCACTCTTCAGGGAGTACATTCTCAGACTCCTTACTCTGTGTGCATTTTTATTTTCTCGTGGGCAACAACATAATTTCTTTTAAACGTGAAGAGCCATCCAGCATGTTTCTCAAAGGCAGACTTAAATGATGTGAGGGGTGTGCCTAAATATATAATTTTTAATGGTTACCATATTGGAAACATTAGCCATGATCCCATCTGATCACCAGGAATGTGAGCCAGTCTGGAGTTTCTGGAGAAATCCAGCTACTGCTGCAGAGGCGGCTGTTAGCTGTTGTTAGCGACCAGGGAGAATCCCGACTCGTGTCTGCGAGACACCTGACAACTGGTTAGAAAGAGAGGACTGCACCCTTTCAGCCTGCCTGCTTATCTGTTATTTGTTGCTTTGACTTCTTTTTGTTCTCCATTTTTATGTTGGCAGTATTTCTCGAGGTAGAGAACTTTCATCTTTATATTGTGCGGAGTATTTGTCCCTTCCTTGCCCCCTTAAAGAGCACGTAGTACCTATGCCTTATAAGGTCTCTGTTTGATGTGAGGAATTTGGTCTTCTTGCAAGTCAGTTCATGTAGAGGGGAGGCTTTGAGGATGTCTGGGCTGCAGCAGGCTGTCTTTGTTGCTGTGTGCACGGCCCTCATGGCAGGACATGCAAAGGTGATTGGTTCTGACTTCATTGGTGGGACTCCATTGCCTTTATTTTTTTATTTTGATTTTAATTTTTTTTTTTTTTTTTAGATGGAGTCTAGTTCTCTCACCCAGGCTGGAGTGCAGTGGTCTGGGCTCACTGCAGCCCCCGCCTCCTGGGTTCAAGCTATTCTCCTGCTTCAGCTTCCTGAGTAGCTGGGACTACAGGCACGGCACCATGCCTGGCTAATTTTTGTGTTTTGAGTAGAGACTGGGTTTCATCATGTTGGCCTGGCCGGTCTTGAACTCCTGACCTCAAGTGATCTGCCTGCTTGGGCCTCCCAAAGTGCTGGGATTACAGACATGAGCCACCATGCCTGGCCTCCATTTCCTTTATTTCTTTCTGCTGATGAGCTCTGATGCCAGTAAGACCCAGATTGTGCCATAGGAAAGAGGGGGCTGGGCTCTTCCAGAATTCCTATCTTGCAGAAGTCTCTCCTCTGTTCCTATGGACAGGGAATTGGGTATTGGCCAGTTAAGACTTCTTACTGGGACAGGGCGTGGCCACTCTAGGACATCTTCCAGACTAAGAGGGCCGGTGGGGGCTACTGGAACAGGGAGGACAGTGGCGGCCACTTCCTTGTCATGTGCTTTGTGTGCGGTGACTATGTAGTGACATTTGTAGCCGGACTCTGTTTCCTCCGTAGAGACACTGGCAGCCCTACAGCCATGACATTAACCCTGTATAAGGTGGCAGGAGGTGTGGGAGGGCACCAGAAACCCAAGGCCGTTTTACTACCCTTCCCCCAGCGCTCCTGTTACGGTGCTTGTGGGAGTCCCAGCTGTGCTTCCAGGTAAGAACGGGTTTCTTCCTGCAGCCCACAACCCTGACAGGACATGCCTCCTGGCAGTGTGCTCCTAACCTGCCTCTTCTCTCTGCCCCCTCCCTCTTTCTCCTCTCCCCTTCCCCTCTCTTTCTTCCTCTTCCCTTCCTCTTCTTTCCTCTCCCTCCCTCCGTTTCTCTCCCTTCCTTTTCCTTCTCTCCATCTCTCTTCTCCTTTTCCTCCCTCTCCTTCTCTTTCTTCCTTCTCTCTCTTCCAGAGGAGTCTGTTCAGGGATTTCTCTCTGTCTCCCTTTCTTCTTCCTGGAGGAATGTGTTTAGAGATTGGACACCTCTGACTTTGGAGGAGGGAGAAACCTCAGCGGGATGTGTTCCAGGGCGACCCCACCACATCCTTGGAACTGCGATGATCTAGACGTCGGAAAAGACACCATCCGTGGGAAACCCGGGAAAAGGCTTAATGTGTGAAAAGTAATGGAGTGTGAGCTATGCCGTTGGTAGAAACTGCTTTTTTCTTCCGTAACAGTTTAAATCTGTCATCCGTTCTCCATGAAGTGATTGGACGGGGCAAGACTCAGGTTTCCCATCTGTTCTCTGTTTGCATTTGGGCGCCATTTCAAAAACCACACGGGAAAAGTTTATAGGCAAACATTATAAAAAGTGACAGTCTGAAGTGCTGCTATCGCTGGTTTGGCAACGTCAAGTGTTACCTGAAATAGCTTACCGTTTCCAAACCCTTTCGCTCTTTCAACTGTCTCAAGACAACCCTCCCGCTGAGATGGGTGAGAAGTCCAGCTGGATGTGTGCAGTGAAGTCACATAAGTCACAGCCTTTTTTGACTTTTACAAGATTTCCCCCTCCTGGGGCCATCCTCACATACAGCGAGGATTTTTTTCTCTCTTGTTTACTTATAGAGCGGGAAATTCATGCAGCTTGTTGCTAGTGGCAACCTGTTTGATGTCACATGGAGAGGTCATGACCTCTACCGTGATCTGCTGAGGGGCTCGGAGAGTCAGGCAGCTCCTGCCTCAGTTTCTGTCTTGCCCCAGTCAGAGGTCCTTTGAGTTCCCAAGGAATAACAGGATGGTTTTCTTAGGGAAGGAAGGAGGCCAGTTCAAGGCAGGAATTACTCACAGGCTATGTGCCGAAGCCTGTTGTTATTCATACTATTTATTTATTTGTTTGTTTGTTTGAGACAGAGTTTCACTCATGTTGCCCAGGCTGGAGTGCAATGGCACAGTCTCGGCTCACTGCAACCTCCACCTCCCGGGTTCAAGCGATTCTCCTGCCTCAGCCTCCCAAATAACTGGGATAACAGGCACATGCCACCACGCCCAGCTAATTTTTTATGTTTAATAGAGTTGGGTTTCACCTTGTTGGTCAAGCTGGTCTCGAACTCCTGACCTCAGGTGATCCACCCGCTTTGGCCTCCCAAAGTGCTGAATTTACAGGCACGAGCCACCATGCCTGGCCTATTTATTTATTTAGTTTTAGAGACAGGTTCTCGTCTCGCTGTGTCACCTAGGCAGGAATGTAGTGGTGTGATCATAGCTCAGTGCAGCCTCTGGGGCTCAAACGAGCTTCTTACCTCAGCCTCCTGAGTAGCTGGGACTACAGATGTTTATCACCATTCCTGGCTATGTTTTTTTTTTTTTTTTTCATTTTTTTGTAGAGAAAGGATCTTACCATGTTAGGCTGGTCTTGAACTCCTGACCTCAAGTGA
>NW_012122376.1:7177926-7187588 GCF_000951035.1 Colobus angolensis palliatus
TTTTTGAGATGGAGTTTTGCTCTTGTTGCCCAGACTGGAGTGCAATGGCGCGATCTCACCTCATCGCAACCTCCGCCTCCCAGGTTCAAGCGATTCTTCTGCCTTAGCCTCCCAGGTAACTGGGATTACAGGCATGCACCACCATACCTGGCTAATTTTGCATTTTTAGTAGAGACGGGGTTTCTCCATGTTGACCAGGCAGGTCTTGAACTCCTGACCTCAGGTGATCTGCTCACTTCGGCCTCCCAAAGTGCTGGGATTACAAGAGTGAGCCAGCATGCCCGGCCAGTTAATTTTTTTAAAAGAAGCTGCTTATAGCCGGGTGCAGTGGCTCACACCTGTAATCCTAGCACTTTGGGAGGCCGAGGCGGATGGATTGCCTGAGCTCAGAAGTTTGAGAGCAGCCTGGTCAACACAGTAAAACCCCGTCTCTACTAAAATACAAAACAAAAAAGAAAATTAGCCAGGCGTGGTGGGGTGCACTTATAATCCCAGCTACTCCAGAGGCTGAGGCAGGAGAATCGCTTGAACCCAAGAGGTGGAGGTTGCAGTGAGCCGAGATCACACCATTGCACTCCAGCCTGGGTGAGAGAGTGAGACTCCATCTCAAAAAACAAGCTGCTTGCTAACATGCTGCTGGTACTTCCCAAGTATTTGAAACTTCTGGGAGAAAATTCACATGGATGCAACTGAGCCTTATGCAGCAGGGCTATGGTAGCATGGCCATGGCAGTAGAAATGAGTGTTGAGCTGTGTCCCAGGAAGGAGAGTTGGTGCCTTGTTTGTTTGCCAATTTTAGGAAACAGTGATAAAGAATGTCCAACACTACTGTGAAGCTGGCTTGCTTCTTTTCAAATTTTAATTCATATTGTGAAAAATACATGGAAACATATTTTCTGTCTGTGGAAGCCTCTGAAAGAGCATTTGTGCGTAGCAAAGCAGCTTCTGGAACCTTCTCCCCACTGCGTTTTGGCAGGAGATGAGGGGGATGTTGGGCTGTGGATCCACCCCTGGTGGATTCTCACAGGAAAGGTGAAAAGTATGCCACAGCAATGGGAAAAAGTAAATCCAGGAAGTGTTCACATGACTATAAAAGGAGTTATGTATATTTCCTGGGGAGATTCTTTGCTCTTTCACAGAGCAGGCTGTGCAGCCTGGTGGAGTCGGGGAGAGGTGGTCCATCCATGGGGGGTGACCAGAGTTAGGGAGGCCCCTTTGCGCGTGCAGGCACAGAGGGGATTCGCTGATTGTCCTGGCTCCGCACAGCCTGGGGCCAGGTCAGTACAACTGTGGGGAGGGACATGGAGGGCTCGGGGAGTGCATGTTTGCAGGGAGTGGGCAGCAGCTCAGGTCACCTGCAGCATTCAGACCCAGAAGAGAAGCCGAGTCCTGAGGATGGCAATTGGACCCAAGGACACAGGCAGGGACAGAGCTCCTTCCACTGAGCCAGCTGTTAGGGGCTTGTGTTCTCGGCCAGGGTTGTCTTTGATATGTGCTGTGTATGCTGCAGGCTGGGCTTGGGGGCCACTGGGTGGCCTGGGAGGCTACCAGTGTGGCATTTGGCCCCACCCCATCCCTGCCTCTCTTCTTACTTACATCCTCCTCTTTTTATTGCTTCTCCCCAACCTCTTTCTCTCTTTCTTTTGTGTTTATTCATTCATTCTCCCTAACATGTGCTTGCAGAGTCTTCTGGGATACCCAGGGATATCACTGGCATGTTTACTAAAGGCACTGCTGATCCCCAGATGGGCCCTTTGCGAAATGACCACTGAAGGAGTGGAGGGAGGAGTCCTTGCTTTCTCAGTTTATGAAGACAGCAGTTACTGGTTTGAGACTTTGAAGACAGGATGGCTTGAGTTTTATGAATAAACATCATTATCTCATTGGTGTATTTTAGGGGGTGATATTTTTCTATCCTTGAAACTTGGATATCTAGATGACAATTTTGATCTGGTTTTACTGGGATAAAAAGCAGTTTTAGTACATCAAGTCATCTTAACTGTCCATTGAGATGGGACTCCTGTAAAATCACTTTGTACCTGGAGATAGCAATCCAAGTGTTCTGGCCGGGCGCAGTGGCTCACGCATGTAATCCCGGCACTTTGGGAGGCCAAGGTGGGCGGATCACAAGGTCAGGAGTTCGAGACCAGCATGGCCAATATGGTAAACCCTGTCTCTAATAAAAATACAAAGAAGTAGCTGGGTGTGGTGGTGCACGCCTATAATCCCAGCTACTTGGGAGGCTGAGGCAGTAGAATCACTTGAACTTGGGAGGTGGAGGTTGTGGTGAGCCGAGATCGTACCACTGGATTTCAGTGTGGGCGACAGAGCAAGACTCCGTCAAAGAAAGAGAGAGAGAGACCCAAATGTTCTGTGATTATCCTCTGAAAACCGTGGTGCTTAAAAAATTATGACAAGCATGTTCTGCCTTGAAGAAGAACAGTGATAGTGGCAGTCCTTAGCCCAACACGTTGTAGTTGATAACCAGGTACGTCTTCGTTGGCTTATTGGAATCTTACCAATAATAAACCAGTATTTGGGTAGTCTTACCCTGCGATAGATGGGGAATGCCAGGCCAAGAGGTTAAGTAGGAACGGAGAGGCATGGGAACTCAGGGCTTCCTCCGTCCAGGGCAGCACCCTTCACCAGGCATCTCCTGTGTCCAGCTCTGAATAAGACATAGGTCCTTGCTGTCCCTTGTTCTTCCTTCTAGAACAGCAGGTGGTAGTCCAGCAGCTCAGATACCCTCAGTTTCAGCAAGATTTTGGGGTTTACTGATGTTAGGTGAAGGAAAGGGTTCTCAGTGAAAACACTTTCCTTTAAAAACAGGAAATCATACATCGTAACTCCTCCTTTGCCGGGAGAGAGATTTTTTCTGCAAATACCTTGCTTATCTCCCCCCTACCCCCCATGCAGTCTTAGAGCATTCCACTGCGTGACACAGGGACATGGTTGCACCTTATCTGAGGGTCAGGATGGAGCAGATTGGTGTGTGGGTCCCAGGTGCCTCCCCTATAAGGGAGGGAAGCTTTGTTGCTTCTGCTCAGCGGCTGCCCTGGTGACCAGTTCTGGCTGAGAGGAAAGTACATTCCATAACATTCCTGGTGACTTGCTGATCATGTGACATTGTCATAATAGACATTGATCATTTTATGACCCAGACTAATCCAATGTCAATTCATTCTAACACGGTGGGTGCTGTTTCAGCAATGAGTTGTTGGAGACCTGGGACTCAAAGGACATCTGGTCCTTGCCTTAGCCAACTGTCAAAGGGGTTGGACCAACAGTGTTTGGGGCCCCTTCAGTTCTCATGTGGAGTGAATCTGTGACTCTAGGATGTTGGGAGTGGGAGATGGGCTGAGATTTGGGGCCAGACTGAATCCCTGCCCTCTTCTCCTTCTCATATTTCTCTTCCTTTCTTTTTTCTGTTTGGTCTCCATAGTTGAAAGTATTTCTATTAGTCACTCAATTCAGCTGCATTTTGACTTAAGCAGCCTTGAGAGACCTGCTCTAAGAGCCTTCAAACTAAGTTCCCAGCATCTTTTAAACTTTGCTTTGTCCTTCACTTCTCAGCTCAAATGCCTGTTCTTGAGAGAAGTCTCTCTGATCATCTTATACAACAGGGATTGAAACACATTTTGTAAGGGCAAGACGGCAAACATTATAGGGCTTGCAGATCACAGGGTCTCTGTTGTAACGACTGAACTCTGCCCTTGTAACACACAAAAGCAGCGCCAGACAGTAAGGTATGGGCATGGCCGTGTTCCAATAAAGCTTTGTTTACAAAAACAAGCTGTGGCTGGCTTGGCCCGCGGGCCATCACCTGCCACCTCCTGCCAAGGGACCAGCCCTCCCCTGCCACTGCTGTGTGCACGTGCCTGTATCTTGCTGTGTCCTTCTTCCTAACACTTAAGCAAGAACACTGTATTTTTTATAGATTTTGTATCTGTTGTCTGTCATTGCCACCATAATGGACGATCCACAAGTGCAGGGTCATCTTGCTGTGGAGCTTCCAAAATAGGCTTGGTGTGTAGTAGGTGTGCAGTACATAATTGTTGAGTGAGAAAACAAATGTTAGACCCATAACCTGCCTGTCAGCAGGGCTTTCCTTGCTTGCTTTGGGGTGCGTTTGTCCATGTTACGTTTAGCTTCTGTTTTCCTCCTTTTGTTGTGATTCTTTGTGGTCACGTGCTAGTTGGCATCTGGGGCTTGGCCTGCATGCCTCTGGTGATGCCCCTTTGGAAGCCCCGGGCCTCCCGTGTGCTGTCGATGGTGGTGGTGAGGGGATTATTTCTTTTTTTTTTTTTTTTTTTTTTTTTGAGACGGAGTCTCGCTCTGTCACCCGGGCTGGAGTGCAGTGGCTGGATCTCAGCTCACTGCAAGCTCCGCCTCCCGGGTTTATGCCATTCTTCTGCCTTAGCCTCCCAAGTAGCTGGGACTACAGGCGCCTGCCACCTCGCCCAGCTAGTTTTTTGTATTTTTTAGTAGAGATGGGGTTTCACAGTGTTGGCCAGGATGGCCTCGATCTCCTGACCTCGTGATCCGCCTGTCTCGGCCTCCCAAAGTGCTGGGATTACAGGCTTGAGCCACCGCACCCGGCCGCTGAGGGGATTTCTTGTCCTTGATGCATGTGGCCCTTTCACAGTGGGACTGAAACACAGATTGACTTGATTTCAGTCTCCTGTGGGAGGTTTGTCCTTTGGAGGGGTGTCGAGGCAGAACAGTTGCCTTTGATCCTGCCCTGATTTGGTACTGTCTCAGTGCTGGAGAGCTTTGCATTTTCCAGGCCTGGAGCTCTGGGTCCCATTCACACTTCGCACTGGAGGGATGAAAGCCCGCTTCTTGGGCCCTTGTGGCCGCTCCAGCCGGCAGCTCCAGCTGCTGTTACTAATAAACGCCAGTGGTTTCCCCTCAGCTCCAGTGGAGAGGTTGTGTGGGTTGGATCCTTGTGGGTTCCATCCTGTGCTGCATACCTGGGGACTGTGACCTGGTTCGACATGGCCATGTGTATGCCAAGCAGGATGGGGCTGGTGGCGGGAAGCACGGAGAACCATGAGACCCACGCCTTTTCTCTAGGGTCTTGGTGTCTCCTCGGGGAGATGGGATGCATTCATGAGAATGTGATGCATCCCATGAGCTGGTGAAGTGGGCAGATGTACGGTGGAGGGGGAGGGAGCCACTGCACTTCCGCCCAGGGTGACTGATGCAAGGTGACCCCCAGCCCAGAGGGCCCTACTTGATTTGGGCCTTGGAGGGTGGATGACAGGGAAGAGAGGGAGGAAGGACTGTCCCTACAGGAGAAGCCTGGGACGTGTGTGGTGGGAGTTGGTGAGCAGGGTGGGATAAACTTTGTCGTGGGGAGTGGGGGGCACACAGCACCCAGCAGCTTCATTTCAGGACCCCTGTAAGTGCAGTGGAGACCGCCTTGCAGCTGTCTGGGCATTTTGCTCTTTTTGTTTCTGGTGTTAAGGCCTCCAGGCTTTTATCATTTTGAGGAAAACAGCAGGTCTCAGCTCACCCAGCACAGAATTAGTTAAGTCTCTAAACCCGCAAAGTACTGATCTGAACCTGAGAGCTTATGAAAACTCTGGGTGGCAAAAAATCTTGTAGGGGATCCCTTAGTTTTCCTTGAGTATGAGACATTTCATTTGAAGAAGCTTGGCCTTAGGGCAACGTACCAAGTCTAGCACAAGTAATTAAGAGTGTATGTGTGTGTGATGCACAGTCACATTTAACGTACAAATGTGAAAAACTTGGCATTCTTACAAATAAAACATACCCCAATGACAGATTTTTGCAGGTATTATGGTGCAAGCACACTTTGGCAATCAATTTAAACATTTTCTTATGGAATATCCTTCCATGCTATGGTTTGGTTTGTTTCTAAAGCCCTGTAGGATGTGGAAACAAAGTCAGGACAGATTTGCTGGGGGTATCATACCTCTGGTTGCTGTTCCAGATACTTCCTGACTTCCTGGGGCTTGGGGAGAGGTGGATGCCTGCTGGGGCCATTTGCAAAGCAAGAACAGCTTCTCCTGGGAATAAGCAGCCTCCACTGACCTTTGTTGGACGTTCTCTCCTCTCCCTCCTTCCCATCTGTCTCCATCTTCTCTCTCCCACCTTTCTGCAGAGCCACCAACCAAATACCAAATCTCTCAACCAGAAGTGTACGTGGCTGCACCAGGGGAGTCGCTAGAGGTGCGCTGCCTGTTGAAAGATGCCGCCGTGATCAGTTGGACTAAGGATGGGGTGCACTTGGGGCCCAACAATAGGACAGTGCTTATTGGGGAGTACTTGCAGATAAAGGGCGCCACGCCTAGAGACTCCGGCCTCTATGCTTGTACTGCCACTAGGACTGTAGACAGTGAAACTTGGTACTTCATGGTGAATGTCACAGGTGAGTTGGCCCGTGAGCACTACGCTCTCTCTTCTCTGTAGCCATTATGTGATTTACATTTTTTTGGCCAAGTGCAAAGGTAGCGAGATCTCTAATTGGATGCCAGGCACACAGCTTCATAGTTTTTGAAATTCTTCGTTGGGACCTGGTGCACCAGAAAGGCCAATCATTAAGAATGACAGAATTCTTGTGCACAAAGTAACATTTTTCTTAAGATAGTACGCTTTTATTTAAGGAAACACATGCTTTTTTCTTTCTTTTTTTGGTACCACTGACATCTTTGGCATTTAGAATATAGGACTGAAATTTGGATACTCAAGATTTCTGATTCGTTTATTGAAGTTTGAGTTTCTCTCCTTGATTTCATTCTGTGCAGTGAGCAGGACAGAACAGGCCCCCTTTGTGGCTGAGTTTAAAGTTCTGCTTTCAGAATGTTAGTTGACGATGAGAAGGGCCACACAGGTACTAAGTTTTGTCAGGGATCAATTTCTTTCTTGAAGGGGACCCGCATACTGAAAGGTTAGTGTTGGAAAAAGAGTCTTTGGGTACTACACAATTGGTAAATTTGTCAGGGGCTTGAATACTGTTTGAAGCTTGAAATCCAATTCTCGTATATCCAATTTTATAACCTGTTTAAATAGCGTGTAAACAGAAAACATTGAGAATCATAACATAGACCAACTGTCATCATGGAGGGAAAATTTAAGCCATTAAAACTATCTTAACTAAACACAATCCCAGGCTCTTTGCGAGGGTTCCTGGGTTGTTGACTTTGCTATGGAGAAGGTCTCAGTTGTAGATAATTGTAACTTCTTTGCTTTGCAAAAAAACACATCCATGGAATATGTTCTTTTGCATACAGATGCCATCTCATCTGGGGATGATGAGGATGACACCGATGGTGCGGAAGATTTTGTCAGTGAGAACGGTAACAACAAGAGTAAGTAGCCGCCCGGCTCCGATGGTCCCCGAGAGAGGAGCATGGAGGGAAGTCCTGCCTGTCACCTGTCTTCTTGTCGACTCTTCCGCGCCATGCTGTGTCCCGCGGCCCTTGCCTTTCCCCACTGTGTCTACTTTCCTGACTTTCAAACCTGAGAATAAACCACTGTTGCTGCACAGCCTTCTCTATTGTTTGTCCTTTCTTCTCGTGTCACTGGTCATTCGTTTTTCAAAGCAGTTACTACTTCTCTTTCCTTGATTTTTCCTTTTCCCTTTGGCTTCTCCCTATTCAGAGACATAAAAATAGTAGAACCACGTAACATCTTGGTTTTCCCTGTAATCATTGATCGTGCTTGGTTGAATCCAGTGGTGCGTGACTGGGGCGATGGCCTATTTTTGCTCTCCCGGCACAATGGGCAGTATTTGGTTGTCACAACAGAGGGTGGGGGTGCTGGTGGCCTTTAGTTGGGGAGGGGCCAGGGATGCAGAGCACAGCCCCGTAACAAAGAATTATCTGGTCCAAGATGTCAGTTGTCCCTAGGACGAGAAACCCCGGCCTCCTACAACACACACCTCATGCTGAGTGGAAATGAAGGGCGTGTGCCTTACTTTGCAGACCACAATTGAAAAGGGACCCAAAGGTGGTTTGCTTAATGAGGGCCGTGAACACTGAGCGCTAACACGAGAGAGGCCATTTACTTGCGAGGAAGAACACGGCATAGCCTCCTGGAGCTGGGCAACCTGGATTTGAATCTTTCTCCACAACTTCTGAGTTGCTCATTTCACTTCTGTGCCTTAGTTTCTTTAACTATAAAGTGGGGAGTAATGATAATAATAATAATACCTTCTGGGATTGTTATGAGGATTACATGAGTTCCTAGTTGTATAGTGCTCAGAAGAGTCAGTGCTTGCAAATGTTTATTCAATAAAGACGATAGAATATAGCATTACTAGCATTTTCCAATGACTTGGCTGGAATGTTCCTAAAGTGTTTGTACATAGGGTATTGGGGTTCTCTGCTTACATGGTATATTCTACATTTTTCTTAAAAGGATTTCAGTCAATTTAGTACATTTAAACAAGGCCTAAGTAATATATACCACACCCGGCTAGCTTATCTATTTTTTTTTTCCCCCGAGATGCCATCTTGCTCTGTCACCCAGGCTGGAGTGCAGTGGTGTGATCTCAGCTCGCTGCAACCTCCATCTCCTGGGTTCAAGCAATTCTCCTGCCTTAGCCTCCTGAATAACTAGGACTACAGGGGCCTGCCACCACACCTGGCTAATTTTTGTGTTTTTAGTAGAGATGGAGTTTCACCATGTTGGTCAGGCTGGTCTTGAACTCTTGACCTCGTGATTCACCCGCCTCGGCCTCCAAAAGTGCTGGTATTACAGGCGTGAGCCACCGTGCCTGGCCTAATTTATGTATTTTTAGTAGAGACAGAGGTCTGCCATGTTGGCCAGGCTGGTCTTGAACTCCTGACCTCAAGTGATCTACCCACCTTGGCCTCCTGAAGTGCTGGGATTACAGGTGTGAGCCACTGCACCTGGCAATACTTTATTTTTTAGAGCACTTTTAGGTTCACAGCAAAATAATGAGGAAGGAACAAAGATTTCCCATATAATCTTCTCCAACACATGCATAGCCTGTCCTGTTATCAACATCCCCACCGGAATGGTACATCTATTCTGGCTGATGAACCTACACTGCCATCATTATCACCCAAAGTCTGTGGTTGACTTTAGGGTGTGTAATCATACAGTGTGTAGCCTTTACAGATTGGCTTCTTTGACTTAGTAAGATGCATTTAAGTTTCCCTCATGTTTTTTCATGGCTTGATGAGTCATTTGTTTGTAGCACTGAGTATTCCATTGTTTGCAAGTATCAAAGTTTATCCATTTACCTACTAAAGGATATCTCAGCCGGGCACTGTTGCTCATGCCTATAATTCCAGCACTTTGTGAGGCTGAGCAGGTGGATCACTTGAGAACAAGAGTTCGAGACCAGCCTGGCCAACATGGCGAAATCCCTGTCTCTGCTAAAAATACGTAAGTTAGCCAGGTGTAGTGGTGCACGCCTGTAATCCCAGCTACTCAGGAGGCTGAGGCATGAGAATCACTTGAACCCAGGAGGCGGAGGTTGCAGTGAGATGCAGTGAGACTCCATCTCTACTAAAAATACAAAAAATTAGCCAGGCATGGTGGAGCACACCTGTAATCCCAGCTACTCGGGAGTCTGAGGAAGGAAAATTACTTGAACCCAGGAGGTGGAGCTTGCAGTGAGTTGAAATTGTACTGCTGTACTCCAGCCTGGGTGACACACCAAGA
>NW_012122376.1:7187638-7277929 GCF_000951035.1 Colobus angolensis palliatus
TCTGTTGCTTCCAAGTTTTGACAGTTGCAAATGAAGCTGCTATAGACGTCTTTGTGCAGGTTTTTGTGTGGACACAGTTTTCAGTTACTTTGGGTAAATGTTAAGGAGTGTGATTGCTGGATTATGTGGGAAGAGTGTGTTTAGATTTGTAGGAAGCCACCAAGCTGCCGTCCAAAGTGGCTGCACCGTTTTGCATTCCCACCAGCAAGGAATGAGAGTTCCTGTTGCTCCATATCATTCGATGTGCCCAGTGTTCTGGATTTTGGCCATTCTGATAGGTGTGTAATGGTATTTTGTTGTTTTAATTTAAATTTCTCTGATGACAGATGATGCAAAGCATCTTTTAATATGATTAATTGCCATCCATATATCTTCTTTGGTGAGAGGTCTGTTAAGGCCGTTGGCCCATTTTTTTAATTAGGTTGTTTGTTTTCTTACTGTCGAGTTATAAGAGTTCTTTGTATATCTTGGATAACAGTCCTTTATTACATCTCTTTTGCAAATAGTTTCTCCCCCAACCTGTGGCTTGCCTTTTCATTCTCTTGACAGTGTCTCTTGCAGAGCAGAAAGTTTTAAGTTTCATGTAGTCAAGTTTTTTCTTTTATGGATGGTGCCTTTGGTATTATATCTAAAATGTCATCATCCAACCCAAAATCATCCAGATTTTCTCCTGTGTTACCTCCTAGGATTATTATAGTTTTGTATTTTGTATTTATGTGTGTAATCTATTTTAAGTTAATTTTTGTGAAGGATGTTAGGTGTGTGTATGGATTCACTTTTTAGCCTGTGGTGGTTCTGGCACTATTTGTTGAAAATACTTTTTGTTTTCTGTTCTTTTTTTTTTTTTCTTGAGATGGGAGTTTCGTTCTTGTTGCCCAGGCTGGAGTGCAATGGTGCGATCTCAGCTCACCCCAGTCCCCGCCTCCTGGGTTCAAGCAATTCTCCTGCTTCAGCTTCCCAAGTAGCTGGGATTACAGGTACATGCTACCGCACCCCGCTAATTTTGTATTTTTAGTGGAGACGGGGTTTCTCCATGTTGATCAGGCTGGTCTGGAACTCCTAGCCTCAGGTGATCTGCCCACCTCGGCCTCCCAAAGTGCTGGGATTACAGGTGTGAGGCCCTGCGCCTGGCCTGTCTTTTAGCTTTTTAAAGGAAAAAGATAAAACAGATATTGGTAGGTACCTCGGATAAATGAGTTACTTAAGTGAAGATTTAGATTTGTCCCTGAATCTCCTAGCAGCTTGGGCAAAAGGGAAATATTTTGGTTGATGCAGTTTTTACTTTTTGTCAAGAGGAAGCTTAGGGCAGTGGTTCTCAAAGTGAAGTTCCTGGACCAGCAGCATCAGCATCACCTGAGAACTCCCTGGAAATGCAGATTGTCAGATTCCTCCTCAGTCCCACTGCCTTAGAAACTCTGGGGGTGATTCTGCTTCACACTGAAATGTGAGAGCCACTGGCTTAGAATTTGCACATGGAGGTCTGCCCCGAATGGGAGCTTACCGTTAGCGGTCTTGTTCGTAAAACAGTGGATAATAAGGTGAGTGGAAGTATCTTCTGTGATTTGTACCAGCTTTCTAAAGAGGTTATCATTATTATTTAACAAAAAGCACTGATACAGTGGAGCACGTCACTCACTTCTTTTGGCCAGTGGCTCTGGCATGAAGCTGGAGACAAAGATGCTGAAGGCCCGCCCTAGACAGGCTCTGAGCTGGTTGCTGGTTCCATCCGTGCCACTGATAACCCGATCAGGTGGAGGGAGTATTTATTCTTGCTTTACTGATTAGAAAATTGTGGCTCAGCAAGCAAAAGCAGAGCTGCGTTTCAGTCGTAGGCCTGTTGCATGAGAGCATCCTAGGGTCACGATATGGGTGGAGTGAGAATGCTTGTACAGGTGTTTACAGCTCTCAAGTTTTACTGTATGTGGGTGTCCTCGCTGTGGACTGAGACATCAGATTCTGTCAGGGTGGTTTTTGGATGCCTGGGGAACTGTGTTGTCCTGGTGGTCAGGTACCTGCCTAACAGCAGGTTACTGTGAAACCATGTGAAGCAATAAAATGCAACAGCAAGGTATGGATTACGTGACAGGCAGGCTGAGTGGTTCAGAAGGATTATGTGCTGTGGCCCTTATGCTTTGCCTTATGAACACTGTTCCTAACTGCCCAGCGCCCACGCAGAAGGACCAGGGGGTAGAGCGCCCATGTGATGAATGCCAACCAACAGTGTACTTGCCATGCCTTCACCTTGCAAGCAGGGTTCTTTTGTAATTAGCTCTCAAATGACACCAACTCTGCCCCCGAAATGGGTGCTCTGCAGTGATTAAGGGCTAGTGTTAGCTGTACCAGGGAGATACTGCTGTGAGGAGGTGCCTCTGTTTGGTGTCTGTGAAACACTAGATGCTATTTAAAGTGATAGCAGTTCTTAGCTGGCTACTTGGCCTCTGCCATCTGTTAGTGTGATTAGGCTGGTCTGATTCACAGGTGCAGCCTGGGGCGGCTGAGATTAAGCAGCTGTGGCCTGTGTGGACAGAGGAATGCCATGGCCGGGGTAATTGGCAAGGCAGGAAAGGGGACGTTGCCATTAAAACAATTTTTTGCCACCTCAAGTGTCAAATGCCTGACCCGATTAATAGGGAAAATTGCAGAAGCACCAAATTCTTTGCATTTTCAGCCACCTGGAAAACACTCATGTGTCCACATTGATTTCTTTGGTGCCTTCTCATTGTCTGGAAATGCCACTGGGGTATGTTTGAATGTTCTTCTTTAGGAACTTTGACAAATGATGCTCCAGTGACCCGGTGTTGATGGTGACATTTTTGGGCTTTTTTCATTTTTTTTTTCTTTCTCCTTTTGGATTGAGACATTGAAAATTTAGTTCTGTATCTTCCAGTTGGAAAAATATATTGCAGGTCATTTCTTCTGCTGATATGCTAGATTATTGATCTAATTTTGGTGGTTAATATAAGAAGGCAAGCTCAGCTGCCTGCTAGAGTTCTTTTTAGATTCTGTACAAAGTACAAAAAGCTTGGACACCAAATACAATGGCAAAAATAACAATCAGGAATTAAAGATCGGGCGCAGTGGCTCACAGATGTAATCCCAGCACTTTGGAAGGCTGAGGTGGGCGGATCACAAGGTCAGGAGTTCGAGACCAGCCTGGCCAATATGGTGAAACCCTGTCTCTACCAAAAATATAAAAATTAGCCGAGCTTGGTGGCGGGCGCCTGTAGTCCCAGCTACTTAGGAAACTGAGGCAGGAGAATCGCTTGGACCCAGGAGGTGGAGGTTGCAGTGAGCTGAAATCGTGCCACCACACTCCAGCCTGGGCGACAAAGCAAGACTCTGTCTCAAAAAAAAAAAAAAATCTATCTCTATATCTCTGTCTATCTATCTATCTCTATCTATGTATTTTAAGTTGATTTCTTCATCACAGATGTGCAGGGCATTTGCTGGTCATATTTTAGCAGCTGACTAGCTGATGACCTCACACGGTACCAGCACTAGATGTTTCCAAGTGGAACAGTCCTGTGATGTCATTACAAGCCTGGCTGCCAGGAAATAATGCTGTTACATATGCCCCTCGGTGCAACACATTTTCTCCAGAAAGAAAGTTGCAATTTCAAATGCTAATTTTTGAAATGCATCCAGGTTGAGGGTTTTGAAAGGTTAAGAATGTATCCTTTTGCATAGAAAAGCATGAGTTAACTAGTTCTTGCCTTCCCTAATACTAGGTGTGTTGATGGGTTATCTGGCAGCCACTAGGTAGATACATATACCCATTTGTTCGAGGGATTTTTATTGTCTCCAGCTTGTGTTTCGGTGATTAATGTTTCTGAAGAGCTTGAGACTTAGTTTTGAGAAGATCATGATTGACGAAAAGTTCAGGTCCGTTGCTTAACTCGAAGGAAGTGATGGAGAAACAGCTGTATCAAGACTCTTGCTGTTAAAGTGGTTCTTTCTCTCGAGTGATGCGAGACAAAGTGATTTTCTATTTTGGTTTCATTCCTGTTGAGACCTGCAGATGCCCACACTCCATGTCAGGGAGAAAGGCTATTTTTTTTGGAAGTAACTAGGGAAAATGAAGGTAGTTAGCCTGAGATCCCAAACTCATTTCATTGATTAGCCTGCCGATAACAGTTCAAAGTCACCTTTGTTCTAATTGGGATTTTTACTTGGTAGAGATCTTAAGTTGGTAACCGCAGGCTTCTTAGTTGTGTTGAAGTTTCTAGGAATTGAAAAGAACAATAGCAACAACAACAGCAACAAAAAACCCACACAGGCTTCGCAAATTTTTGGAAATTCCCTTTGTAATGAAAACATCATCAATAAGTTGGTTTGGGCCAGCCCAGCAGCTCGCGCCTGTAATCCTAGCTAGTTGGGAGGCCGAAGCAGGAGGATTGTGTGTACCCAGGAGTTTGAGACTAGCCTGGGCAACATAGCAAGACCCCATCTCTACAAAAAATAAAAAATTAGCCAGGTGTGGTGTCTCATGCCTGTAGTCATGGTTACTCGGGAGGCTGAGGTGGGAGGATCACCTGAACCCAGGAGATCAAGGCTGTAGTGAGCCGTGGTCATACCGCTGCAGTGCAACCTGGGCAACACAGCAAGACCCTGTCTCTTAAAAGAAAAGGCTGGTTTTGGTATTTTATCGCAAAGACTGGTGATGAGGTTCCATCCAATAGTTGGACTGAATATCTTTCTCAGTCTCCTCCTTGGTTAAACAGTGCAGCCAATGATTGGAGAAGTTTCCTTTGAAGGCAGATCTTGGCAATTCCCATGGGCTAACCGGTCTGCTCGTGGGCTCAGTTCTTTCACTTGTGGTTAACTTGCTTGGTTTTTAAAACATATATTTCTGATTGAATGCCTGGCTGGTTAGCAAGTTTTTAATGAGAGTTCTCAAATAAAGCCACAGACACACCCCCTCATAATCATATCCTCACTCACATCTCCATGTTTTGTTAGATTTGTTTTCTCTTAGTTTATACCAAACCGAAAACAGAACTGCAGGATAGTGGGGAGCTCTGAGACATTTTTCCCCTGTCAGGAGTCAAGGCATTCAAATGTCCTGATTAGTGATATTTTTAAAAGCCCTAATTATAGACTCGAGACAGAGGCTTTAGTGGGACTTTAGAGAGTTTGTGAGACTTAATCTAGGAGCTGAAACAGGCTGTGTTTTTAAAATTTTTTGCATCCATAAAAATGCAGTTGGCAGTCATCAGTGGCCGCTGCTCACATAAATCTTGAACTTTTGACTTAATTACCATGGGAGAGTTCAAAGGGCAGGCTGGAATGGTTGAAGGAACACTGTTTAGGGAGCTGGAGATGGGCCTGGCCTCAGCCCGGCCTCTGGCTGTGTGACCTTGATCAAATCACTTAACCTTTCTGGATGACATTGATCACATCAGTCGTTGGACCAGATGGTCACTGAGGTCTCTTTTGGTACAGCCTGGTAATATGATTCCATGTTTCTCCTTTAAATCATTGGGCTGTGTTCTCTCTTTTTTTGGTTCCAGAGAGAGAGAGAGAGAAGATTATAAACCTTAGATGTCAGCGTTCGATGTGTAAGGGTTTTGGTGGGGCAGGCCCAGCAGACTATGATTTCTGATTAAGTTTAAATTGCAGGGTCAAAAGAAATCATATAATCCTACCATTTGTTGATAGAATCAATACCTGCCTAGCACATGGATACCTGGAAAGTATGTTCGAACTGGGAGGGACCTTAATCAGTGCAACTACTTCATTTTAATAGCTAAAGCTTTTAATAGTCATCCATCTGTCTGTCCGTTCATCCATCTATCCATCCATTCATCCATCCATCCATCCATCCATCCATCCATCCATCCATCCATCCATCCAATAAACGCTTGAGTGCCTACCCCATAGGCTGAAGACAACTCCAGCTGTACCCTCCAGGTGCCCTACTCTTGTTGGTCAGCATCAGAAGGAATATTTTTCAGTACAGAGAAACTGATGTTAGAAGCACGCATCTATCACAAAGAAGGGGCCCCAAGAAAGAATGATAACTTGGCTCTGGGGTGGGAATGTTAAAGGCTGTGTTGGAGTCCTTTAAGGGAAGTTTCTGTGCGTTTATAAATCTCTCTGTAACCCATTGCATCTTAAAAGACTTCTGTTGTCTTAAAGTAAAATTCTACTTACTTAATATTATTACTTATATGCAATAACAGTTACAGTGTAGAAAATGGTAATGAGTAGGTATGCTATACGCTGGTGATGGGATGTGATTGTGGCTAGGTTTGACTGTTCCTTTAATCAGCTCATTCTTAGTATTTAATGATTAGGAGAACATCATTCTCGTGGTATCTATCACATCAGAAGCTCTAAGGATGTCAGAGCCAAAGGTACTATACCTATCATCGGGATTAATTGGTTTCCTTTATAGGTGGTTTAGTGTCATTCATTTTGAATGCCATTGGACGTTTATACCACACATCTCTATTAGTTGACTTTAAGCCCACTCTTCATACACCTCTAAGGTATATAAAGTTCAGGGAAACTCATGTGCCCTTGGCTTGCAGATTCATTTGATTGATTGATTGAGACAGAGTTTTGCTGTTGTCGCCCAGGCTGGAGTGCAATGGCATGATCTCGGTTCACTGCAAGCTCTGCCTCCTGGGTTCAAGCGATTCTCCTGCCTCAGCCTCGTGAGTAGCTGGGACTATAGCCATGCGTCACCACGTCCAGCTAATTTTTGTATTTTTAGTAGAGACAGGGTTTCACCATGTTGGTCAGGCTGGTCTTGAACTCCTGACCTCGGGTGATCTGCCTGCCTCGGCCCCCAGAGTGCTGGGATTGCAGGCGTGAGCCACTGCACCTGGACTGCAGATTCGTTTTAGATAGGATTGTTGAGTGAACATCCCTGTTGAGCATCTACTATGGACAAGGCTGATCTCGGCTTTGGTAGATCTTTAATTTGGTACATGAGTTCCTTCTCCAGATGAGAGTTGTTAAAGCTGTTCATGAGCCTTGGTATAAAAGGGGCTTCCTTAGGTAGAGGAGCCTGTCCTAGGTGCCTGGATGGTGTTTGTCTCCAGCTGCTTTGCAGTTCTTGGGAAGCCCTGGCATTTCCATGTGTGGCCTTTCCAACTGCGAAAACATACAGAGGACACCAGGCTGCTGATGAGGGAAACGCAGTAAGGCTATCTTATAGTATTATTATTTTTCTAGATCTTACAGATTCTTCAAGGTTCACATAAAGCTAGTGTATTTCAGGAAGAGCTATTGTGTAAAATTATAAAAGAGTTCTGGCCAGGCACGGTGGCTCACACCTGTAATCCCAGCGCTTTGGGAGACCGAGGCAGGCAGATCACAAGGTCAGGAGATTGAGACCATCCTGGCTAACACGGTCTCTACCACAAAAAAAAAAAAAAAAATTAGCCGGGCATGGTGGCGGGTGCCTGTAGTCCCAACTACTCGGGAGGCCGAGGCAGGAGAATGGCGTGAACCCGGGAGGTGGAGCTTGCAGTGAGCGGAGATTGTACCACTGCACTCCAGCCTGGGCAACAGAGCGAGACGCTGTCTCAAAGAAAAAAAAAGACTTCCTCCCCTCCCGTATCAAGTTCATTAAACCTATTTGTGAGCTTGACATTTCAAGAGAGGCTGTGTGCTGGTGTGATGTTAGCAGTCACCAGGGTGGGGCTGGTCACACAGGGGAGCCTGGGCGGAGGGTTGTGCCTGGATTTTTTATGGTGCCCCCCGACCTTGGATCTCTGAGACTTAGATGAGCACCCCTGTGCCCATATCCTGCTGTACGGCTGTGTCTCTGTTTTGCAGAAGCAGATTTTATAGGTGTAGCTTTGATGATTGAAATATCACCCCAGGGAAGTGGCTACCTGCCAGAAATTCCAGCAAAATTATTTCACCTTAGTCCTTAAATCACTCCTGAGGCACCAAGACAAAGGTGCGGGTTGCCCGTGTGCTGTTGCTGTTGCCGCAGGTCAGGCCTGCATAGGTGCACGTGGTCTGGGGCGGTCCCTGTGCTGTTACAGTCTCACCCATGGCTTGGCCCAGTGAGGGCAGAAAAGAACAACATTCCTAGTTCCTTCAGCTAAATCCCACTTTTTTTTAGGGAACATAAAAATCATGCCTAATGGTATGTAAGCACATATCTGTTGATTTCTTTTATGTAAAAAGGAAAAGACATTCCACAGGATCAGCTCAGTAGTAATTGATGCGATCTGAAAGAGTTACTGCATTAATATTTAGCTAATTCTTATGAATAGGCTATTGTATTTACTTAAACAAATGACATGAGTGCAGACACCTGACAGCATGAGGTATGCTTTCCATTTAGGTCAGATTTGTAAACGTCTTTGTGTAGTGACAAAGCTCATTATTTGTTTTGTGCTCTCAATGGTTTCTTTTTAGTGACTGTGGCTGTGCATGGATTTTTCTAAGTAGAAGCTTTTAAAATGAAAGATTGTTGAAACTGTTTCAGTATATGCCAGGCCCTGAGAGTCTTGTGATGAATAGGAATCAAGTACTACCTGGTGAACCTTCAAAAGAATAGGTGCGTTTATAGGCATTCAACACCCAAAGCCAAATGGCTACCCAGGTTGCAAATGCAACTGGATTCAAACGAAAGAATTCGGTCCCTGTTCCTTTTTTCTTCTCCTTCCTCTTCTTCCCTCCCAGCTTCTATAGTTTTGCCCCTCTTCCCACTGTTTTAGCATCATATGGATGCACCTAAATCCCATCACTCTGACACTTAGATAAGCACAGGGATAAAGATAGAGCATGCCCTTGTAAAGAAATCTCAGCCCTACCTTTGACAACAGGTTTCAAGAGCAAGCGTGAAGGCTAATTGGGGTAGGTGTTTGGATGCAATCATTTCAATTCCTAATTGTATCCTGGGAGTCTGGCTGCTAAGTGAAGGGGATCCTTATCCCCCAGGGGCTGTGCTCTACACCCATAGAATAGAGGAGACTTCTAAATATGCATCAGAGACAAAGTCCCTGCCTAGGGCCATTTTGCCTTGGGTTTGTGAAGTGTGTGTGCTGTTGTTCAGTCTAGTCTTCATCAGAAATAAGCACAGTTATGAATTAGCCTTCCAGAATGTTCAAGGTCCTGTTGGTGGCTGTTTCAGAGGAATACAGGGATTTTGGTTACCACTTTGCTAAGACAGAAACATATATGTGAAAGGTTAAATTGCCGTACGGTAGAGGTTCTGGACAGGAAAAAAGGAGGACATGTGCCTTGACCCAGGCTGACTTTCCCAGACTTTAGCCTTAAACATCAGAATGGTGGAAGGTTCGATTACCTCATGGATAAGCTGCATCTTCCTAGCAGTGGAGAGTAGGGTTGAAGACAGTGGGCTCTGGCATCAGGCTGATGTAGTTCAAATCCTGGCTGCACCTCTTCCAAGCTTCATGGCTTTTGGCAGGTTACGTAACTTCTCTGTGCCTCAGTTTCCCCACTTGGAAGCCAAGATTATGATAGTGCCTTTCTCATTGAATTGGTGTGAAGATTAATGTGTTGACATGTGAAAACACTTTGAGCAGTGCTTGGCAAAGCAGAGGCTTTCAGTCAGTAGTAGTCATTAGCCACTATTAGCAGGCATGAAGAATTTACAGTGGTATTCTGGCTTGAGGTTGTGGCTTTTATTTAGATAAAATACACTTTGCTTGGTGATTTAAAACTTTTTTCTTGAGTTTAAAAAGTCACTTGTATTTATGACTTTCAGGGATATTTGGAGGGCATAACTTTAACATATTTAATTGGTAGCTTCCTCTTAAGTTATCATTAGTGGGGTAGTAGGGTTATGGTATTCATAACCACCATTGGAAATAATTTTTTTAAATAAAAAAGTTAATGTGTGTTTAGTGATACAGTTTTTGTTTGTCTGTTTGTATATAAGTTCTGAGAACTGTATGAATGCCTCTCTGGCTTATTTTATTATATTAGAATGAGAATTTATACTATTGATTGCCCTTTAAAATAAGGCACCAGTGGATAAGTTGATAGGGCTTTTGAGGACAACTTGTTTTTAACTAGTGTGTGTATGTGACCATTTAATAGGTGTGGCAATCCAAAATGATATATTTTTGGAGGACTTAGCTGTCGCAGTTGTGTACGTTGTTCATATGTATATAAAGTAGCATTTTAAAACATGATTTGGCGTGAAGTGATTTTCTGGCATCAAGAACAAGAGAGAGAAGGGGCCTCAAACACTTTTTTTTTTCCCCCCCTGTTAGTAGACAGGAACCGTCCCTCTCTGGGACCTTCTGCTCAGCCAGCTGGATTAGACTTCTGAAAATGTTTTCCAAATGTAAATATTACCCAAAGATTTTAAAAATAGCTTATCATTTACATGCAAAGCGAAATGATCTAACCTGTTTGGAGTTTACTCATGGAGGGGAAGCTGTCCATCGGTATACATTCTAATATTGTTTTCCAAAACAGGAGCACCTTACTGGACCAACACAGAAAAGATGGAAAAGCGGCTCCATGCTGTGCCTGCGGCCAACACTGTCAAGTTTCGCTGCCCAGCGGGGGGTAACCCAACACCAACCATGCGGTGGCTGAAAAACGGGAAGGAGTTTAAGCAGGAGCATCGCATTGGAGGCTACAAGGTAGAATTATGCTTTCAGAACATCACATTTCTTGCATTTTTGTTTATTTATTTATGTATTTTTGAGATGGAGTTTCTCTCTGTCACCCGGCTGGAGTGCAGTGGCGTGATCTTGGTTCACTGCAACCTCTACCTCCCAGGTTCAAGCTATTCTCCTGCCTCAGCCTCCCGAGTAGCTGGGACTACAGACGCCCACCACCACACCTGGCTAATTTTTTGTACCTTTAGCAGAGACAGGGTTTCACCGTGTTATCTAGGATGGTCTTGATCTCCTGATCTTGTGATCCGCCTGCCTCAGCCTCCCAAAGTGCTGGGATTACAGGTGTGAGCCACCATGCCCCGCCCTACATTTTTGTTTATCTTTTTAAAGTGCTCAAAAGTTAGCAGAAATTAGAAGGAATACTTTAACAACAATCAATAATTGTCACAATTGCCCATGTCAGGGTTTGATATTAACAGAAAATATTACCCTGGACTTGCATGTAATTTTAAAGTACAATTCCCTTTGTGTTGTTCTTCATATGAGGAGAGTTTAATAACAGAAGGGTCGAAAGTTGAGAGTCTGTTTTCTATATGCTTTATAGTGTATAAAACTAAAACGGGTGTGGAATTTGAGAAGCATCAGTATAGTTTCCCTGTCAGAGCAGGATTGCATGAATAGTGAGGGGACTTGGATTAGAGACTGGGGTATGAAATATGAAGCATTAAGGGAGAGTGCATGGAGATGACAGCAGCAATCTGCTGTCCTCCTTGAAGGATTCTGAAGTGCCCATCACACAATGCCATGAAATTTAGTCTCATCACTCCCTAGGGAGTTTGAAATTGGCAGCTGTCTCCCTGCAGATGCCTGTGCATGCTCCTTCTAGCCTTTATTCATCCACTTAGCAGACTTTGAGCACCCTGTGTGCCAGACAGCCTCCTGGGCTCTGGGGAGATGAGAGGGTGAGGGATGGCTCCAGTTCTGAGGGGCTCCTAGTCCAGTCTTGGAGGGGAGGCAGAGGAGAACTCTGGCAACAGGAGGGACACAGGTTTGGTTGAAGTTGTAGGAACATGTTGCATCCCATGGATGTGCAGATATTGGCTATTTGGAAGAATAAGGAGAAAGGAGGTCAGGAAAGGATTCAGGTCTGAGTTGGAAGGAGAGGTGTCTCAGAAAGAGAGATGGAATTTCCAAATTATTTAGTATGGAAGGAGAGAACTGTAATAATTGAGCGTATGAAGAGGACTGAAGGAATGATGAAATTCTCTGATGCATTTGGAACATAAGTGGGCATATTAGTTACCTGTTGCTGCATAATAAATTGCCCCAAGGTATGGTAGCTTTAAGCAACATTTACCACCTCACTGTTTCCTGGGTCAGGAATGAAGGTGTGGCTTAGCTGGATCTTCCGTCTCCAGCTGTCTCACAGGACTGTAAACAAGGAAGGGTTGAGGCTGAGGTCTCATCGGAAGGATTAATTGGGGGAAGGAACTGCTCATGTGGTTGCTGTTAGGATTCACTTCCTTGCAGAGGGCCTCAGTTCCTCACTGACTGTTGACTGGGGGCTGCCCACTGTTCCATGCCACGTGGGCCCCTTCATAGGGCAGCTGCTGTCATCAGAGCAAAGGAGAAGCCAGAGAGAGAGAGAGAGAGAGAGAGAGAGAGAGAGAATGAGAGCAGGATCACAGAAGTCACAGCCTTTTGTAGCCCAGTGTTGGCAGGGACAGCCACCACTTTTGCTTTTTTCCATTATTAAGCAAGACCCTAGGGAGGAGTTTGCCCAAGGACCTGAATGCCAGGAGACGTGGGGATCACTGGAACCCATCTGGGAAAATTGACGGTGGGAGGAATAGAAGATGCTCTTTAGCTCAGACCTCAGGTCCTTTAGAGCCAGGTGGGGAGGATTCCTCAGCAGCAGCAGTGGGACGTCCAGGACTGTGTCTCACGTGTCTTTAACACACCAGCATCATTTAACTCCATCATTACTGTGGGTAAATGAGCCTCCTTTCCGCCTAAAGATGCCCTGGAGCCCTTTTCTGAAATCCCATAGACAGTTATTCATCTTTAAAGGATTATTTGCTTCTGCAAAAGTTTTTGCCTTTTTAACACTTCGAAATTAACATCTAGAGGCTAAAATTCAGGGGAAAATGGGGACTGCCTATGAGTAAGTTTCTAGTAACGCATGGTGGGCAGTGAACATGTGAAACAGCTATGAGGTGGATCTGCTAGCAGCTGGGTACTGTTGAAGCTTGGAAGTAGAAATGCTTTGGTTGGTTTTCACAACTCCTACTTGGTGGTGGAAGCAAGAGGCAGGGGGGTGATTTGTCCTTCTGTTCTTAGTTCAGTCCTTAGACCAGATACGATGAGATTGAAAGGTTGGCCCTTTTAAAAGAAATCTTTTTGAAAAAAGAAAAAAAAAAGTGAAGGATTTCATGGGGGGATGCTGGTTAGAAAGGAAGAGTTAAACGGCCCCTGGGATTGTTTTTAACCACCAAATGCTTTCTGAAACTCACATAATTGATGCAGTTCCAATGATTTATTTAAATACAATCTGAGTATGAGAATGGTGGTCAAAATCCTGGTGGTTAACTAATTTCGTCAATTAAGACAGCCTTGTAAATAAGTACAAAGAGGAGCTGATGAGGCTCCAGAGACCCCTGGGCTCAAAATAAATGGAACCGACATCATTACTATGGGGAAGGAGCTTTTTGCAAATCTGAATTAGTGATTACAAATATGCTAAGAGACTAACAGGGCCTAATGAGAAAATGCTGCTTGATTTTTAACAGGTGCAGTTCAGTGTTAATTACTGATGCCAACATTCTGCTAGATGGAGAGCACCTATGTTCTAAAAGCAAAATGAGGACTCTCAGCAGAAAGCCTTTAGCCTGCCCCTGTTTAGTGCAGATGACCAGAGTGATTTTGTTGTGTCACGTTGTGCCGTTTTTGGAGGGAAAAAGAAATGGAATTTCAGTGTGCGGGACAAAAACCTAAAATACATTTTGCTTTACCAAAAAAAAAAAAAAAAAAAAAAAGGCCAAAAGCAGAAGAAGACCACACCTTTGGATACAGTGTGCTGGCATGGTCCTCACCCTTATGGTTCTCTGGTGGAGAAAGGCTGTGGCTGTGGGGTGGGGTGGCCTGGAAGATTGGCCCACTAGTTGCAGAAGTGGTCAGCCTAGGTTAATCAAGGGCTTTTCACAACAGCAGTGGCATTGAACGTTCATTTTAGAGATGCCAGAAACTCTTAGAAATTCCGTTGAGTCCCAAGGGCTTCTGGGGCTTGAAAAGGAAAGACATATTTCTCATCTCCTGGGAAGGTTCCTTTAGTTACTTAAGGCATCATCTTTGCTACTGTGTTAAGCCAACCCCAGGTCCCGGAGTCACTGGAGCTCAAAGAGGCTCATTCCCACCTGTGGGCCTCCCCGATGGGGAACTCCCTGGCTGGCTGTGGCCTGCTCTTGCCTCGGAGAGTCCTTACTGGGGCCTGACCAGGGCAGACTTTGGGGGGAATGGTCCCTGGTGTTGGGTTTTCCCTCTGATATTTTTTTCATTACCTACGTAATCTTAAAGAAATGTGCCTCTGGGTTGGGCGCAGTGGCAGTGTAATCCCAGTGCTTTGGGAGGCTGAGGCAGGAGGATCATTTGAGGCCAGGAGCACAAGACCAACTTAGGCAACATAGTGAGACCCCCATTTCTGCAAAAAGTTTAAACCATTACCTGCGCGTGGTAGTACTCACCTGTAGTTCCAGCTACTCAAGCAGCTGAGGTGGGAGGATTGCTTGAGCCCAGGAGTTTGGGGCTGCAGTGAGCCTTGACTGTGTCTCCGCAGTTCAGCCTGGATGATAGAGCAAGACTCTGTCAACAAAAAAAAAAAAAAAAAAGAAAATGAAAAAAGAAAAGATAAAAAAGAGGTACCTTTGAACATTTGACTTGAGGGAACTGTATTGTCATTTTCATTCCTCACCACTTCTCCAAAAGCAAAGAGACCTAATTGAAACTCAGAGGGCCTGACATCTAACTGATCTGTTCCTGACTCCTGTCCATTTGCCACTTTGCTTTATTTTATTTTTATTTTTTGAGATTGAGTTTTGCCCTTGTTGCCCAGGCTGGAGTGCATTGGCATGATCTCGGCTCACTGCAATCTCTGCCTCCTGGGTTCAAGCAATTTTCCTGCCTCAGCCTCCCAAGTAGCTGGGATTACAGGTGCCCACCACCACGCCCAGCTAATTTTGTACTTTTTGTAGAGACGGGGTTTCACCATGTTGGTCATACTGGTCTAGAACTCCTGACCTCAAGTAGTCCACCCTCCTTGGCCTCCCAAAGTGGTTGGGATTACAGGCGTGAGCTACCACACCTGGACCATTTGCCAGTTTATTTAATGAAGAAGCAAAATGTCAAGTTTTCCAAGATACATTTTTCCAGAAAGCAAAGACCTGAAAAGCTTCTTCAAACAAATGTGTGTTATTTCTGCAATTTTTCTTTTTCCTTTATAAATCTACTCATTCCATAAACTATGATTGCGCTTTGGTGGCCTGTCCATCTCATTCTTTCTACCTGTTTATGGATCAGGCACCTTGGCCCCGTCCCCTGCATTACAGCTTGTTTTGAAATGGCATGCATGTGTGGTCAATACAGGGAGGAGGGAAGATAAAAAAAAGAAAAACAAAACAAAGTCAAAGAGAATTATGAAATGGGACAGAAAGCTCATTTTCATTCGAATGACCAGTAGAACGATTTGGTATTCTGCAGTTCAGTGTTGTTTATCAGAGAACCCATGTTGAGCCATCCTTAGGTGATTGAGAATCAAATTATTATTTTTAAAGTATGTGAGCAAAGTCTTGCTGGATGTTATTAATGTGTGATTGATATTATAGTAAAGCTGGACTTGAATCGTAACTCTATCTCTCTAATCATACTTATTCCTGGGCTTTTACATCAGTCTTGGCCATGGGCACATTTTTTCAGCTCTCTGTGCCTCAGAATTCCCTGCTTTAAAATTAGAAGATTGGGTAAATAATCCTGATCCCTTCAGGCTCTGAGAACTGTAATTTAATAGCATCACCATCATGTAGCATCAGCCATTTCTCTTCTTAAACAAAAGCACAGATTTTTTTTTTTTAAATAATTAAAAAAAATTTTTTTTTATGGCTAGATATTTCACAGGGCTCAGGACAGTTATTGCAATTCAATGCTGAAAAGCAAGAAGCTGGCTGAGATAATTAATAGACCACCTCAGTTCTCACCTCCTTCTTAGGTAATGATTTAGGCATAGGGGATTCTTGAAAACCATCTTTTATGCCACTTCGAAGTGCCTAAGAACACAGACCAAGAGAGACTGCAGGAGAGAGGGCTCATTCAAGGTGACTGTGAAATTGGCACAAAAAGCCGGGCGCGGTGGCTCAAGCCTGTAATCCCAGCACTTTGGGAGGCCGAGACGGGCGGATCACGAGATCAGGAGATCGAGACCATCCTGGCCAACACTGTGAAACCCCGTCTCTACTAAAAAATACAAAATACTAGCCGGGCGAGGTGGCAGGCGCCTGTAGTCCCAGCTACTCGGGAGGCTGAGGCAGGAGAATGGCGTCAACCCGGGAGGCGGAGCTTGCAGTGCGCTGAGATTCAGCCACTGCACTCCAGCCCGGGCGACAGAGTGAGACTCCGTCTCAAAAAAAAAAAAAAAAAAGAGAAATTGGCACAAAAGCCCTCAGCACCAGGTATTACAGGGGTTCAGGTTCCCCTGGAACCCCTCAGCAGAGAGTAAAGCATTATTGAGCATGAACCAAGTATATTTCAGATCTCAGAAAAGATGATTTTAAAAACTTTTATTATAATCACTACTAAACTGGTTGTTTTGAAGCATAGGTTAATTAGATTTACATTTTCTAGGTTAGTTACTTAGATGTCATTTTAAAGACTTTTTGATGCAAATGTTATGCTTAATCTACAAGTATGTTTAGGGGGAGAAATCATGACTAATGTACTTATCAGCATGTTTATACTTTACGGAGATTTTTTGCAGCGAAGACATTTCAGCTTTAATCCCAGATCAAGCGGTGTTTGATGAGGACACAGGCATATGTTGGTATTAACCAACGTTTATGGACTGCTCCCCTGCATCGTGACTTTCCAGGTGCCTCCCATGGAGCAAGTTGCTCAGTCCTTCCACAGCCCAAAGAGGCAGACACTGTTATTTTGCCCTTTTTCATTTGAGGGCTTGTCCTACACCTACCTCATAGGTCGCACAGCTGCCATTTGGACCCAGGTGGTTTTGCACCAGAATTTATGCTCTCGCTAAACTGCTTTCTTCAAACGTAGTTCCATGTTTTGTGAAAACACTGTCGTTGTTGAACGAGAAACATAACGAAAGTAATGGCTCCCCAAAAGCATGCAAAGGTCTAGCCCAAGGTATACTCTTGAGAGCAAAGTTGGGGATATGATGCTGTTCTTCCAACTTCCAAGACCTCTGTGGGTTATTTATTTGTTTATTTTTGAGACAGAGTCCCTCTCATGTTGCCCAGGCTGGAGTGCAGTGGTACGAACATGGCTCAGTGCAGTCTTGACCTCCTGAGTTCAAGTGCTCCTCCTGCCTCAGCCTCCTGTGTAGCTAGGACCACAGGTGCATGGCCCGACATTTGGCTAAGTTTTAAATTTTTTGCAGAGACGGGGGTCTCACTTCGTTGCCTAGGCTGGCCTCGAACGCATAGGCTCAAGCGATCCTCCCGCCTCAACCTCCCAAAGTGTTGGAATTACAGGCTTGAGACACTGTGCCCAGCTGGTTATGAGGTTTTTACATTTATTGTGGTAATATGTGCATAACATAAAATCTGCCATTTAAGTCATTATCAAGTTTAGTAGGCGTTAATTACATTCACAGTATTGTGTAACCATCACCACTATTTTCAACACGTTTTCATCTCCTCCAAACAGAAACTTTGTACCCATTAAGCAGTAAGTACTCATTTCCCCTCCCCCACTGCACCTGGTAACCTCTAACCTACTTTTTGTGTCTATGAATTTGCCTATTCTGTGTATCTTATATAAGTGAAATCAGGATATTTTTCCTTTGGTGTCTGGCTTATTTCACTTAACGAAGGTCCATCCATATTGTATCATGAATCAAAACTTCATTCCTTTTTATGGCTGAATTATATTCCATTGTATGGATATACCACATTTTGTTCATTCATCTGCTGATGATCACTTGGGTTGCCTCTACCTTTTGACTATTGTGAATAATGTAGCAATTGGTGTACAAGTGTCTGTCCCAGTCCTTGCTATAAGTTTCTCTGGTATATACCTAGGAGTGGAATTGCAGGACCATATGGCATTTGTCTGTTTTGCAATAGCAAAAATGGGGAAGATCGTGACATTTTTAAAGAGCTAAGTTGAACAGGCGGTGGATGTCCTGCTGCAGCCACCTCTGCGAGTACCTACAAGCAACGGGCATCTAAGAAAACATGGCATGTTGTGATTCACTTCCCACCTCCTCTGGAGAGATCCAGTGGTTGTTTACTGAGCAGAGGGAAGAGTTTCTGCCACTGGTCCTGAGGATCAGATTGCCCGGCCTTGTTCTCTGGACACCTCCTGAAAAGCAAACTTCATCTATCAATGTTGGAGTTTAAGCATTAACAGGCGTTTGCCTCCACATCTGCATGGTGGTGAGCAACAGCAAGTACCTCTGTCCTTGACGTGCAAGCTTAGTTGGCACAAACGCTTTCAGAAAGGATGGTTTCAAGTCCCCCAGGCACCTGCTGAAAGTGGGGAGCTGGGATGGGAGAGTAAGATTTTATGTATTTTTGGTTTTTTGTTTTGTTTTGAGACAGAGTGTCACTCTGTCACCCAGGCTGGAGTACAGTGGCACGATCTCAGCTCACTGCAGCCTCTGTCTCCCAGGTTCAAGTGATTCTCTTGCCTCAGCCTCCTGAGTAGCTGGGATTACAGGCACCTGCTACTATGCCTGAGTAATTTTTATCTTTTTAGTAGAGACGGAGTTTCACCATGTTGGCCAGGCTGGCCTCGAACTCCTGGCCTCAAATGATCTGCCCGCCTTGGCCTCCCAAAGTGCTGGGATTACAGGCATGAGCCACCGTACCTGGCATATTTTTTGGATTTTAATGGCAACTCATCTGTTGAAAGAACTGATCTGTTCATGGGGTGGGTGCCTGTGTGAAGGCCGGGATTACAAGAGATTGCTGTCTTCCTGGGTAAATTGGGTGCTGGTACTGGCGGGAGAAAGGCTTGGGAATATCTTTCTGATATCACATGGACACAGTGTTCTACCTGGCACAGAGTAAAACTTTCTATCACCTTCTGGATGTTTATTCTGCTTGTTATCGAACACCTGGGTATTTGGAAATGTCTGGATTTTTTTGCAATGTGGAAGGTAAATATCCAGGTGACAGCCTGGGTCTTTAACCTTTCACCCTTCACCTTTCACTTTGGTGTTTTGGTGTCAACAAACTAAATCTACATTCCCAGTTGTCACCTGAGGGTAGCCTGGGATTTAATAGGTGTTTTGGGGGAATGAAGGTAACAGAAGAATTCCGAAAAACCTGTCTGGGCCACCTTGTGTCTTTGTGTGTTTAGGGTGTGGAATGTTCATGGAATCCGCTTTTTGTATTACACTTGGGAGTTTAGAACAGTTTGCTTCAATCTGCTTTATTTCAATATTGAAATGTTATTTTTAAAAAGTCTTTAGTGAACATGGTTTTGAAGCCCATGCTCTCCTGTTCTGTTACTGGCAGATGAAAAATAATGATGAATTCCACAAAGATTTGGCCATGAGCAGGAAAGAGAGAGTCTTGTGTTGGTTGGTGCAGAATTGCTTCCGTCTCTGGCTTTTGTGTTTGTTTTGCCAGATCCATTGGTTCTGCAGGAGGTAGCTACTATTGAATGATTATCTAAGGAGCTGTTTTATTATTTTTTTTTGTTGTGTGTGTTGAGATTTCTGTTTGTTTGAAAGGTAGAAATGAGAAAAAAGTAAACAATACCCGTAATCCCAGTGCTTAATTATAGTACATTGCTAACAATTTGGTATATTTTCTTTCTGATTTTAGCTATGTTTATAGTCAGGCTTATACTTTCAGTTCTATATGCATCTTTAGGGTGGTAAATGTGTCTGCTTTTTTTTTTTAATAAATTGGAATCATGAATTAATTGTTTTTCATTTATCAATAACTGTTTAATGACACCTTACCAGGTCTGGACATAATGCTTCATTCTTTTTTATGACTATAGACTATGCTGTTTGAATGAACAATTCATTAGTTCATACAGGATGGACTATACATTCTTAATGTCTCTCTCCTTGACAGTTTTTTGCTCTTACAAGCAGTGCTTGAAGCAGCAGTTTTGTTCATGTGCCTTGAAGTAATTGTGCTATTTTCTGTGGGCTAGCTTTCTAGAAGTAGAATTAACTGGGTCAAAAAAATGTGTGCTGCTAATTTTAATAGGTACCAGCAAGTTATTTTACACAAAGGTTTTTCTCAATTTATGTTCCCATTCTCAACTGGAATCTTTTATTTCCCTACACATTCACCAAGTACTGAATAACACTGATCCTTCTAATTTTTGTTAATCAGCTGGTGAATAACAGTGTCTCATTATTGTTTTAATTTGCATTTCCCTGATCGTTAATGAGGTTAAGCATCTTTTCATATGTTTATTGGGTATTTACATTCCCTCTTCTCTGAAAGCAAAGATGGTGTATGTGCATTTGGCCTAACTGGCAAAAGAATTGTAGCACTGAAAATCTGAGGAATTTAGAAACATGCATCGTTTATCTTACGTCATCAGAAGAGTCATTTCTTTAGGTTTATATTGAATCTCCATATGAAAATAGAGTAATGAAAAACCCCCAAGCTTTGTGCTTTTGTTTGCCATCTTTATCAAGTTATTATTGTAGTTTCTTAGCTGGCTATTAAGCAACCACTAATCAGTGGTAGGATATCCCCTACAAAAGTGTCCAGCAGTCCCACTGTTGGTGGCGTTGAAGGGCATCCATTTGGAAAATGCTACAGCTCATAAAATTTGGGTCAATAAATCAAATACTGGAGCAATGGTGTAAGAAAATAAATATTAACAGCACTGCATGGGGCAATATTGATCTAGTACCAAGATTTCTGGATGGACAGAAACACCCTGTTTGGTAATTGTGCTTCTCATTGTAAAAACATTTTACAAATGTTAACTTATTAATATTTGTAGTGCATCTCCAGGAAGTAAATATTCAGGGAGCACGTGCTCTTGAAGAGGGATCTTGTACGGAATGCCATGGCCCCAGTGAGAGACTCGAGCTGACCATATCCCCTGGGGTTAAAAAGAGGGAGCAGTGAGCCAAGCTACATAGGCCAAGATTTAATGTCTCAGCCGAGTCAGGCGATGTCCCTCCCTGTGCAGGTCAGGTTCAGCTCCATTTGGAATACTCTGTGTGCCAAATCTGGATCCAGGCACAAGAAAGACATTGACAGTTTGAATGGGGTCCAGAGACAGGCACTAGCCGTGATTAAGGGCTTATGGGCATGACATTTGAGCGGGGGCTCAAAGAACTGAATATTTACAGCAGGGATAAATGCTGGATTACATGGCTTGGCAACGTGGGGACCCATGGCTACATCCCTAAGTTACCTGCCACATGACTGGTTCCCCACAGGCAAAGAGAGAATCATTTCTGTTACCCCTGAGAGCTTGAGGTGAAGGGAGGGTCTCCTTTTGGGTCTGTGACCTTCAAGTAAAATCAAGGAGCTTAAACCTACGTGTCCCATGCTCTTAGCATAACGACACCATCGTAGCACCCAGGGATCCAAGATTTACGTAGGGAATTCTCATTGCGCTGGAAGATTTAGCATCCATATCTCCTTCTCCTCCAGAAGACACATTCTGAATGGAAGGTGCTTATCTCTTCTAAGGGGAGATGCAGTAGCATCTTGTTTGGGTCCTGTTAAGTCTATGGCTCAACCAAGAGCAGAAAGCGAGTCTTTGATGTAGAGTACAGTACAGACCCTCCACGGTCGATCAGATGCCCATAGATTCATTTTACTGCCAGACATTTTACCTGCGACAGTGAGGATCAATTTCCCATCACCAGCTCCAGGCTGTTAGACTCTGAAACAGCCTTCATAGTTGTCGGTGACTGCAGCAGCCGAGCAAAGTGACTGTCCAGAACTGTCTTAACTCACTGCTTGTACTCTGTTAAGGAGGAAAGAGGCCAACCTTCACCCAGTGATCCTTTCTAAGACTGTCGGTGATGAGCAGCGACCTGGTTTTAGAACTCAGCAGCAGTAACTCCACCCTGCAGTCATGGCTTGCACAGAACTCAATGGCTGACATGAAAATCGTGGCTCTCCAGCGTGCTCCTCGCATCTCTTAACTCTGTTGGCAGGCTAATCACTGGTGCTGCTTTGCAAAGTGGACAGCTGCTCTGCCCTCCTGTTTTTATAATGGAGTGGTTACGAGATGATTTTCTTTATTCTCTAGTTTCTTGTATCACTCATGTGCTTGCAAATGCACTGCCTGTATTCGTTTTTTACATGATTAAGCCAAAATACTTGCAGTGCCCAGGGCATGGCTCAGAAGGTCAGTTGAAATTCCTGAAATGATAGCTGAGGTTAGTAGGCCTTGACTGTTTATTTTTTCACTTCATTTCACTGGAGTGCCTTGTCCAAAACACCTATAGAGAGTGACTTGGATTCAGATAGAAATACTAAAGCCTTGAACCCTGAAGATACGAGATGTTACGTTTTGTAGTAAGGAAAACTCACACATGTTTGAACATTTGAGTCTATGGAAATATTTGAAAAGCAGGGGGAAAACATTAGAATGGCATCTCTTCGTGTATTGACAGAACCTTGGGTAGGAGTCACAGTAGCTGATTTTCACATGTGCTGCTTATCTTTGAAAAGTCTCAAGAAGTTTGTGAACAGACTGATATACAACTTGAGTTTTGTAAGGATTCATTGCTCCCATATTTGGAATTCTGGGTATTTCTCTGAGGAACATGTGTATCCTTTCAGCCACCACCAGAGATGGGAAGGGCAGACCTATGTTCCCAGCTGAAACTTCCTGAGACATCCAGACAACATCTGAGAACTATGAGCTCCTTAGGAGAAATGAATTAGCTAAGGCAGGACAGAGGTCTTGGAGCAGTGCCTGGCATACAGTAAGTGCTCACTAGTGTTAGTTCTAGATGATTCTGTGATGCCATAGAGGCTGAAGGTTCCCAGTGGATGCGCAAACTGGTAGCTCGCCTGCCCGTGGCCATTGGTACCAGGCTGGCTGGTGTTCAGGCTTCCTGGCCACTTGGCCTCTCCTGGAGGAACCCTGAAATCCACAATGGTAACAGGCCCACGCTCTACACTGCTGAATACCCCTGCACATCTGAACGTGTCAATATTTGCTTCACAGGTGTTCACCATGATGATGATGATGGTTTTCATTTCTCATGATTCTTAGTGACAGTTATCCATTTAGAATTTAGGTGGTTCTTCTATTCCTTCCTTGCCTCCTTCAGCTTCTTTTTAAATCAAGAAAGCACGGTACTTGGTATTCTGTGCTAGGATTGTTAAATAACCGCCTTTGCTTTGATCTTTTCAGGTACGAAACCAGCACTGGAGCCTCATTATGGAAAGCGTGGTCCCATCTGACAAGGGAAATTATACCTGTGTGGTGGAGAACGAATATGGGTCCATCAATCACACGTACCACCTGGATGTTGTGGGTAAGTTTGCCTCTCCTCGTGTGGCGGCTACACACCAGCCCGTTCTTGCTTGACTCGTTTGAAAGCGTGAACGTCAAGTCCTGTTTCTCCCAAAAGTTTCAGGAGAATTGGTTCATTCTTATTCTTTCTACTATCATTTTAGAAGGCTGCTTCTGTCATCTGACAATATTCTGTTTTCCAGGCAGCCAGGGTTTATGAGCTTTGCATGATCCTCATGGTTCCCAAGTGTCATCTGTGTAAAGTGGACGTGGTATGAAATGTCTGACATTCTGGAAGCTGAGATTGCTCTGAAAATGTTAACTGGGCAGGTGAAAAGGGTGCAGATGTGCTGTAGGAGACCTTTGGTTTTAAAAGAGAAGCATCATTTCCCCAACAGGGCAACTGTAGAACGCCAGCTGAAGAGTAAAGGAAAAGGTCTGAGGACTGAGCCTGTGGTTGGCTGGAAAAAGGTGAATGTTGAGGGCCCTTCACTTCCATCACAAAGTCATTAGACAGTACCAGTTCAGTGTCTGTTCCTGGCAGTTATTTCCTCTGTGCAAAGGGAACCGTGTATATGAACTTATAAATACATTTTTGTCAGAGTGCACAGATAAATAGGCCATTTTAATTAAACATTGGAGACCACCAAGCCTGTTGTCTTGGAAACTCAAATTTCTTCCCAAGTTTTGCCTGTGATGATGGGGCTTTGTTGTAACTAATGGAGAAAGGATGTTTCTCTGTCTTGGAGGATTGCTAACATATGGAACTCTACCTAAGACATATTTCACTGTTGCAGGATGGCAAGTTAAGATCCTTTCCATGTAGGGGCCATCTTTTCTCTTTCCTGTCATGTGCCATGACTTTCAACCTGCCACCATGAGCCCTTTCTTTTGGTTTGCCCTCCCTAAATGCAGATTGCTGACTTCTGCTACAGACTTAACTCAGTTCACACTCACGTTTTGCTGTAATGTGACTGTTGGTTATTCCACAAGCCCACACCACCCACTGTGCCTCTGTAAACAAAGTGTCACCTGCATCATTGCCGGTGTGTGTGTCCCTAGTATCATCTCACATGTGGGTCTCCTTCAACAAAATATCTTTGAAGAGAGAGACCCCATAGATATTGAAATTGCCCAAAAAGCCACTAACAAATAATCCAAAAGCTTGATTAACCACATTGCAAAGATTTGGCTAATGAAAATTTTAGGTTAACTGAAAAGTAAACAAAACTATTTTGATTTTCTGTCAAATTAAATGGAATTGGATCTGCAAGACACTCGGCCTTAGAAAGCATGGTATAGCCATTACTTTCATTTGCATATAAGCATTCAGGAAAAATAGTGCTTATTCGAAGATTTGAGTTTTGTTCTTCAGAAGCCTTCAGGCAAAATTTGATAGATCCTTGAATAATGTTGATACTATAGATGTTCATAAAAGAGTGAGTTTTAGAACTCTTTCCCCATGGAGACATTTGTGGCATGTTTCTTAGTGGAAATTACTATGTTCAGATATTTTACAAAACGAACAAAAAGAGAAGTAACACTCAAATATGAGAAGAAAATGGTTAACATTTATTTTGGCGTTGATACACTATGAATCCATTGATCAAAGAGCCTATGGCTTGGCATTTACCTGGGTTCTAGTGTATACTGAATGTGACATAAAAATATTTCTATTTAGGGAAAGAGAGTTAGATTTTGGGCTAAACGTTCTAAATACCTAATTTTGAAATTAAGTAATTTATTGTGGGAAAAAATAATTGTGCTGTAGCAGTCTTTTGGGATTATAGTTTTGCATAGGTCTACAAATCATTCATTAGGCTGGGCTGGGGCCATTCCAGGCATTGTGGAGTCAGATCGCAGCCACTCGGGTCTGGGCTCTTGCTTACAGCAAGTTTTAGGTTGAGTTGTTATGTAAAACATTCAAAAGCCCCTCACCCCACCTCCCCTTTGAGCTTTCTGGCAGCTCATCCCTGTGAAGCCCTGAAGTCTCTCTTAGAGTTTAGGGTTGGGATTTGGATTGGGCTGCTGAATAATGGAATTGTGCTGTCTAATGTTAATCCCCTGGCAATCAGTCTTGTTGAAAAGAGCGTATGATTCAGTGGTGTAATGTAGAGAGAGCGTGGAGTGTATGGAGTAATGCAGAGAGAGGCCTGATTATGTCACAAATTTGGGAGATCGCCCAGCTAAACACGGGCCAATAATGACACAATGCTGGTTGGGAATATCCATTAAAGCTCAACTCCAATAATTTTCCAAGCCTTGGACCTTCTTTATAAATAGAAGCCAAAAGTCAGTGGAGTATAAGACATTTTCAGTAAAGATGGAAGTGTGAAATACTCTCATCTCTGCTCAAAACCCTAGTAATTGCTTTGCGAAGCACTAATAAAATAAGAATTGAGTCAGCTAAAGAGGCTCATGTAGACGTACAGGGTTGGCAGTCATTCTGAACGTCTCAGCAAGTGGAAACAAAAAGGATTCAGGCTTAAGCAGTGAATTTCTGGTAGCCCACAGGCCCAAATGTGATACACTGCTGTGTGATACCAGCTTTTCAGCCACCTCTCTGTTTCACAGAAAATCAGAAACCCTATCCCAGTGCAAGCGAAGTCCCTTTCTTGCCCACATTCTTTGGGGTTTTATTTTTGTTGCTATGATACATAGATCGTGGTTCAGATATTATGAAGCATCAAAATGGGTGAGATCTTTTTATTGAAATTCTTCCTTGGAAAGGCGTTCCCATAAGCACTTTAATGTAAAAGCCGTGTAATTTAAGTGACATTCTTGTGTTCTGGAATTAAACAGCAAGCCATTGTTGTGTGTAAGGGAAATGCTCTCATTTATGGGAGCCCTTTTAGGAGCCTGGCTTGATCCTCATTAAAATTGACACCATGACTTTTCAGCTATTTACTGCAAGGGAAAATTAGTGTGACGCTCCACATTTTGGTAATTGTGGCAATGATAAAATGGGCTCCCCTAAAATAGCTGGCTCCGGGAGGTGGCACATCTTCACCATCGTTCATCATTGAGCGGTACCGGAGCCCTGGATTCTGACTGGGGTCCTGTCACTGTGAAGCTGCAATGTTGGGATGACTCATTTCACTTTCCTTGTGTCCAAAAATGAAGGAACCGGAACTCATGAATGTTAGAACAAAAAAGTGGCTATGCCATGGAACCAATAGCAGGTTTGTCAGTGGCCATGCCTGGGGCCCCTAGTGAATTGGGACAAATTATTTAGCTTTTCCGAGGCTCTGTTTTATCACCAGTAAAATCGGAATGATGATACTGACCTCATTCCTATGATGGTTGTATTAGGTTTCCTAGGGCACCCCTAACAAATTACTATAAACTAATTGGCTTAAAACAAAAGAAATCTATTCTCTTACAGTTCTGGAGCCTAAAAGTCCAAAATTAAGGTGTTGGCAGGTTCCACGCCCCTCTCCCAGCTTCTGGTAGCTGTCCTTGGCTTGTAGAGGCACCACTCCAATCTCTGGCTCCGTCTTCATGCAATCATGTTCTCACTGTGTGTCTCAAAATCTCCTTCTGTCTTCCTCTTGTGAGGACACCTGTCACTGGATTTAGGGCCCACCATAAATCCAGGATGAGCTAACCTCGATCTTTTTAACTTAATTACCTTTGCAAAGACCTTTTCCTTCAAATAAGGTCACATTCCTAGTTTCCAAGGCTTAGGACGTGGACTTACCTTCTCAAAGGTCATCCTTCAACTCACTACGTTGGTTATGAGGCATCAGTTGGCTTAGCAGATGAAAACATCAGATTGGCAGGTAGGTGGCCAGCAACAAATACTGTTTGTTTCCTCCCTTCCAAACCAGAGTTCTTTTGAGCGTTAGAACAGATCTTTAATAGCTTTTATTAGTCTCAATCAGAAGTCTTATTAAACAAACAATGCCATTTTGGGGCTGGGCACGGTGGCTCACACCTGTAACCCAGCACTTTGGGAGACCGAGGTGGGCGGATCACCTAAGGTCAGGAGTTAAGAGACCAGCCTGGCCAACGTGGTGAAACCTCGTTTCTACTAAAAATACAAAAATTAGCCGGGCATTGTGGTGGGCACCTGTAATCCCAGCTACTCAGGAAGCTGAGGCAGGAGAATTGCTTTAACCCAGGAGGTGGAGGTTGCAGTGAGCCAAGATCATGCCATTGCACTCCAGCCTGGGCAGCAAGAGTGAAACTCCATCTCAAAAAGAAAACGAAAAAAGAAAGCCAGGCGCAGTGGTTCATACCTGTAATCCCAGCAATTTGGGAGGCCAAGGCAGGCAGATCATGAGGTCAGGAGTTCAAGATCAGCCTGACCAACATGGTGAACCCCTGTCTCTGCTAAAAATACAAAAATTACCTGGGCGTGGTGGCGGGTACTTGTAATCCCAGCTACTCCGGAGGCTGAGGCAGGAGAATCGCTTGAACCCAGGAGGCGAAGGTTGCAGTGAGCTGAGATTGTGCCACTGCACACCAGCCTGGGTGACAGAGCAAGACTCCATCTCAAAAAAAAAAAAAAAAGTCATTTTGGGACCTAGAGAAGTGGCCAGAGGCTGACATTGACATTTCCTGCTGAGGTTTCCACCTTTGATTCATGCTGTCATCAAAGCCGTCCTGAGACTGATTTGGCTGTTGGACTTGCAGGAGAGGGGTGTGGAGTTTGAAGACTTGAAGTTCATGGAGTTGGCCTCTTTACGCCCACCCCACCCCCTCCCTCACTTTACAGTGGAGGAAGTTCAGGTTCAGCTGGGATAAATGATTTGCTAAGTAAGGGCTTGGAGCAGGCATTCTGGAGCTGGGGCCTCCATCTGGGTGTTCTCCACACCTACTTATATGAACGCTCCTTGCTCTCCAAGCCGACTTCTTCATTTGATGTTTACTGTGGCGTGTTTCAATAGTGACTGCTGCTGTCACTCCACCCTGCTTTGAGCTCTTTGCTGCAGAAGACAGAATGTACAGGAGAAAAATAGGAACTTAAAAGACTAGTTGCTCTTCCTTACTCATGTAGACGATTTGGCTTTGAATCACGAATTCTTGCTTCTTTGGGGCATTCCAGTTCTGCATTTCCAGAGACCCTCAGGTACGTCAAGCTTTTTGCCTGGTATTTGATATTTTGGGGGACAAAGTACAGTGGAGGTGGAAATGGTGCCTCTGATTTTTGCCAAGGCCAGATATGTCTTCTCCTCATTCCTTGTTTTTTTTTTTTTTTTTTTTTTTTTTTTTTAAAGAGATAGAGTCTTGCTCTGTTGCCCAGGCTGGAGTGCAGTGGCATGATCTTGGCTCATTGAAACCTCCGCCTCCCAGGTTCAAGTGATTCTCCTGCCTCAGTCTCCTGAATAGTTGGGATTATAGGTGTGTGCCACCATGCCCAGCTAGTTTTTGTAGTTTTTAGTAGAGATGGGGTTTCACCATGTTGCAGGCTGGTCTTAAACTCCTAGCCTGGAGTGATCTGCCTGCCTTGGCCTCCCAAAGTGCTAAGATTACAGGTACGAGCCACTGTGCCTGGCCTTCATCAGTTTAACTTTCCAGAAATTTGTTCCCCCTGTCTGTCCCCATTCCCTTGAATGAAAGCTGTAAGCAGCAGGCAGTTGCTGTTTGGGGGCCCATCAGAGGCCGCATGTCACTTCTGGATGGGTCAGGCGTCACTACCAGCCCCGACTTGCTGGCGGCAGATCAGCATGGCACTGTCAACTAGCCCTTGTAACTCAGCTCCAGACATGATGGGACACAGCCCGAAAGCTCACAGGAATCCATACCAGAGCGAAGTCCCCCCTCAGGTGTGTGTTCGAGAATGAAGCGTCTTTTATTCCAAGCACTGACTGATAAGCTCGAATGTGGAGTTGACACCTGGAATGGAGCTTTTGGGAGCTTTGGCAGCCCGTCCCCAGTGGGAGAAGGAGGAATGGCTGAAGTTGTTGACTGCTTGGGGCAGCCTCTGTCCCAGGAAGACAAAGGCTCCAGTGTGATAGCTGAGCCGGGGCCAGGGGACCGAGGCACGGTGGAGTCCCTCAAACCACAGCTGGAGTGTGAAGTTTGGACTCTCTCCTGGGTTTGGAACAAAGTAGTGGTTAAGTAAATGAAGAAGCGGTGGCCTAGTTAATTAATTAACCGGTCAATTCATTACTGAAGCTGTCAAGATTCGATCATTCCTGCCCACTTGCTCCCGATGGAAGGCTGCGTCTCAGTCTCAGTTTCCATCACCCTGTGGCTTCTGGATGGATCTTTTGTTTCTGTGTGTGATGAGGAGTGGCTATGGTAGCATCATTTAAATGACGTGATTCGGCATGTCCAGAGACGTTAGGACATTGAAAGCCTGACCATTACCGTTTAGGTTGTCACGCTTGTACCTGTTCCTGGCACAAGGTCTTGGCTCCATAGAGCCTTGTGGGGTTCTGAACTTGAAGCCTCTTGACTTAGAGGCTTCCTGGCCAGGCCTCGTTTGATTTTCCATACTCCTGGTTTCGCTGCCAGTGAATTCTTGTCCATTTCTTGCTCTGAGTGTAAGACTTGCTGTCCTACCCTGACACGGGCTCTGCATGCCAGCTCTAGAGTTGCAAAATCTCACCGGAGGGAGGCAGAAAGCCCCTCTATTGAGAAGGGATTGGGGTGGCGTGCCAGGTAATGGGTCACAGCGACGGCCTTTCTAAGTGGGCTTGTTTAGTTGACAGGAGATCACGAAACTGGAGCGGGCTTGAGGAGGAAACACTTTCCTTTTGCCGCTTTTGTGTCCCCAGCAGCCACCTCATCCCGTTGTTATAAACCATCACTGTTGCAGACAACCCCTAAGGGTCTCTACTCTGTGCCAGATGCCCTCTCGGGAGGTTCAGGTGGAAACTACATGGAGATGAGTGTCAAGTTCTTTTTCCATCCTTGCTAACTCTATGGCCTTGGAAAAGGCATGGAACCTCTGAGTCTCAGTTTCCTTGCACGTAAAATGGGGATGATGACCCACTTTTTCCTTGTAGCACTATGGGGAGGAGGAGGTGGTAGGAGAGGCAGCGCTTTTAAATAATAGTACCATGCAACTGTTAGTCAGTGTTGTGCGTCGGTCCCACACTTCCTCTTGCATCTCCAGACAGAGTCACGTACCCTGAGCCCCACCTGATGAAAGGAAGGGTCAGTCCTGTCCTTTCCTCCAGGATAGAGATTTCAAAACTTCCTTTGGTAGCTACTGTTTAATGAGCTTTTGATTGCTACAAAGCAGCTTTTCATTCCTGTTTCACAACAGGGATCCCGGGGGGCAAAGGCTGGTTAGTGGCAGCTAGATCACTCCGAACGTACTGACTGGCAAATACAGACTCTCCCACAGAACTGACCCCAGCAGGAAGCCTTTGGGAGCAGGTGGTATTCTGTGGGTGCCAGCTCCCTGGGGTGGGAGCAGGCACACGCCAGCCTGGATGGGGCACGGTAGAACTCTGCAGTGTCAGCTTTTTTGTCACTTTCTCGACAGGCTACCCGTTGTCCTTTGCCCCATCATTGAGGAAGGAAGCCTTATTGACTGCTTTTGGTTCTTGTGGGGGGGCCTGGGTGAGGTGGCTGGAGAGAGGGCTAATATTTGGTCTGGCATTTAATCTTGGCATTTCATTTATGGTGTGGGCAAAGAGGATGTAGATGTGTTAAAATCAAGTTAATATCTTACAGTTTTATGTAAGAAGAGGTTACCTGGAGATTCAGGTGAGGATGGGGCAGAGAGAAAGCTGCTTCTGTCAGAGCTTAGACAAATAAACTTGCCATGAAATGTCAATTTATTGATGGCAGTAAGAGTGTGCAGTAATGTGCTGAAACTTAGCAAGGTTTCTATCAGTGTGTGTTAAATTGAAATGATCAGAAAATAAGTTTAATAAGTTGCTTATATTTGGAGTTTTATGATTCTTAACATTGCAAATTCTGAAGCAAGAAATTAGAGTTTCTCTCTAAACTCACTTACTCATATGGCTGTATCAACGGCTGCCTTTATAAATCGAAAGACCTCAGTTGGGAAGTTTTATGAGATGGAGTCTTGTTCTCTTGCTCAGGCTGGAGGGCGGTGGCGTGATCTTGGCCCACTGCAACCTCTGCCTCCTGGGTTCAAGTGATTCTCCTGCCTCAGCCTCACGGTAGCTGGGATTACAGGCGGACACTATCACACCCCGCTAATTTGTGTGTTTTTAGTAGAGATGGAGTTTCACCATGTTGCCCAGGCTAGTCTTGAACTCCTGACCTCAGGTGATCTGCCCGCCCAGGCCTCCCAAAGTGCTGGGATTACAGGCATGAGCCACTCACTGCGCCTGGCCTGCCAACCCTTGTTAAGATGTGTGTGTGGAATGCTTTGTGTTAAAAGATGTGTCTTTTTTTTTTAAAAGATGTGTCTGTTGGTTGGTTTTCACGGATTCGCTCTCCCTTAGGAGACCCGGCTCTTGTATTCCTGGTCTTTGTGCTTGGTTTGTTTTCACCGTCAGAGAAGGTGGGATGCTGTAGGGTTCTACCTACAGGTAGGGTGTGCTCCCGACTTAGAGAGTGGCTTTGATTTGGAAGGGTGGCCTCAGAGAGCCACTGTGCGCCTTGCACTATAGCTGGTCAAATGTGGGTGTCTGTGGGGAGGAGATGGCCGAGGGTGTCGGTGTTGCTGTAGGAAGGTTGTTCTGTTTCCTGTTCTGAGAAGAGACAGATGAAGCAATGGGAACCTCGTTGCTTTCGCTTGGTGGGAGAAAATAGAGCAGCGCTCTCTAGCTAGGATTTTGTGTATTTGCTGAGTTGCAGTGGTTAATTCTCTGTGAAGCACGTGTTGTGCTCATTTAGCCTGTATGTGGTCGAGAGGGTCACAGTCGTCTGAATGAGGCATAAGACTTTGCCCTCATGGAGTTCTTCAGGTCACATTTTGAGGTCAGAGACCATAAATTGGGATGGAAATTTCTAGATCTTGATGGAACTCCAAGTTTTTCTTTCTTTCTCTCAAAGCCTCTGGATTACGGGATTCTCTCAAACAAGGCTGGCAGGAATTCTGTCCATCCCCAAGTAAGTAGGCAAATCTACAGGTTAAATGGTGTCCCAGACATATTCCCCACCAGATCAGGGAGATTGTGGTCTTTTGAGAGACAAGCATTGGATATTATTCTAGTAGGATCTTTTGGAAATTACGCTCTATTAGTAAAAGGAAGTTCTCATTTTACTGGTTCAGTGTACACTCTGTACTGAAACTGAAAGGTAAAGAACTTAGCCCTTTAAATTTTACATTTTGACTGGGTGTGCTGGCTCACGCCTGAAATCCCGGCACTTTGGGAGGCTGAGGCAGGTGGATCATTTGAGGTCAGGAGTTCGAGACCAGCCTGGCCAACATGCTAAAACCCCATCTCTACTAAAAAATACAAAAATTAGCCAGGCGTGGTGGTGTGTGCCTGTAATGCTAGCTACTCAGGAGGCCGAGGCAGGAGAATCACTTGAACCTGGGAGACGGAGGTTGCAGTGAGCTGAGATTGTTCCACTGCACTCCAGCCTGGGTGACAGAGTGAGACTTCTCAAAAACAAACTAACAAAGATTAAAATATTAAAAATTAGCCAGGCAGCATGGTGCACGCCTGTAGTCCCAGCTATTCTGGAGGCTGAGGCAGGAGAATTGCTTGTACCCGGGAAGCAGAAGTTGCAGTGAGCTGAGACTGTGCCATTGCACTCCAGCCTGGGCAACAGAGCGAGACTCCATCTCAAAATAAATAAAATAAATTTTACATTTTGTACTAAAGAAACAAAGCCATTCTGTATGTGAGACTCTCACCGAGTGTTCATAGGGAGGGACTGGAGCTGGGACCTGACTTGAGGCTTCCCATCTGGCTTGGACAGTGAGAAAAGCAGTGGCATTTGGACTGAAGGCTTTTGTGATCTGGGTGACGATTTTGAAGTTTCTCTTTAGGTCATGCTGTACTTAGAAGTATCTAGAACCATGATTATTTTCAGTTTCCGAGTTTCATCTCCAAGAAAACAAATGGGATTGATTGTTCAGCCTCTCATGTTATTCCTATCAAAGGGCGGCATTTCTTGTTTGCTCAGATGGGCTAAAAGCTTTTACTTCTGCTCGAACCACCCTAGGAGCAAAACAAGGCATGTGAGAGATGAGCATAATAGATTTTCTAGACTTCTCTAGATTTTCTAGACTTCTCTAGAAGAAAGGCTTTTTAGATGGCGAAAGTTGATGAAGCCTGTTGGCATTTTTACAATGGACATCCCTCCATGTCTGCACATCTCAATCTCCTTCATTCTTACTAGTGGCCAATATGCTCTTCTTTCATGGATATAGTACAATTTGTTTAATCATATTAAACAACATGATTGTTGTGCAGATCTTTTGTTTTCCAGTAAGAAAACACTACAGTGACAAGCTTTGTACATGCTTATTTATTAGGCATCTGTGTGAATATTTTTCTAGGACAGATTTGTAAAGGTTGGTTCACTGGATCGTTTTTGGTAGATTTCAGTCAAACGTTGTAAAGCTAAGGGGCCTTACTTACTTGGAGTGCTTGCTGTCTTTGAGGGAGGGCTCCCCTGTGGTTTGGTTTTTAGCTTCTTTGCAAATCATTTGAGAGAAGATACACTAATTAGGAGTCCACCCATTGTAATAAGAGGGTATACTTCATTCCTGGACATTAAAAAAAAACAAACTTTTCCAGCTCGAAGGAGACATTCTCTTCCCCTGAAGGAAACCCAGCTATGCAGACACCAGCTGATAATCTTGAATTCCTGAAAGATGTTGCACCCCCTATGGTGAGTGGCGGCTGCTGAGGCTCTGATGTGACTCCCAGGCGTGAATGCTCTCAGCTGTGTTTACCTCAGCTCCTCAGGAGGGAGCCTGGGAGACTGACGTCTGAGTTTTATATCAGTGTCAAAACCCAAGCACAACCTAGGGAGGGACCTCCTGCCTAGTGTGTGAGGGTCAGGAGACAGAAAAGCTCTCACTGAGTAAACTGGACAAGGTCAATATACCTCGCTGATTGAGAAGGTAGGTTTTCCATGACCCTAGAAATTGATCTTGTTCACTCTGAGATATTGTCACCTTTGCTATGTCTCCTTTTAAAAAAAAATCGTGGTAAAATATACATAACATAAATATACCGCTGTAACCATTTTTGAATGTGTAATTCAGTGACATTAAGTACATTCCATTTGTTGTGCAACTGACATCACCATTGTTCATCTCCAGGACTTTTTCATCATCCCAAAACCGTGACTCCTTTCAGCAAAAGGAGACCAATTTTGAACCTAAATTTGGCATAATCACTCTCTGGTTACCAAAGAATCTTCAGTTCTGGTGAAACTTTTTGAAGACAGAGAGCTCAGAGTATCTTAAACACTTAGGGTGTAAATAACACACAGCCCTGCTCCTGTAATTTGCCCAAGAAGACCCAAATTGATACCCAGCTGGTAGAAGCCACTCAACCCGAAGCCAAATAATACAGCCTGGAACATTAATTAGGGAAGGTACTTTGCCTCCACCTGCTTTGGTCTTCCCAGGCCCTGAACCCAGCCAGCACTTTACTCTCTCCTTCACTTCATCGAGCAAGCACAAAGGCATTAGTGGTGTTTTGCTTCTAGCATTTCACAGGGTGCAGCCTCCATCAGTCACTTTGTGACTTTAGTGCTGGAGGGAGGACACTTCATTTTTACCCAAACAAGTTTGTTCTGCAGACTTCACTGTCTCCGCAGAGAGAGGTGTGTGTTTTAGAGGAAGTGGGAGCCCCAGCCAATTCTACAAGACTTCCGAGAGTCAGATATCCAGACAGAAGATGCGGATACCTGGGTGACCAGACAGCAAAGAGGAAAGAATAAAAGAAGCATGCGCCAAGCCTGCGAGGGAGAAAGAGCAACAAACCAGTGACCTTTTACAGAAATGTGTTAAAAACAAAACAAAACAAAAAAAACAAAAACAGGTGACTCTGACTGCCCAGCATCCCAGACCACTCATCTGTTCTAGAAGGTGACAAGCCAAAATACCGGCTGTGGGCACCTGGGCTCTTTCTGAAGGTATAATTTTCCTGGCCATCATAGTCTTCCCTTTTTCTGCTGATCATTTTTAGTTCTGACCTTCCTTTGTGCTGATCTTAAGAAGCTGGAGAAAGCTTCGTGTTTCTGCGAAAACAAAACTCAGAACCCAGCGAGATTTAGCCTGTCAGGCTTGAGTGCATTAGGTGGAGTCTTGACAAGGCAATGAACTCATTCTACTAATTGTAATTAGCGCGAGGCCTTTAGCAAGTTCTGGGCTCCTCAGACTTCAGAGGGCTTTGATCGGCCTCCTCCTCCTAATAATCATGCCTCATGCTAACTGGTTTAGTGCGTTTTTATGCAACAAAAGCAACCACCGCCTACTCTTTAGAAAAAAGCTAGGCAGGCTTTAGAAAAAGAATTCTCAGTTGTTTTCACTTGTCCTCTAAATCGCAGAATGTTCTTTCCCTTTTCAGCTCTTTGGAGTTGCTAAGAGACTGCCATTTTGGAGGAAGGGTAATTAAATTTTGATTTTAATTTAAAGACAGAGCAGGCAAGGTTATCCACGCTCCTTAAATGAATGGGGGCTTGAGAGCAGAAGACTGGCTGTTTCCAGATCAATACTGGGAACTCCGTGTGATTCGAGTCTCTTGGTGTTGGACTGCCCGAGAGAGGTGGCTTTGAAATGGCTCTTTGTGGCAAGTACTGCCTAACTTTTGGAGAGGAATGCTCAGGAGACCAGTGTGAGCCGGGAAACCAGCCACTCTGTGCTTGATTAATTTATAGGTGTAATTTAAGAGCCTGGTTCTCCTTCTGATCCCCGGGATGCATGTTTACTGAGCCTGTAGACATGAGGCCTCTCGGCTCAGTGGACATTCTTTATGGCCTTTGCTATGTCAGAGCAAAAGCTGTAGATCTCTTATGAGCAAACATATTACTATGTCCAGAGGAGGACTGGCATGTTATAAAATTTCAATGGTCAATTAACAAAGATTTATTCTTTGTCACTCAGGTAGTTTTTTTCCTCTCTCTCTCCCTCAATAATTCCCTCTTGGAAGGAAGCAGGCTGTGCTTTCCTGCTGCAGTCTTTAGTTGGGTTATGGCTCCCAGCTACAGAGCAGGGCTTGACAGAGCCCATCCTGATATTTAAATTCTTAGCAGCTGGGCTTTCTGCTTTAGCGGAGTGGACACTTGAAAAAAGGGGGCGAGACCAAGAGTGAGAGAGAGAATGCTGGGAAAGAATGTATTTTTTTTAAAGCACTTCAGCCTGTGTTTACTACGCGTTTATTTGGTGGAACCTCATTCCAGCAGTGCAGCCAACTGTCCCGGCAGCAGTGGCCGCACCCTTTGGACTGCTTTCCATTCCATCTTAATTTGGAATTCACACAGGCACCTTCCAATCACTCTTTTGAAGGTACTCATCTTGTTCCAGGTCCACGCACGGTGCATTTGCAACCTGCTGAACTCAGAACATCTATTCTTATATGTGTATATATGTATAATTAAAATTGCAGTAAAGAAACAGGAGCTACTCATCAGCCTATTTTCCATGTGTTTATCTCACTCCCTTTGTAAAAAGGAAAATCTGTTTTATGTAATATCTGAGAGTTAAACATGCTAGAAGAGAACCTTGCCTAAAACTGTAAATCCTTCCTGTCCTTCCTGGTGGAGAAGATGTGATTTTGTTATCACATAGTAGAAGAGATGAACTAGCACTGGGCTTTAGTCTCTCACCCAGAGATAATTCATCAGTGAATTCTTTTTATATCAGCTTGTTGCAAAAAAAGTTGCAAACTTGAGGGGTTTGGTTTGCCCAGTGACCGGGGAGGTTCCTGGTGGGGAGAACACATGAGCTCTCGAGGTCATCATCCCCTTTGTCTCTGCCCTAGTACCCACTGGGCCAGGCCTCAAAGGGGGCCCCCACTCTGCCCAGCCTGCATCCTCGTCCACCATCTGCACCCTGCCATCACCTTGGTTTTTCAGAAGTTAGGACAGGAGTCCAGATGCTGTCATCTACTTACTGCTCACTGTTTCTGAGGTTCTTATGGATTCCGAGGGGTGGTGGGTCGCTGAAGGGTTCGAGAGGAGGAGCGCAGGGTTCGGCAGATGCTGGCATCCTGGGCCCTTTTCCAAGACGTCCAGGCCTCCTTCTCCAACTTGTTTAAGGGCAGAGAATAAGGTTGCAAAGGAAATCAAAGCCTGATGTGGAGAAATGAAACATGAGACCTACTGACTTTTTAAAAACATTTTAAATAACATTCTCTAAGGTTTCATTTTATACCGAAGGCAGCTGTAATAAGTTTGGAAGACAGTGTAAGGTTTCTATTACAGAGCAATCCTGCTTGCAGTTTTTCTACCAGAAGTGAGAAAGGGCGGAGGGGGAGTGGAGGTGGTTAAGAGGTTATTTTGTATAAGGTGAGAAAATTTGAAAAGATGAATTCAAGACTGCAAGCGTGTAACATTTGGTATGCTGTCATTTGCAAATGCAATAACATTAAGCCATTGCAAACTTGGTGTGTGTGTGTGTGTGTGTACATAGTCGGGATAGCATTGGAATAACTTAATAACTGGAGCTCAGCAGCACTTTGACCACAAGGAAAACAAGACTGCAGCTCTGTAGTGGGCCCTGCCAGTGTTGCCCCAGTGACTAAATTCTCTGTCGAAGCCTGGCGCAGGCCAGAGATGTCAGGCGGTATGAAAGCACTCATTGTTCACAAGGCATCATTATTTGGTACTGCGTACACAATGTTTGCTTGTGAAACGATTTATTAGAAACAAGTATGTTTAAGAAAGAGGACTTGGTTTGAAACTCAGTTGATCTGGCTTATGACATTTAAGATTTTATTACCTTTGTTTCTAAGAATAGATATGTAGGCTTACTGTAAATATTTATCTTAAAACGTACCCACACTATACACACATGCATGTGCAAGTACAGAACTGGAAAATGGAGCCAGGGCATGAATTGATACCCAAAGTTCACATTTCTGTGTGAAGGAGTAAACCTTCTTACTATTTGCTAGGTGCATAGGAGCATAGTTTGTGACCTTGGCTGGCAGGATCTAGCCCAGAGGACAGCTTCCCCTAATGCTGTGAAGTCTCTTAGTAGGAGGCTTGGTGAGGAGAGAAGAGTGTGTGTCTGTTCGTGCGTGGACTTAACTCTGTCCTTCCCACATGGATGAGGCCAGCTGGGATTAAACCAGACCTTGGTCGCTGCCTGCTGTGGACAGGTCCCTGGGATGTCCAGCCAGCTGCCAGGTGTGACCAGGAGGCTTGCTGGGGCCCATCCCTGGGTCAGTGTACAAGCCAGAGAGCAAGGGTTTCACGTGACGTTTGAAGGGACCCAGCTTTGAAATTTTCTGCCCACAAACACCACAAGTCTTAACTTCTGGTTCTTTGCTCAGCCTACATGGGCAATATAGGAGCAAATGAATGATTTCTTTGCGGCTCCAATATCCTTATCTTTATAATGTGAAAACATAGATGTCTGTAAAGTGATGGGAGATTCTGGAATAAAATGTGCTAAGGGTAACCACTAGCACTTTTTCTTTCTTTTTAAAGACCAGCAACAGGCTTATGCAGTAAAATCAATTTGCACATGGTCTGGCTCTTGTCCAACAAATTCCACTAGATGATATTTTAATCTGAAAGGCCCAATACAGGAAGATGTAGATAGCTATCATTCTAATTTGCGATTTCCAGCCCAGTGCACGGGGAGTCTCAGGTACAGTACGGAGACATCCTTGGTGTGCTGAGCTGGCTGGGTTCTCCTCATTTCCCTCAGTTGTTTTTAACACTGGAGGTCAGGGTAGTGGTTCCCACACCTAGGGGAGGAAGAGAGGGAGGAGGCTGGTAAGTGCAGGCCTGTTGGGATGGAGTTGTGTTCTTGAATGGACACATGATTGTGTTTTGTGTGGCTTTTGACAGATCTGTGTAGGAAGGTTCCAGTAAATTTGTATGACAAGATCAGGTAGTAGTGTGGTGGTCTGGTGGTTATTTAATTCTTTTTATTTTATTTTATTGTTGCAAGAATGCTAAGCATGAGAACTACCATCGCAACTAAGTTTTTGTTTTTTCTTTTCTTTTTAAAGACAAGGTCTCACTTTATTGTCCAGACTGGAGTGCAATGGCATGATCGTGGCTCACTGCAGCCTCAACTTCCTGGGCTTAAGCCACTCTCTCACCTCAGTCCCAAGTACCTGGGACTACAGGCATGCACTACCATGCCTGGCTAAGTTTTTTAGTATTTGTAGAGATAGGGGTCTTGCTATGTTGCCTGGGCTGGTCTCACACTCCTGACCTCAAGCAATCCTTCTGCCTCGGCCTCCAAAGTGCTGGGATTATGCTCAAAGGCATGAGCTACTGCGCCTGGTCTTCAACTAAGTTTTAAGTGTACAATACATTGTTGAGTATAGCCACAATGCTGTGCAGCAGATCTCTAGAGCTTGTTCATCTTGCTTGACTGAAACTTTATGCCCCTTGATTGCAACTCACCATTTCCTTCCCTGTCCCAGCCCCTGGCAACCACTGTTCCACTCTTTTATTTTATGAATGTGATGAATTTAGATACCTCATATCAGTAGAGTCATGCAGTATCTGTCTTTCTGTGACTGTCCTGTTTCAGTTAGCATCATGGCTTCCATGATGTCACATATTGCACCATTTCCTTCTTCGTGGCTGAATAGTATTCCATTGTGTGTATAGCCACATTGTAAAAATTAATCCTTTGGCAGACATTTAGATTGATTCCATTTCTTGGCTATTGTTAATGGTGCTGCAATGAATATAGGAGTGCAGATCCTGATTTCAGTTCTTTTAGATAAATAGAGAAGTGGGATTGCAGGATCTTAGGGTAGTTCTGTTTTTAATTTTTTGAGGAACCTCCATATTGTTTTCCATGGTGGTGGCATCATTTTATATTCCCACCAACAGCATACGGGGGTTCCAGTGTCTCCACATCCTTGCTGACTCTTGTCTTTTTTTTTTTTTTCTTTCCTCCCATCCTGGCAGGCGTCATGTGATAGCTCCTTGTGGTTTTGATTTGCATTTCTCTAATGATTAGTGACACTGAGAAACTTTTCATCCACCTAGTGGCCATTTGTGTCTTGGAGACATGCACAGTTAAATCTGTAGGCCATTTTTCCATGGGTATTACTTAACACTCGAGGAGCCTCGTGTGTGGTTGCTAGTACACCTTGGCTTGATTGTCTCCGCAAAAGTTCTGCAGAGACCACCTCTTAGCTGGAGAGAAGCCTTTCCAGGCATGAGATGAGAGGGCGTATTCTTTGTTGAGAACGTGTTCTCGAGGGACAGAGAAGCAAGACAGGTGAAGCTAGGAAGTAATTTTGGGATACCGTCTCTGCTTTTATAGGGCAGACTAAAACATAGCCAGGAGTTGGAAACCAGCATCTCCTTATATTTCATTCAGTGTCATATTGGAATAAGCTAAGAAACATCTACTTGTGCATTTAGTACCTGGCATAAAGTAACACCTGATACTCATCAAAGAGCTAGATGGGTGAATAAAGAATGAAGGAATGGAGTGAATTCCACAATAAAGAGATGAATCCCATTATTAATCAAATCTGTTCATAACTTTGGGCTTTAGGTTTTAGTTTAATTTTTAAAACAAAGGTTGGAAGTCTTCTCAGAGCATCTTAGAAATGTATTGGAGCCGAGCGTGGTGGCTCACGGTCTGTAATCCCAGCAATTTGGGAGGCTGAGGTGGGTGGATTGCTTGAGCGTAGGAGTTTGAGACCAGCCTGGACAACATGATGAAATCCTATCTCTAGAAAAAATTTGAAAATCAGCTGGGCGTGGTGGTGGGTGCCTGTAGTCCCAGCTACTCAGGAGGCTGAGGTTGGAGAATCACCTGAACCTGGGAGGCCGAGGCTGCAGTGAGCCGTGATTATGCCACTGCACTCTAACCTGGGAAATGAAGTGAGACCCCGTCTCAGAAAAGAAAAAAATATATATATATTGGGAGACACGTGCCTATCGAAACCATTATTGGTAGTCAGAGTGTCCTTAAAGTTAGTCTTGTCATTTGCCTGTGATGTTAAGCTTGTGGTTGAGGTGAGTCTTTGAGATGATCTCAAATAGGATAAGTGAAGAAGCGTCCCCTCCCCTACCATTTGTCACTTGGATTGTCAAAGTGGAATCTCTTCCCTTATTCCTCAGGTGGCCATGGACAGCCGATAACCTGGGATGTAATAAGTTCTTTCTGAGATTTTCTAAATAAGTGTTCTTTGTACAAGGGTCGTGCTCCAGCAGTCTCCTTTGAAGTTGCTTCTGTTATTCATGGGGCCATGGTGTTATTTCAAAGGCGTCAGCCAGCAGGCTTGAGGCTTTTCTGGCATGAGTTCACTGACAGGCCTCTGGACAACACAGCTTATTTATTGGTCTCTCCTTCTCCCATCCCCACTCCTCCTTTCTTCCCTCTCTCCACCAGAGCGATCGCCTCACCGGCCCATCCTCCAGGCCGGACTGCCGGCAAATGCCTCCACAGTGGTTGGAGGAGACGTAGAGTTTGTCTGCAAGGTTTACAGTGATGCCCAGCCCCACATCCAATGGATCAAGCACGTGGAAAAGAACGGCAGTAAATACGGGCCCGACGGGCTGCCCTACCTCAAGGTTCTCAAGGTGAGGACTTTCTGAATCTAAAGGTACTCACAACTGGGGTCTCCTTCATGGGTCTGGCCACAGGTTCTTTGATTTCCTGTTGGAGTTGAGAGAGGATGATTCTCTGTTTTGACTAGCCAGCAGAGAGTGTGCCAAGGAATTAACAGATCGTTACGCTTGCTAGTAAAATTTCAGAAGGGAACTATGGAGTAGGGGAAGAACTACTAAACTAGGAGAGAGAATAGTTCAGCTATTTATCAGCCCTGAGATCACCGACATTTGGGCTTAGCAGCACATCTCTAAAAGTAGAGATCATGATACTGTCTCCCCGATAGGGCGGTTGTGCAGAATAAATGGGATGGAGTGGATGGAAAGAGCTTTGTAGGCTCAAGCCATTGTGCCAACGTTGATTGTTACTCTGATGTTGTTTTCTATTAATAGGACGTTAGGATCCAATTTTAGTAGCTACCTTTTAGAAACAATTTGGATTTTTTAAAAAACAAACAAACCCCTGACCTTTGAAATCCATTCACAGGTGATTTAGACAATAAACCCTAGGTCATGTTTCTGCACCAGTGAAATGTTGAACAAGGAAAATAAGTTTCCCTCCTTATTTCTTGTTTGCAAGCCCCCATTTTCATAGCATCTGCCTCTTTTTTAGATCTAGAATTTGCTTTTCAGGAGACTAAGGACAGGGGTAGCTAAACCTGTACAGCTGGCTCTTAGCTCGTTGCCTACCACGCCTCCCATGTCTAGTTGCTCATAGAGAATGAATGTCCTTAAGAACATTCTTCCAGTAGAACCATAGGTGACCCAAGTAAGAACTTTCAGCCAATGAGGTGTTCTCACCAGCTAACAATTCCAAGGATCAAAGGCAATGGAAAAAGATGACCAACCTGGGGACCCACCCGACCTATCCAGTTAGCTATCGGTCACACCCTCCTGCCCTTCTCTCCACCAGGTCTCTCCATTGTCCACCACTGGACTGATTTTGTTCTTTCAAAACCCACAGCCCTTTAATGCCGCTGTTTAGATGTAATGGAGTTTGTTTTCTTGCGGTGTGTTGGTGGTGGGACCATAGACAGTGCTAAGACCTTCCTGGTTGGCCGTTATATTGTTCTCCTGTGTCTGTTCTAGCACTCGGGGATAAATAGTTCCAATGCAGAAGTGCTGGCTCTGTTCAATGTGACCGAGGCGGATGCTGGGGAATATATATGTAAGGTCTCCAATTATATAGGGCAGGCCAACCAGTCTGCCTGGCTCACTGTCCTGCCAAAACAGCAAGGTAACAATGCTTTCATTTTTGTCTTTTTTTTACAAAGAAAGCTGGATATAGAAGCTGAAAAGACTTGGTGCTTTGGGAGACTGCAGGCAGCTTATAGGATAACTCTTGTGGCCTTGGTATATTTATAATAATCTTTCTTCGGTGATGCAGCTGGTGTGATGCCAGTAGCCATGGAAAAATGCCCACAACGTTCAAAGTGCTTGCTCCAATTTCTTCTAGAGATTAGCCTCCACCCCCACCCAGTTTTTAAGTTGCTCCTCTGGTTGGTCTTGTTTAGGCTGCATATTTCCCATCATTACTGCACATTAACACCATTTAAAACACACACCTCCATGCCTGTTTAATACGGGGCATTTGAGTATCAGCAGAGTGTGTCTCCTTCTACTGTAAGTTTTAGGGAAATATTGGCATGATGTAATTTGTTCAACAAAGCATCATTTCTTTGGGTGCATACCTGATCCTGATGAGATGCTGTTCTTGGCCTCGTTGCACCAAATTTGAGGGGAGTTTGTCTTACTGAATGAACGTCCCACTGGCCGCTACTAAAGGTGAAAGGTTGACTTTTTAAGTTTGTCATGACTCACATTCAAATATTTATTAATAAAAAGAAAAAAAGCCCAGTTTTTTTGGTTACCAAGATGATGCATGCTTCCATTTCTTTTTGTCAATGCTATGTAAGGCGAGATGGTTTTGCAGAAGTAAAAATAACCAGAGCCTGGTAACCAAGACAACCTTCCACCCCGATTGGTTCCCACAGGGCCAGGAGGATGGGTGAGGTGTCCATCTGAGCTTATGTGCAGTGTACTGTCTTAAAACACAGCAGTTTAGATAGAACTACCCTTTCCTCTTGGTGGGAGTCTGCAGCCAACAGGACCAGAACCAGCTTGGCCTTCTGGGCACCATACTTTTGGAAAACTACCCCTAAATGCAAACCAAAGCACAGGCCAAGAGAACGGACCTCTGTGGGTTGATTTTTTCCATGCATTTGATTGCGTGCATGTCTAGGAGGTGAAGCCGGTGTGGTGACGGGCCTGTGGAGGTGAGCTGGTCAGTGTTGCTCCGTGTCTCTCGGTTGTGGGCTTTGTGGATGGGCTGCAGTCGGAATCTCCCAGCGGCCAGCACCCCCCGAAGCCCCCGGTGCGACGCCTTGTGGTTCCACAGCCCCCTCCACAATCATTCCTGTGTCGTCTAGCCTTTTCTCTTGCTTCCCTTGTTTTCTAGGCCGCCGGTGTTAACACCACGGACAAAGAGATTGAGGTTCTCTATATTCGGAATGTAACTTTTGAGGACGCTGGGGAATATACGTGCTTGGCGGGTAATTCTATTGGGATATCCTTTCACTCTGCATGGTTGACAGTTCTGCCAGGTATATACTGCTCTTTCTCTCTGGGTTTTTTTCCCTTTTCTTGGTTGATTGCTATAAAATTAACACAGCTTCTGTTATCAGAAATGGCCCCTTTTATCCTTGCATAAAGATATAAAAAATGTTAAAAATTATCCCTCAGGGATAAGAAAACTGCCTTGGAAATTCACACACAGTGAGATCCCACACTCACATTTATGATCAAGGGAAATTTCACCCTTGAAACCTGAAGGGATCTCCTATTTTTAGTGAGTCATTGAGCCCATGTATACATGAGCCCATCCCCCTTTCTCTTAAGGAAGAAGTTGAAATTACTTTGTAAAATTCAAAGTAATTTATTCTCACTTCAAATTCCATTTTGCTAAAATCCTGTGTGTGTTTTTATTGCTTTCATCCCACTCTGTATTTTTAACGAGATGTAAATAGAGGGGTGTGTATGGAGGAGCGCGGGGAGCGGCACCTCTGAATGTCAGGTGCACAGAAGCAGTGCGTTGCCTACATTGGGGATCGGTGGCTTGCTGCATGTTGCGATAGAATGGACTTTCAGTTCGCTTTCATTGCAAAGCATGCTCCTGCCATCTTGGGCTTGATGTTATTTCTGCCTCACAGAGAAATAAACATCACTGCAGCCCTGTTGCCTAAACATTGCTGCTGTCTGAATCTTTAACCGACATCTCTCTTCTAGTGAAACTTTCTTGATGTTAAACACTGTCCTCTCTGATGCATCTGCCTCTTTGTCATTTCCTTTGTGAAACTGCAGAGACTGCGGTTTGCTAGCTTATGATGTTCCACTCCAGTTATTAATTCCTTGTTTTTAGAGTACAGTGCCTACCTGCATGCTTATTTTACATCTAGTAAAAATAAAATAGATTGTTTCATTTTTGTGCTGTTGCTGCTGAGAGTTTTGACTATCTTGCAAGTATTTTTCTGATTAAAATATATAAGCTTTCGATAATACCATTGCATCCGTTTTTCCTTTTGTTGCGAATCTGCTCTGTGAATATTTGCTTTGAAACAAAGAGACATCTCTTATGTTGAAACTTGCTTTTATTTGCAGTACTGCATTCTGTGGTGCCTAACTGGCACTTCTTAACCAGTTTGCCTGACGGTGCTAGCACTTAACTAAGAATGCAGTTTGAGAAAAACACTGTTTGGAAATACACTGCTTGTAGATGGATCATCGAGGACTAGAAAGAAGGCAGACGTTGGAAGTTGATATAAAAATGTGCTAAATTAAGTAATTATATGCATACTCACACATAATACCTTTATGTTTTTTCTTTAAGAGAAAAACTGTAGTGACATAACAGTATAACCAGATATGTATAAACTTAAAAGGTTATTAAGGAATATTATAAGCTTTATGTGTTATGGATCTAATGGTGCTATATTATAAGCAATTCAGTCTGTGTATTTAATGCATTGGTTTGTTTATGGACTGGATGGTATTAAGGAATTCACCACAACTTTTTCGGACCAGCCTACTAGATGAACATCAGTTTCATATGGAATTGTGTTCATCCGGGTTAAATTATCCTGTGGAGTCTTCCTTTGGAAGAGCCTACCCATGTAAGACTGGAGCATTGTCACTGTCTCCTTAGAAACAAAAGTGGGCATCACTGATATTTCAGAATTTTGTATTTGGTTTGTATTCACAGACCATCATGAAAGATAATCCGTTCACCGTGGGTACAGTTGGTCGTCCTCCGCTCAAATGTCTCACAGAATGTGGCCTCGTAGCCTGCCCTGTGCAACTGGGTGTCAGCCACTCACTGGACTGCGGATGCCCACTGAGGCTAGAGACAGTGACTACCCGGGTCCTGGTGGTCAAATGATGAACCCCCTGGTTATTCATTTTCATTTGGGAGGGGCACTTGGCAGGCCTATGGCCCATGCCATTCTGCAGGATTGAGTTTTTGGGAAGCCCACCTTATCTTGAGAATGGTCATCACCTTTTGGTTCCTTTGGTTGTGCTATGATGCATCAGTCTCGTGTGCTAACTCTGTGGCCTGCTTATCTGTTCCTCCTCCTGTGATCTGCAATTTAGCTCCTGGAAGAGAAAAGGAGATTACAGCTTCCCCAGACTACCTGGAGATAGCCATTTACTGCATAGGGGTCTTCTTAATCGCCTGTATGGTGGTAACAGTCATCCTGTGCCGAATGAAGAACACGACCAAGAAGCCAGACTTTAGCAGCCAGCCAGCTGTGCACAAGCTGACCAAGCGCATCCCCCTGCGGAGACAGGTAACAGAAAGTAGATAAAGAGTTTAAAGAAATTTACTCCTCCTCCATGACCCAGCCAGCTTGTGGATCTTTTGCTCTGCTTTGATGCCATCGACTTCTGTGAGCTTCCATGTGCGAGTGATTCTGGTGTGATGCTTGGTGGTCACCCAGTTAGTGTTTGGAGCTTGGAGAGTCTACTCATAGTGCGTCGCTTGGATCAATGGGGTCCAGTTCCAAGGGCAAGAAAGGACAATAGTGTCAGAATCAGAAAACTAATCAGCAGGACTGGAAATAACTGGAGGCAAATCCCCCCCTGTGTGTTTGATCAGACTCAAGTACAGCGGTCTCTTCGAAGCCTTAGCCACATTGGTCTCCTGTGATCTAATACCTTTTTTAAGATAAGCGTGAACATTCGCTTGGGACTTACACCACTAATAGGAAAGAGACTCTAAGTTCTCTGATTTGTTTTTTAAAGTCAAGATCAGAATCTTATGCCCTGGGGGTGTGTCTGGACTGTTTGATTTAAACTGGTGCACAATAACTTTCTACACTGAATTTTGGCTTAACCTCTTTGCAACTTACAATAGGATTGTATGCATCTATTATGTTTCATTATTAGTAGTTCACAGGTGTGGCGGAGATTTATTGGTAGAATATTTGTAAGGAACCCGCAACAGATTGTTTTTAATCCCCAACTTGGTCTTTGGTGGTTGCTTTTGGCTTGTGTGTGCCTCCTGACTGGTTTAATTTTGCTCTGGGGGAGATGGGGCAAGATGGAGCCTCTGCTATAAACCAAAGCCCTGCATGGGTAGGTGGGACAGGAAGTTCTTCAGGTCTTTTCTGTTTGTTCACAGAGATGGAAGCGGAAGGCAGATGTAGATGTAGAATGTTTACAAAAGCATTTGAAACTTGGTTCTGATAAAGGCTTTTTTTGAAATAGCAAGTAAAACAGCAAACTCATTGGCTCTATTTCAGTGTGTATTTTAGTAAAATTTACAGGGTACTTGTTAAAATTTCAGATTCCTTTGTCTCAGCCCCAGAGATTCTTGTTTAGTCATCTTGGATAGGGCCAGGAATCTGCATTTTATTACAAGCCCTATGGTGATTTTAGAATGCACTTTGAGAAACTCCAGGTTAATCCCGGGCATGCCTCTCCAGGGACTTTAGGTAGGAATGACATTTTCTGGACACGGCATTAGGAAGGATTAGGAACCAGTTGGTCAGCAGTGGTTTTGGCACGGGTCTGGCTGTTCACAACCCAGCTCCAAACTCCCGGCTGAATGGGTCCTTGTTAACGTCTCTGAAGCCATGTTGCAAGCAGGTCTGTCTTTGTGGAGGCGGAGGATAGAATTTAAAGTGTGTGTCAAGTGTAGGCGAATGACCAAATTGTGTTGAGAGCAGGAAAAAAGGAGCCTATTGGGTCACTTCTGCCACCAAGAGTTGTCATTTTGAGTGACATGATTATCTTTCTTGGGGCCAGGAAAGCAAAGATGGGGCCAGTTGGCCAGCCAGTTTCTAGGAGAGTCCAGTCCTGAGATAACTCTTACATGGTTTCTATTATTTTTTTTTCTAATAGGGAAAAATACTAACTTCTGGAGGCAACTTGTAATTTGGCATAGCTAGGCCACTGCCCTGTAATTATCTCATCATCTTTTTTTCTGCAACTGTTACAATGCTTTTCTTTTTACTTAATATAAAAGGGTAAGAGGCCCTTAAAATCCCCCTGACTCAGCCACGGTCATTGTGTTTTCTTTCCCCAGTGCTAGGTGGCTTTTCATCACTGTCCATCTAAGAATACAGTTTGAGGAAAATAATATTTGGAAATGTACTGCTTGTAGATGGATCCTTGAGGACTAAGAAGAGGGCAGACATTGGAAGTTGACATAAGAATGTTCTAAATTAAGTAATTATGTGTATACTCACATGCAATGTCATTTATATTTTTTCTTTAAGAGAATTCAGCCTGGCCGGGCGTGGTGGCTCATGCCTGTAATCCCAGCACTTTGGGAGGCCGAGGTGGGTGGATCACCCAAGGTCAGGAGTTCGAGACCATCCAGCCTGACTAGCATGGTGAAACCTCGTCTCTACTAAAAATTCACAAATTAGTTGGGTGTGGTTGTGCACGCCTGTAGTCCCAGCTACTTGGGAGGCTGAGGCGGGAGAATCACTTGAACCCAGGAGGTGGAGGTTGCAGTGAGCCAAGATTACGCCATTGCACTCCAGCCTGGGCAACAAGAGTGAAACTCCGTCTTTAAAAAAAAAAAAAAAAAAGAGAGAGAGAATTCAGCCTAAGTTGGTCCTTTTTCCTATCCTCCCTGTGTTACCAGAGGGAACATCAGAGTTCCTTCCTCTTTTTCTTCCCTGCTTCCTTTTATTGATTCATCATAATTTACTAAGTGCTGGGTATAAACCAGGTTACATGTAAGACACAGCCTGTCAGATTCACCAGTGGTTCCAAGGTTATGTGGTGGTAAATGCCTGTAATCCTAGCTCCACAGGAGGCTGAGGCGGGAGGATCCTTTGAATCCAGGAGTTCAAGACCAGCCTGAGCAACACAGCGAGACCCCCAACTCAAAAAAACAAAACAAACAAACAAAAACCCAAAGTGGAAAAAAAAGAAAAGAAAATGTAATTGCCTTGTATTCAGTAGGGCCAAGGAGTATAACAGAAGCAGAAAAAATGGGGCAAATGCCGGTTCCCTGGAAAAATACATCTGCGTGAGATTAATTTATTTGGGGGAATGTTGACACACCTCAGCTCCTTCTACATGTCCAGGTGGGGTACATTGTTGGATCTTCACAAAGAATGTTTCATCAGTAAGCATGGCCCCTTTGGTAGAGAAAGAGATGCTTATCGAGTATCTGGATCAAAGAGAGTTATTGGACTGGAGCTGGAATGAAAAGCCCCAGAAAGGCCTGCAGATATGTTGATGACAGAGCAAATACCACAGGGATGCCGAGCATGCCTTTACCTGGCGACAGGTGAGCCTCTAATCAGATGTGTCAAGGATGGGTTGTTTCTAGGCATTTATGAGGCTACTTTTTATTCTGTGTTGGCCAGCCTCTTCTAGGACACAGGGATCACTAAGTGTCTGCATGGCCCTGACTCTTTCCCTCTCCAACACCCATACACACACAGCATCTCACTCACGGCCTTCAGTCCATCCTTGTTCTCTTCTGAGAACAAGAAAAGTTGGGTTTTTGTTTCTCCTGTGAGTTTTTCCTTCTTGGCATGTATTAATTTGCACTAGACTTACTGGTGTAACACAGACGTTTCAGTGTATGTTATTTTTTTGAGCAAAAATATTTTTTTTCTGGTACCAAAGAAGAAATTCTTTGCAATAATTTCCTAGTAAGCGTGAGTTTTTTGAGACTTTGTATGCACATGGCTTGAAGAAGGAGAAGCAGCTTTTGGGTGGTGGGAGGCAGATGGCAGGTGGCATCTCTCCGTCCTTTGATGGAGGCTCATGTCACAGTGTCAAGGCTTGGGCACCACCCCAGACGCTGCTCACCCACTCCCACTCCTCTGGTGCCCAGCGAGTTAAATGAGACCAACAACAGCCAGCCCAGAGAGGGGCATCTTTGTGAGCGTGTTGGTTCTTGTACAGGTCTGCTGGACAGCCAGTGGCCAGTGTGAAGCAGCCTTTGTGAGTTAAAGTGGGCAGCATCACTTTCTGTGTTTTCCACAAATAATTGGATGGTGGGGGAGGGTGTAGGGGTGGGTGGAAGGTGGAGGATGCAGTGCAGGGGAAACTGAGGATGCCTGTTTAGGAGACGTGCAGTGTTGCTGAGTTTGCTGAATCAGTTTTACATTGAGCACATCAGTTTCTTTCTCTGGGGCTTGAAGCTTCCATAGGGTAGGATGGAGATTTAACTGTCTTGTGGTTGGCTCCGTCCAGATAAATTCATCTCCTACACAGCTTATACCCTCTCTCACTGCCGTCAGTGTGGTACAAGAGGCTGCAGGGAATTTTTTTTTTTTTTTTCAGACAGTTTCACCTTCTCAGCTGCTGATATAGGTAGGCTGAAAACCAGAGAAAAATCAAGAGCAGGCCAGGCGCCGTGGCTCATGCCCGTAATCTGAGCACTTTGGGAGACCAAGACAGGCAGATCACCTGCGGTCAGGAGTTCTAGACCAGCCTGGCCAACATGTAGTGAAACCCTGTCTCCACTAAAAAATACAAAAATTAGCTGGGCGTAGTGATGCATGCCTGTAATCTCAGCTACTTGGGAAACTGAGGCAGGAGACTAGCTAGAACCCAGAAGGTAGAGGTTGCAGTGAGCTGAGATCGCGCCACTGCCCTCCAGCCTTGGCGACAGACAGAGTGATACTCTGTCTCACACACACAATAAAAAAATACAATAAAATAAAGTAAAATAAAATGAATCAAGGGCAGTGAAGGCCACCTTTTGTAACAATACTTTTAAGGCAAATGGCATGTTCCTGGGAACGTTAGGAATAGGACCGAGATGAAGGGGGAGGAGTGGAGCGGGTGTCTTGGGGGAGGAGTGTGAGACTCAGTAGCCAGTTCTCAGGTCCAGTGTAGTGATCCTCAAACATGCCCAGTTCCGAGAAGAGGGATGGATGTTCTACTCCTGGAAGCTCGTTTACTGCCTGGCAGCTGAGCATCATGATCTGGGAATTTTCTTTGTATTTTGGTAAATCAGGTGGTCTAAACCTCACTGGCTCCAGAAAACATCTGGGTAATTAGAGTGGTCACAGATGACTTAGCTGGAATCTGCCCTTTCATGTGGGCACCTCGCCTTCCCTGCCCTTATTTCACTGTTCCCTTTTCTCCTCTCTCAGCCTCCAAAGGACACAACAGTTTGCCCAAAATCTGACCTGGATCTTGGCTGATGCGATCTCTTGAGCAGAGCCAGCGCATCTGGGGCTGGTGCGTCATGGTTCTGATAGGTTTACTCACAGAGTCCCAGGGAAGGGCCTGTGGGAGGCAGAGACTCGCTACGGGAGAAAAGTGAGTGTCTGATAAACTGCCTTGCCTAATTACCTAAATTTTGTTATGGAGGAATTAAAAATGCAACTTCAGAAGCCTTTGAAGCTTTATCTCAGGCACCCAGCTTGCAGGGGTGAAAGCATTTTGTTTGGCCATAGGGGAGTGGTGGGCAAGGCTTGTATTAGAGCAGAAGTATGTTAATACCGGCCTTGTGTGCTGGTGGGGAAAGGTGGTTTATAGCCTAAGACTCAAAGGGCCTGTTTGGCAGGCTGTGGTCCAAGTGTGTTTGTCAGTCCTGGGGAATAAACAAACAAGTATTAATTCATCTCTTCTCCCCTGGAACATCTTCGCTTCTGCTTGCTCTGTGCTCTAAGAAGTCCCCTCTAGATGGTAAATTTAATTCACTATAAAAAGATAACACTGTTAGACCGGGCCTAGTGGCCCACACCTGGCATCCCAGCACTTTGGAAGGCTAACGTAGGTGGATCACCTGAGGTCAGGAGTTCAAGACCAGCCTGATCAGTGTGACGAAACCATTTCTCTACTAAAAATACAGAATTAGCCAGGCGTGGTGGTACATGCCTGTAATCCCAGCTACTTGGGACACTGAGGCAGGAGAATCGCTTGAACCTGGGAGGTGGAGGTTGCAGTGAGCAAAGATCATGCCATTGCACTCCAGCCTGGGTAATAAGAGTGAAACTCTATCTCAAAAAAAAAAAAAAAAAAAAAGATAACACTGTTTCTTGGTGGCCCTTTAAAAAGAAAGAAAAAAAAAACCCACTTCCTCACTTAATCTCCCGTATGTACTATGGAAATGTACGAAAAGCGCATTTACTTAAAAGCTTGACTTATGGCATATGCTAGAGAGATTCCGGAAAGTGAGGAAATGGAATTGGAGTCTGTGAAAATACATACTTAAAAAAAAAAATGCCTGCCAAGATTCGGGAGTGGGAAAACAGTTTACTAGAGTGTTCATGTTGATTGTTTATAAGTAACTCACTTTATCACTAACAAGGGAATATATTAAAATTGGTTAGGAAGGAATCTCCAGAATTGAAGTTTCTAGGTAGGAAGTGAAGAATAAGGAAGATTATGATTTTGTGCAAAAGAAAAGAAAGATAATTTAATAGTATTAAAGAAATAGAAGGATTTCAAAGATGAGCAGTGGGAATTATCTGAGGGTCCTGATTCAGAGCAAAGAAACCCAGTAAAACATGGAGTCCCAAGAGGGAATGGCCTGCCCGGGATCGGGCCAAGCCCCCAACGCAGACTCGTTCTTGGAGTCGAAGGGAATGAAGAGAAAGCCAGCCATATTTTATAGTCCCAGAGGGGATTTTAAAAGCATAGTAAAAATGCATGGAGGTAAAATTAAGATATAGTAGACAGAGCAATCAAATTCTGTAGTTTCTTAGACTTTCCCATTTTCTTACCTTTCCCCCGCCGCCTTCGTGTTTTTATACAAGTATTTTCCAGGTTTGTACATTTAATCTGAATCTCCATACCTCATCTGAACAAAATTCCCATAAATCATCCTTCCTGGAAACCTCATTTTTTAAAATTCTAATAATGGTGACAGTAAAGTTGGTAAAGGTTTTCTTATTTATGTATTTATTTTTAGGCTTTCCATTTGGAAAGCTGTCACATGAAAATCTTGTTGAGACCGTCTGTTTGGGGGATGGTGTCGATACATGTGAACTTTTGCCAGGGGTTTGTGGATGCAGATTCCTTTGGGGTCATGGGTGAGCCGTAGAGTGGTGAACTTCAGACTGAATGTTAAATTTTTCTCTTCTGAGGTAACCCCTAAGCCATGTTTATCATTAGGACCCTCTTACTGTCCAGTTTTTCTCCTGCCCTGAGATGATTCCCTGACTCCTGGATTCTTCATCTCCTGCTTGCTAGTACCCCGGCCCATCCAGCAGTGAGCAGAGGACCTCATTTAGCAAATCAAGCGTGCCCAGTTCTGCAGTCAACCCTTAATATCACTGCATTATCTTCCTGGTCGCACACAGTTTGACATTACAGTCATCCCTGGTATGTGTTGGGGAATGGTTCTAGCAACCCCGAATACACCCAAATCTGTGGATGCCCAAGATCTTTATGTAAAATGGTGTAGTATTTGCATATAAACTGTGTATCTCCTCTCGTATACTTAAGTCATTTCTAGTCATACCTGTAACAACTAATACGCTGTAAATGCTATGTAAATAGTTGTTATACTGTATTGTTTTTTATTTATATTTTAAAATTGTTGTTTTGTTATTTTTTATTCTCTTTCAAATATTTTTGATCTGTGATTGGTTGAAGCCATGAACGCAGAACCCACAGATACGGAGGACTAACGGTATCTTACACTCAAAACCACCCTAGGCTCCCAACGCTCCAGTTATCCAGAGAGAAGTGCCATCATCTGTTCTCTTAGATCTGGGCAGCAAATCATTCTAAAGGGACTAAGAGAAAATATTGCAGCGTTGGTAGCAGACATTAACTGAGCTCTTAGTGCCAGGCCTAGCACTAAGCACTTCATCCGTTTTTCTCCCGCCTCGTTTTGTTGTCACATTAATGCTGTGCTGTTGGACCTGCTCCTGTCTCCCTTTTTTTTTTTTTTTTTGAGATGGGGTCTTGCTCTGTTGCCCAGGCAGCAGTGCAGTGACACCACCTTGGCTCACCACAACCTATGCCTCCCAGGTTCAAGCAGTTCTCCTGCTTCAGCCTCCCCAGTAGCTGGGATTACAGGCACACACGACCACGCCCTGCTAACTTTTCTATTTTTTGTAGAGATGGGGTTTCACCGTGTTGGGTCAGGCTGGTCTCGAACTCCTGACCTCAAAAGATCTGCCTGCCTTGGCTTCCCAAAGTGCCGGGATTACAGGTGTGAGACACTGTGCCCAGCCGCCCAGCCCCTGTCTCGTTTTAAACAGATGAGGAAACCCAGGCCTAGAAAGGTTAAGTGATTGCCCAAAGCTCACGCAGTGAGTGAGTGCTGAAATGGGACTGGGACCCTGGCAATCTGACTGCACGGTCCCATGCTGTTGCAGTTGGTCAGGATGCAGCCTGCCTGATGCGGGGTCTCATGTTGTGAATGATGAGCACAGAAAAGGCAGCAACGGGATTGGCTGCTGCCTACATGGAAGGATGCAGAGATGCCACAAAACCTAGCCTGGTAGCAGAAGGAGGGGCCGAAAGCAGCAATCTTGTAACTTCACTCATTTTAAAAGTCAGCATATTTCAAGCATATGCCCTTCGTTTTCTTTTCCCTTGTTCATGCCTCAGCTCAGATCCTTATTATTCTAAAAAATATTTTTGTTAAATAAAGTACTTCTTCTAGAACATAAAAGAATTACATATACAAGGTAATAAAATCCAAATGGTCTAGAAAGTTCTGAAATAAAATGTATTTTCTACTCCCTCTCTCAACTCCTAATCTCTCTCCCCAAAGGTGGTCACTGCTAAGTCTCTTATATATCCTTCCAGAAACTTTTAAGTACCCTTGTTCTCACACCTCGCTGTGAGACAGCTGCCTTTCCCACATCCTATTCTGTAAGCCTCACTGATGAGAGCGGTGGTTTTCAGGGAGGAGTCACAGAAGCCTAGCCATGCCTCTGCCTGCTGGGTGTTAACGTCATCCAGGACTACGGTCCTCAGCAATTGCTTAATCGGTTCCCACTCCTCTATTGATTGCAGCTTCCACTATGTACCCTGTAGTGGAATCCTGGAAACATATCCGGTGATGAGGGGCTACGCTGCAGGCCATGCAGAGAGTGTTCTGGCTGCACAACCCGCCAGACCCTGGCCATTTGTGGAAATTGTCACATTGCTAGGCTGCTTTTTTTTTCTCTGAGACAGAATCTTGCTCTGTTGCCCATGCTGGAGTGCTGGGGCACAATCTTGGCTCACTGCAACCTCTGCCTCCTGGGTTCAAGCGATTCTCCTGCCTCAGCCTCCTGAGTAGCTGGGATTACAGGTGCCCACCACCACACCTGACTCATTTTTTAAATTTTTAGTAGAGATAGGGTTTCAGCATGTTGGCCAGACTGGTCTCAAACTCCGGACCTCAAGTGATCTGCCTGCTTCAGCCTCTCAAAGTGCTGAGATTACGGGTGTGAGCCACTGCGCCTGGCTGGCCGGTTCTTACTAGTTTGGCTAGAGCTTCTTGCCCATAATATCCTCAAGCATAAGTTCCCCCTGCAATGAGCGGCGATTTTTGCCTGTTCCTGGGGAAGAACTTTCAGAAGACCTTCTTATTCTTGAAAACACCTGCGTACTTAAGCATCCACATCTCATGGCCCTGATGCAGAATGAATTAAGAGGACAGAAAGATTTGGGGAAGCATCATTGGCCGTTACAGCCGCTCCTGAACCTTTCTGAGCTCTGTAGATGGAGCTTGAGATGTTCCTGTGGACCAGTGCAAACTGGAAGTCTTGATGTTCTCTGAAAGTTCCTGGCTTCTGAGGCGTCCTGCAGACGAGGTCAGCTCGCTACAGTGAGGTTGGATACCACATGGCGGGGACTTTAAAGTTGTCTGTTTCACCCAGGGTGGGGTTCGTGCCTAGTCTGTGACCTCAGTGGGGGGCAGGACGGATTCCATAGGAGCACCCACATTTACCTTCTCGTCTTTTCCCGCTTGCTTCTGCCATTTGCTTGTGCAACCCAGACACTTGGGTGTGAGGGTCTCAGCTCCATAGTTAATGATTCTTTACTTCCCTCTTTTAAAACATTTTTACCATACAGTGAATAAATGTTGCTCATACTATCTGCATAATGAAGTTTAGGAATCACTGCCCCCTGCCAAAAGATTGAACGGAAGGCTCAGAAAGTGCTCATTATCTTTTAAAAGACAATAGGAATTCTGTGTGAAAAATGGCCCACTTTTTTATTTTAATATTGAAAACAGCTTCCTAATCCTAAAATGATTTTTTTCCCCTAATCCATTCTTGGGCATCTTCTTGAGTTTCCAGCCTACTTTGAGGGTTTACAAAGGCACGATTCAAAGCTTTTTGAACAGGACGGGTCCTCTGGTTCCCTGTGAGAAGAGCCCAGGACCCACCCTGTGAAAATTCATCCCACCTAAATTTGTTTATCTGGACTTGGTCTTTGCCAGTGTGATTGAAGGAGTTCGTAAGCACATCCAGGAATACTATCCACCTGGGCAGGCATGCAGGAGACAGAGCCCAGGGTGGGCTCACTGGCTGCTTAGAGATGGATCATGGGTTAACTTCACATTCTTGTTCTCTTGGGCCAAAGTCTTGTTCATGGTTTAGAATAAGACACTGTTCAAGCAGCCTGTGGTTAGACTAAGATTGCGTAGTCATCCTCAGAAGTGGCCTTCCAGTGTGCTCTGCATGAGTCTTTTTTTTTTTTTCCATAGAAACCAGCCAAAAGACAATGATATAGTTAAGAAATAATCATTTTATCAGACACAGACTGAAATGGATCAGGGTAAACAAGAAAGTAACTCGGTGGAGCCCTGTGCACTGCCAGGTGGGAGAGGAGTTCTCTTGTGTGGTTATGGGAAAAGGCGTATTTTCTTTCCCTTGATGCTTCATCCCACGTGTTTAATGCACTGGTTTCTGAAACTGAAGACAAGAGGCAGCCCGTTTTCACTGAACGGCCTGACCATCAATAATTTCCAGAGGGACTGGGGAGAAACAAAGAATGGCACCCAATACTGGGGTCTTGGGTTATTTTGAGTTAAAGGGACTCGGAGCTGCTGAATGTCTTCCACATTCAAGTCCCAGAACTCTTTCCTTGAGATATTCCACTTTACGTTTCCAAAGACAGAGGAAATATGGAAGAGCTGATTTCTGAAAAGTTTTCGTAGAATTTCATACGCACAGCACTTGATCCATGATCTGGGTGGTCTGAGAGGAGATCCATTATCCGGGGCTCTAGTACAGGTGCAGGTACAAGCATAAAGGTACTAATGAAGCCGGGGAGGACTGTCTGCATGTCTTCAAGTGACTCTCCGGAGGAATTAGGACAGAAAGAAAACTTACATTGTGATCAGATGCTATAGAAAAATTTCATAGAAAAACCTGAACATAGGAACATAAAATTTGGATGAAATCTAGTACTGCATGGACTGGAGGGCAGAGGAGTTGGATTCCAGTGGTTTTCTAATTTGGTTTCTTACTTCTGCCAGCCCCCAACCCATTCCTTTCTAAGATTCGATACTCTGGCTGGGCTCTGGCTGACTTCCAGCCTCCTCAGGTGGAGCCAGGATTACATCTGTGTCTTTGCATTTTGTATCCAGGTTTCAGCTGAGTCCAGCTCCTCCATGAACTCCAACACCCCGCTGGTGAGGATAACAACACGCCTCTCTTCAACGGCAGACACCCCCATGCTGGCAGGGGTCTCTGAGTATGAACTTCCAGAGGACCCAAAATGGGAATTTCCAAGAGATAAGTGAGTACTTCTCTTGGCCACATCCCAGGATGGAGACTCAGCTATAAATGGGGAGATTGGATTAACATTTTCTTTTTATGACCTTTAGCCACAAAGGTCTTGCTGTGATGATGTCAGCAGGAGTAAGATTGTATTTCTAAATAACCAACTCCTGGAAAAGAAAAGAATGTATTAAAAAAAAAATAGCTCCTTGAAAGCAGAGCTGCTTGCCCCTGGCTGGTCCCCAAAGAAGATGGCATCTGGTTATCATTTTTTAGGTGTCTGGGCAATTCAGACTCCGTCAAATGGAATAAAAGTAGAATTATCCAATTTATAAAACAGATCTGACATTCCAGTTTTTGGTTACTAGAACAAGACTGTTCTGTGTTCGCTTCTGTGGAGAAATTAGATGCAGAATATAAATGGCCTTAAGGACCTCTACCCAATGTTGCTGTTCTCATTGGTTATTAATATCATATTGGGCTGAAAAGCTTCAAATACGGTACCTGACATCTAATTTCTGTGGTCCATAATATTTTCCTTGTTGGATGAGACAGAGATGTGCCAATCAGATGTTTAGTCAAAAATGTGACCACCTGGGTATTGTTGGGGCTATGTATCTCTTGGTCTCTTTTGAACTCCATGTACTGGGGCTCCGTTGGGGTGCATTTGAATCCTGGCTTTGCCAGACAGTGGCTGGGCAACCTCGGGTGAGGCACCTGATTCTCTGAAATTCATTTTCATAAAATGAGGGTGGTGGTTCAGACCTCCCAGGACTGAGCAGAGTTTTTAGCTTGTATGAGTTTTCCTTTCATTTCCCTTCACGTGGTGGTGACCTGGGAGCTCTGAACTGCAAACCTCAGCAGGATCATTGTGGGGGGCATGGAGTCAGTGGGCAGAACTTGAACTACTAGCCCTCGTCCTCTGGAAGGGGACCGAGCCCGAGATCCTCCTTCTGAAAGGAAGTGCAGTGGTCTTTGTAGGACTGTCCATCACTTCTGGGGTACTTTTTGTAGTAACAGCTTGAGAGTATGGGAAGGTGGAAACGCTGACTGCTTCTGCATCACATACACTGGAAGAAGCTCTTGACTTGCTTATGAGCAGCTGCCCTGTTTGCCTTGACATTCTCAGTAGCTCCTGAGATTATGGTAGGGAAGTGTTTCATAGACACTTCTCGTATATGCATATACACATTTGGAAATGCGAAGATAAGCTTTTCCAGAGACTGATCTGATGAGCTCTATTTGGAAGGGAGAGGTAGCTTATGTGGCTGGCACTTCTGATTTTGATTCACGTGACGTCACATCAGTTTTGTTTCCCAACTGCCAGTTTAGAGATGTGTACCATTAGCTAGGACTGAATAATTGTATAGATATTATTTGGTTAGAGTGTTAATGGAAGTAATTTCCAGTTGATTTGTATACTGTAGTGAAAAGACCACTCACTCATTCACTTATTCATTCACTCAAGGCATGTTAATTGGACATTTACTGGTGGGGCACCAGAGAAAAACACAAAGAATAGTTTCTTTACCTGTAGGATGTGGAGAAATGGATGTTTCTTGTGAACTCCGCCAGCCCTAGTTTGTGTGTGATTATATACGTAGGTAGGTTCATGTGCACATTCCTATATATATGACCAAACTGGGGAGTTGTGATCATATTTTAAGAAATCCCAGCTTTCGGGTTTAGTCCATAGTTTTTGCCACCTGTGACAGTGCAGTCAACAGTGGAAGTCTGTGTGTGCCCAACTGTTACCTCCCACCCGGGGTACCCTGAGTGTGGAAAATCTGAGTGCTAAACATTTCAAAACAGTGTTTAGTGCAAACGTAGGTGGAACAGATTTCCAATGAATGAAGGCTATTTAGAAGCAGTTTATTAGATTGGAGGCAGAAGTTATACAAAGAACGGATTGTTATGCTTGTAGTAGCAAGGCAGTGGGACATAAATTAGCCATTTTTCCAATGCAAATATTTATTTTCTGCCAAGTTGTCAAATTTAATTTTAGTTCTGGATAGAAACAAAATGACCTCAGCATAGCGTACGCTGCCCGCAGTTTTTATGCTGAACTTTTGCAAACCATTGTGTATTGACTGTAAATACTGTTTACTAATGGCAGCTTCATGCTTTGCTGTGTTATGCTGAAGTTAGAATAAGCCATATTCAGAAGTATTCCAAAGACTTTTGCATTCTGTTCGTTTCTGGAATGCACAAGGACAATATATGGCTATTCGTCTGACGTGCATAGACCTTGTAGTCTTAGAAATTTAATTTGTGGTGTTCTTCATTTTAATTTGTGGATTTTCTTCATTGTTAATTTTATGTAGTCATAATGACTTTTAAACTTATGTCAAAAAAAGTCCTCAATTTTTTAGAATTTTCTTTTTAGTAAAAAATTAGAGATTCCTTGAAATGCTTTTAAGAGGCATATCCTGTAACTTGGCAAGGAATGTGGCCATAAAATCCATTGGTATTTGAATAATAATAATTTTAAAGCCACCATTTTACAGGGACAAAAAAAAAATAAGAACAGTCTTAACGTTTTTTCTTTGAGCCATTCTGAATTACAAATATTTAATTGGCTCAAGATCAAAAGCTCCTCTCTGGCACTTACGAAAGCTGACCACCGCACTAGCAAGGATACCTTCGCTAAAGAAAATAAACCAAGAATACCAATGTGAAATTTAATAGCTGTTCCACCAGTAATCGCCATTCTCTAAAACTTCACTAGGAAAATACTCGGGCGCGTGTGTACCCTAAGTCTCATTAGTTCCATATGATAAGCACTCCATGCTTTAGCAAGCCGCTGAAAGATTTTTATATTTAGTTCTGGAATTTCCCTCGCTACACCCCATCACCAGATGCTGTGTGCTAATCCCCTATTTACACATTTAGGCTGACACTGGGCAAGCCCCTGGGAGAAGGTTGCTTTGGGCAAGTGGTCATGGCGGAAGCAGTGGGAATCGACAAAGACAAGCCCAAGGAGGCGGTCACCGTGGCCGTGAAGATGTTGAAAGGTGAGCGGGGAGGCGGGAGGCTCAGGGAGGGGCTGGGTGGAGTGGAGAGTCTTTATCAAGGAAGTTCCTTTTGTGGCATGTGAACTCTATCATGCACGGGGTCAGAGAGCACATAGCTGACCTAGGGGTTGAGAAGTTTTCAGTATAAATCAGCATCTCGGACAGACTATTTATCTTGAGCTGTGGGTACTTATAAAGAAAAGCCAGTTGTGTTAGAAAGTGGTAGCCTCCTACATAGAGTTATTCTTTGACTCCTTCTTCGTGCCCACGATTCTTCATTCTCTCTGTATTTTTATGTGCTTAGAAATTATCAACTCACATATAATTGGATTTATTAGGTAGGAGTTGGTGTGTTGGATTTGGGACTTAAACCTTAACTTTACAAGTATAAGGAAATCTGTGTTTTTGGAGGGAACGAAGAGACGTAAGGGAGCAGAAAGCCTTCTCTTTTGCGTGAGGAACAAAGCAGAAATGACACTGGTCTGGGAGAGTCACTTAGAAGCTGAGAAGGAGCGAACAGGATCAGGGCTGGTGCAGAGCCTCCTGGGACACGTAAACAATTACCCTGAGATGTAAATGTCGTGTTGTGTTTGTGGGACTGTGAACACTTCCACAGTAACCTTCCAACCCTGCTTCATGCCCATGTCCAAAGAACTTAAAGAACTTTTAACCATTAACTTGTTCGTCCTGCAGTATTCTTTTATGAGAAGAGTTATAGGGAACGGTCACATTATAAATCCTCTTGTTGAGATCTCGGAAAGAAGATCCCACGCCGAGTACTTCCCACGTTTCCAGGCAGAGAGGCCTGTCCTTGGCATATGGTGCCGGGCATGTCACAGGCGTTCTGGAGTTAGACTTTATCTGTCTTTTGTGGGTTCTCATGGGATGGTCATCACATCCCTCCCAAGGGGAAGTAGCAGGCTGGACTTTGTCAAAAAGATGTGCGTTTTGTGTTTTGGGTTTTTTAAAAGGCTGTGTTTATCTGAATGACTCCCAAGGAAAACTAGAGTGCTTTGATATGTTCCCCACCTTAGAGCCTGATGCTGGAGAGGAACACTGTGTTTTCTTGCCCCAGGTGTGGTGGCACCACTGACGGAGGCAGCCCAGGGGCAGGTGTGGGGAGGACCCAGGCTTCTCATCTCTTTTGGCGGAACTTCTGGTTTTGCTAATGGGGCTTAGAGTTACATGGGATATTGCAAAAAGGGAGGTCTGGGACTTCTCATTCTCTTGTGATGCCCAGGCTGGCAGCCTTCCCTTTAAGGACACAGAAGGATGTTAGTCCCCAAGCCATTGTGGCATGTCCTTTCTTACAGCCTACAGCTGTGTCTCCCTCCCTTCTCATGGCCTGTGGCTCCCTCCTTCACATACATCAGTGTAAATTTTGCATGCACAGTCACTTGTATTGATCTTCCTTTTGTGAAGCTAAAAAAACTGTTTGCAACATGGTTCTTATCCATGCCTGTATTTCATTTTTTTAAAGGAAACCCAGATTTTTCCATACTGAATTAGCTTGAGGTGGAGGGCCCATGGGAAAGTCTTGCCACTTAAGAGAAGCTAACTGCAAACCCGCCTATGTGGAGCCTATGCCATTCTTGCTTGAAATTACAGAGCGGAAGTTTATATAACTTTTCTTAGGATGGGAATTGCAGTGCCTTCTGAGAAGCCACTAGAAGTCACAGCCCTTACCTGCTCAGAATGCACATGTACACACGTTTATGGCCCTGTTTATGGGGAGCTCTCTGAACCCATCTCGGAATGCTCCAAGGGCCTCGAGGGGCTGGGTTAGGAATGCTTGGTCGGGAACAAGTCTGTAGTGATTTAAAATCGCCCTATCCTTGGTCTCCTCGCTGGTTTCAGGCACCATGAAGTTTGGTGTGGTTTTCTGAGACACCTTAGATGTGGCAGAGGATGAGATTATTTCATGGTGTAGGAAAGAATTGGCATTAGTGTCAGAAGCCCCTGCTCTCGTCCTGACTCTTGGCACCATTGGCCCCCCAGTGAACTCTCTGACACAGAGCAAGGCAGTTCCCTGTGTAGGCCTTTGTCTCTTCCTCCGTAAAATGAGGGAGATGATTTGGAAAATCTTTTCTGATTCTGAAATTCAATTGCGTGCATTTCAACTGAGTCCTTGGCAACTAATGGTAGCTGCCCATGAGTTAGAGGAAATGAACTGATTTGTGAATATACCTGCTGTTCATAGATGATGCCACAGAGAAAGACCTTTCTGATCTGGTGTCAGAGATGGAGATGATGAAGATGATTGGGAAACACAAAAATATCATAAATCTTCTTGGAGCCTGCACACAGGATGGTGAGTAGGAGGAAAAACTGCATTCGTCTAAATACTCTGCAGTTTGATAGAATCATTTTAGAAACGGTTGGGCTTCTAGATCCTGCTCCCAGAGCACCCCGTGTGCATGTTTAAAGTTCTTTTAAAATCCGCATTGGAAGATGTTCCTAGCCATGAACACAAAGAAGGGTCTGTGCCCGTACCTGGGGGCCAGCGGAAAGGAGGGTGCAGGGTGACTTTGGATTTGAGAGCCTGGAGGGCCCTGCTGTTTCTAGGTCATAACCTGGAGGGAGCTTTGGAAAAGGCAGCCTCCTTAGGCTTTTGCTTTGTAAGTGCTAAGAGAGATTTCTCAGAATAAGATCCTATGTTTTGGTTGAGAAGTTCTTCCCTTAAAACAGGGATTGAGGAATCCACGTCTTGCTGTGGGTCACAGATGGCTGAGCTCCCAAGAATAGCTTAAAAGAGGAGAAAGCAGTATGAAGGAATACGTTATTTTCCCTGGGGGAGAGAGACCCTGGCTTCTTCCATTGAATGTTTACTGGCACTTTGGAATCAATTTGCTAAGTAATTAGTAAACTCGAAAAAGCGTATCTTTGACTTAGCAATTTGTCTTGTAGGTCTCTCCAGGAATTGGCGAACTTTTTCTGTAAAGGGAGGTTGTAGATATTTTAGACTTTTGTAGGCCTTATGGTCTTTGTCGCAACTTCTCGTGTCTGCCATGGTAGTGAGAAAGCAGCGCTAGAAGTACAGAAATGAATGGGCCTGGCTGCATGCCAATAAAATTTAATTACCCAAACAGGCGGTAGGCAGGATTTGGCTTGCAGGCTGTAGTCTGCCAACCCCGAGTCTATACCATGGAGAAATTATTGCACACGTGTGTAAAGGAACATGTACGGAGATGTTCATTGCCTACTGTTTGTTATGGCTGAAACCTGGAAGCAAATGCCCATGCATATAAGGGAACGGATAAATAAAGCGTGGTGTGTTTATGTGATACAGTATATGCAGCTGTGAAAAGGAATGATCTAGATTTATTTTTATAAGCCCAACAGGTTCCAAAAGGATAATGTGTGGGGAAAAATGTTGCAAAGCTCTAAGAGCTTTATTATTCATTTATGTGATGAAAAATAATATATTACTTATTGACTAGTTAAAACAAACCAAAAGGATAGAATGGAGGGGTCCATGCTTTCCAAGAGGATGCAGGTGACAGCATGAGAGTGACAGGGAAGATCGCATCAACTGTGTCTCTGTTTTATTTCCTACAGCCTTTTGAGGCTATCATGACGAAGGGCTGATTTATCATTTTGCAGAGATTATAATGCAGGCATTCTATTTTTATGTGTGCTTTTCTGTATGCTAAAACTTTTTCTTTTTGGGGGGGACGACAAAGTCTCGCTCTGTCACCCAGGCTGGAGTGCTGTGGCGTGATCTCGGCTCACTACAGCCTCCACCTCCTGGGTACAAGCAATTCTCCTGCCTTGGCCTATAGTAGCTGAGACTATAGGTGTGTGCCACCGCGCCCAGCTAATTTTTGTATTTTTAGTAGAGACGGGGTTTCGCCATGCTGGCCAGGCTGGTCTCGAACTCCTGGCCTCAGGTGATCCACCTGCCTCGGCCTCCCTAAGTGCTGGGATTACAGATATGAGCCACCACGCCCGGCGTCTGTATGTTAAACTTAAAAAAAAAAAAAAAAGCGTTGGGTTGTAATAACTAAAAATGTTTTGCTGAATTGCCCAAGGGCAGACCTTGGATTCTCTCTTTAGGGAGCTTCTCTTCTTCCTTGACAGGGCCTCTCTATGTCATAGTTGAGTATGCCTCTAAAGGCAACCTCCGAGAATACCTCCGAGCCCGGAGGCCACCCGGGATGGAGTACTCCTATGACATTAACCGTGTTCCTGAGGAGCAGATGACCTTCAAGGACTTGGTGTCGTGCACCTACCAGCTGGCCAGAGGCATGGAGTACTTGGCTTCCCAAAAAGTGAGTCCTTCACATTCTACTTGGTTGGGTGGAATCCAATTAAAAATGTCTTTAAAGAAAACAGGCAATTTAGACGTGCTCATTTGCTAGATCAAGCCCTCGCATGTCTTGTACAACCTGGAGAATATTTATTGTGTTATTCATATTTGAGTTTAATGAACTCTTTAAAACCAAAGCAGCGTCATAAACCTATAGTGTCGCTGCAGAGATGAGCAGTAAAGATATCTCTTCTTTGAGACAGGACCATGTCTGATTTCCCTGGGAATTCGGCTCTCCAGGTGGGAAATGGGTAGTTTTAAAGGCCCCCTTTAATTCGGATGATTTTCCTTTTTTTTTAAGCTTCATTTATTTTGTGGTTACTGAGTTTTTGAATATAGACTTTAGGTGTTTAGTGTTTTGGGTTTGATATGGCATTAAATATTCTAAAAGTAAATGTCAAACAAAGGGGTATTTTAGTAACCTTGCATCCTGGAGCTCTGCGTTTATTTAGTCTCGTTTGGCGGGTGACCCTCTGTGGTTAGAAGTTGGCCAGGTCCCCTGAGGTGGACTGCCTGCATTCCGGGCACGCCACTTACTGTGGAACTTGAAGCATTTCAGTTATTCTGAAAGTAGTTAGACAGGTGCCCAGATGTCCTCAGAGACATTTTGGATGACCCAAAACTCCCTCGTCAACCCCACACATAGAGAAGCGGAGGGGCAGGGCTGCCTCCCGGGCAGAGGTGGGCACTGCTCCTACCTGCGGTGTGCATCATTGCAGCGCCAGGAATTCCTTGGGTCCCCAAAGAGGTAAGATCCTCTGGTGGGCGTGGACCCTCTGTCACTGGGGGTCTGGGTTGCCTGAAGGGTCACAAACTCAGGTCTCCATGGGGCCATGCCAGTCACACAACCAAGGCCTGCGAATCACTCAGAGTGCAGAGATTCGAGGAACGGCTGCACCTCAGCTCTACTCTCTGGCCACATAGGAACATGGCCCAGAGCTACCCCGTGTTCTGGATGTTTTTTTCTTTCTTTCTTTCAAACAAACTGAGTGCAGTGGCATAATCACAGCTCACTGCAGCCTTGACCTCCCGGGTTCAGGTGAGCCTCCCACCTCAGCCTCCTGAGTAGGTGGGACTACAGGGATGTGCCACCACGCCTGGCTAAGTTTATTGTTTTTTGTTTTGTAGAGACAGGGTGTTTTGCCTTTTTTTTTTAATTTAAGAAAACCTTTCAAAAAAATTTGAAGAGAGTTTGGAGTTTAAGACTTTTTCAGATTTGTTTTCGTATAAAAATCTCCCAATATATAGGTTTTAGGAAACTAAACCCAGTTTTGACTTCTGTGATTGCGTCTGTGTGCACGTGCCTGTGCGTGCATGTATGCAGGGGAGTTTGCCAATCAGAAAATATCTGGCATCCAGAGACAACCAGACAGATCTAGAATATGGGACATTTGACAAGGTATCACTTCAAAATGTCAGTGTCTCGAAAGACAAAAACTGCTGGGGAGACAGTTCCAGATTAAAGGGGCCAATGAGACAATTTCTAAGTGTAAAAGTGGGATGCTGGACTGGATCCTGTGGGGTGGGGAGGGTGGCCAGCTCTTAGAAAGGACATTTGTGAATGTCCTTTGAATATGGAAATTTGAATATGGACTGTACAATATTACTGATTATATTTCTGTATCAGTGTTGAATTTGGGGGCTGGTGACAGTGGTATCTGTTGTAGGAGAAATGTGCTGAAGAATTGAGACTTGTGAAGTATCAGTGATGCCTGCAACTCAGTTTTAAGTGGTCCAGCCATAACATGCATGTACTGTGTGTGTATCTGTGTAGGGGCAGGTGGGGCAGGACGTGGAGACAGCAAGCAATTGAGTAGTTGTAACAAGCAAACCCAGCAGCCGTGGATACTCACTGTGCCATCCCTCCTTTTCTGCAGCTGTGAACTCCTCCTAAATAAGCCTGGGGATTGTAGCCCATCTGTAGGCTGCCTATTTTGATCTTCTGGTCCTGATCACTCCCTGCCCTACCTGTGCGGGAGATAGGGGAAGCAGTTTTGCACCCAGCAGGGTGGTGCTACTAGGAGAAATGTGGTAGGAGGGCTGGCCTGGTCATTTTATTAAATCCTTCAACCTCTACTCCTAGAGCACGCCCGATGTCTCATGGCCTTGGTCAGGCTCTCCAGCGAAGTGGCCAGAATAGACATAGTCCTTGACCTTTTGGGGCAGGAACCATGGGTGACAGTAAGAGAAACTGACAGTAAATGTGGGAATGAAAATCAGGCTATAAAAAAATATATTGAAAAAGGTGCCATGAAGGAAACAGTGGGATAAGGCCGTACTCATGCCAGGATGTTGCACTTTGCTGTCACTGCCATGGAAGCCGCTGAGGGGGAGGAAGAAGATCAGTTTGTGCTTCAGAGGTGACTCTCACTGCTGCTTGTATGGTGAATGGGGAGGCTGAGTCCCTGTCAAACGTGGTGATGGTTTGGGCTGGGGTCTGTGGGGTCCGAAGACACTGAGAGAAGCTGGTGGGCTGATGTTGGACGTATTTTGCTCTTGGGATAGTGAACGGATTGATTAGATAGGAGGGAGAGAAAGAGAGATCAAGGATAACTTCTGGATTTCCAGCTTGAAAAACCGGATGGTGGTGCAGCTTCTAACTCTGGGAGGAGTTGGGAACCAGGGTTGGGGCAGGGGGCATAGATCTGGGTGGAAAATCCAGAGCTCGTCTTGAACGTATCTGAGTCATCCAAGGGGAGATACTGAAGAAGCTGCAGGCAGCAGCTCAGCTCTGAGGGTGGGCTAACAGCTGGGAGGCAGCAAAGGGAGCTGTGAGTTCAATCCATGGGCGTGGACAAACTCATCTGCGGAGAAGCTTGGAAGAGGAGGACAGAAGCCTGAAGTCAGGTCCTGAGAAAATTCTCAAATCTAGAGATTGACTGAAAGCACCAGAAATAGCAGTAGAGGCCGAGGAGGCACAGCCTGGGTGGTAGGAAAATCAGGACACGGAGTGCAGAGGCCCCACACGGGAACTTCAGGAAGGAGGGGACAGGCAGTAGAGCCTCGGCGCTCAGACTGGGGAGAAGCGTGGGTGTGGGGTCCTGGTCCTAGAGGTGGTACCCCTGCCCACCCTAGCCCTGAGGACTCAGAGCTCCTTCCTGTTTTGGAGCTGGCGGAGAGAAAACTAAGAGACGAACTTTGCTAACCAGGGCAAATGAATCCGTTTCATCATGGAAGAACGGAAGTACCCATATTAAAGGGTTGTGATAATAGTAACTATTGTTATTATTAATCACTGACCGCTCTGGGAGAAGCTAACCATCTTCCAGGCGCTGTGGCAGAGCATTTGACATAAAGCATCTCACGTAGCCCCCAGAACAACCCGGAAATAGGTGGGATTTGGATCCCCGTTGTATCAGCGAGGATGGTGAGGAAGTGGCATGAACACTCTGCGCCCAGATGTGTCAGGAGGACTCAGATGTCCTCACTTCTGAGAAGGGAACTTGGTGGAGTGGCAGGTCCCAGACCTAGGTCTCCTGCTCCCCCACTCAGCTGTCTCCTGCTCTCAGGAGGCCCCTAACTCTCTCTAAACTGAGGCAGGACCAATGAGATTCTGTGGCGGGGGTGGGGTGGGGTTTGGGGGGGTTGTTTAGTGCCCCAGTATGGCCTCATTGCCTCTACATTGAGCAACAGCCCAAGGTAAAAGGGATATTGCATGGGCCTTTAGGACATGACATGGTTCCGAAGCCACTTACTGGAGGCCACCCGCAGCGAAGGACCCAGCATAGGTTTGAAAATGGTGGTAGATGAAGATGTTAAGAATGGTCCCCCTGTGAGGGCTCTGCTTCCAAAAATGGAGGGCTTATTCGTGCAGGTGGAGAATGAAGAACCAGGGAAAGGGTCCAGCCCTGGCTTCCCCACACCCATCCCCTCAAATGGGGTGTCGTGGGCTTGAGAGAGACATGCTTGCCTGAAGGAAGGGGCAGAAGAGAACTGTTGATTACATCGTTACTGATGTCCTAGGTTCATCTGTGCTCAGCGCTGGGCCGATTGAGATGAGCACACACTGCCTGGCCTCCAGCAGCTTTCAGTTGTGCGTGTACATGTGCATGTGTGAGTGTGTGAATGTTGGGGGCGGGTTGGGGACTGGAGACAGAGAAGTGAAAAAACTCCATGGTGTATACAGCAATGCAATTAGGTAATAGGGTATTTAAGCCTTACACAATTTATAAAATCCTTGCTATTTTTAGCTCAGATCACACTAATTTTACTTTTTTAACCGAATCCCAAACCCAGTTAACCCTCAAAGTGTTAAACCCGAGCAGTTTGGTTTTGTTTTTGAGATAGGGTCTCACTCTGTCATCTGGCTAGAGTGCAGTGGCATGATCTCGGCTCACTGCAGCCTTGGCCCCCTGGGTTTAAGTGATTCTCCTACCTCAGCCTCCTGAGTTGCTGGGACTACAGGCGTGTACCACCACACCTGGCTATTTTTTGGTAGAGATGGGGTTTCACCATGTTGGCCAGGCTGGTCTTGAACTCCTGACCTCAAGTGATCCGCCCACCTCAGCCTCCCAAAGTGCTGGGATTACAGGCATGAGCCACCGTGCCTGGCCCTGAGCAGATTTTTTTGTGTTTTTTGGAGACAGAGTCTAGCTTTTTCACCGAGGCTGGAGTTCAGTGGTACTATCTTGGCTCACTGCAACCTCCATCTCCCGGGTTCTAGCGATTCTCCTGCCTCAGCCTCCCGAGTAGCTGGGACTACAGGCGCTTGCCACCATACCCGGCTAATTTTTTGTATTTTTAGTAGAGATGGGGCTTCACTGTGTTAGCCAGGATGGTCTCGATCTCCTGACCTCGTGGTCCGCCTACCTCGGCCTCCCAAAGTGCTGGGATTACAGGCTTGAGCCACCGCGCCCGGCCCTGAGCAGTTTTTTTAGTGAAGCCCCAGCTTCCCCACCTGTAAAATGGGTATAAAACTATCTGTGTCATAGGTTGCCGCAGGAATTCGATGTCATCAGCCATACTGGGCACAGGGCATATTGTCTACGTCATAGGGGTGTTGCTCTTCCTTCCCTTAGTGACCCACTGACCTTCACCTGTGGAACACCGACACTGTCCCGGGGCCCTAATTGTGTAAAATGGTCAGCTTTCTGTGCTGGAGACCAGCTCACATTCCTGTGGATGATGGGGATTTGGCTTGCCTTTGATTACTTTCTTTTTCTCGGGTGTAGGTTCCAAGTCTCCTCTTATTCAACCCAGAGGCTGGGGTTTGATGTTTGCTAGCACCTGGGATGAGGGATGGCCACGCTAGGCTCTGGCTCTTGCTGAGAAGATGGTGGAGGGAGCCATCAGCATTGTCTCCGTGCAAGCTGAGCCCCAATGCATGGTCGGAGCCCAGTGCGTGGGAAGCACATTCTTCTGACCACACAGCTTGCCAGGCGTACAGAGCGCGTGTCGGTAGGAGCACACCACCGGGAGAGTTTGGCCCGGGGCTTGGAAGTTCAATTTGAAGAGGCCTCCAAAACTGGGAACCGGGCTGCAGACGAATCTTCCAGCCTGGCCAGGGATTGCAAGCTTGCGTGGCTTTCTTGCTTTCCCGCTTCTGGGCTGAGGCTACGCGGGGGGCCCAGACGTGTGTGAACACAAGGAATAGCTGGCGGTCAGGGTGGAATCAAACAGTTCCTTATTTATATTTCAGGGATCACTTAGCTTGCCCCTTTTTTTAATTGTCCATTTCGTGGAGTGCCGAAGATCGGCTCCATTTCAGCATTGTTGAATGGATTGATAAGACTTTATGCTTCGTGTGATAGTTAACCTTTGCCAGTAACCAGTGTAAAAGCCTTCGGTGGTGATATTTGCTTCTTTATGTCTTATCTCTTCCCAAAATAGAAGGTGATGATTGGGGACCCTAATTACCTTGTATCTTGTGGAAATCTTGCTATATTAAAGTGTAACAAAAATGCAACAGCTCACAATAGCATATCATTTGTAGAAAGGAAAAGTCATAGACTGGGTGTGTGGCTCACGCCTGTAATCCCAGTACTTTGGGAGGCCGAGGCAGGTGGATCACTTGAGGTCAGGAGTTCGAGACCAGCCTGACCAACATAGTGAAACCCCATCTCTACCAAAAATACAAAATTAGCCAGATGTGGTGGTGGGCACCTGCCATCCCATCTAATTGGGAGGCTGAGGCAGGAGAATCACTTGAACCTGGGAGGCAGAGGTTGCATTGAGCCAAGATTGTGCCATTGCACTCCAGCCTGGGAAACAAGAGTGAAACTCCGTCTCAAAAAAAAAAAAAAAAAGGAAGGAAGGAAAAGTCGTAATAGCTAGACCTTTCTGAGACCCCAGAGTTAGTGTCAGGACAATAAATTAGCTGTTGTGTAGCAATATTTAATATTTCAGTGTATGTGGCACATTCAGGCTGAGGCCAGGTGTTAGGAGAAACTGGACTGAGAATGTGGATAGACGGGCATTGGCCATGGTAGAGGCCAAAAAAGGACATGACTGGTCATTTCAAGAACCTTAGATATGGGACATGGAGGAGGTACAACAGGGCTAAGTTTGGAAGTGTAGAGACCTGCTAGATGGGCAGCGTGGAAGTCTCAGGGGGAAGGGGCAGACGGTGAAGATGTCCTGGACTAAGGGACTAGCAGTGGGAAAGGCATGGTATGGACACATGGGAAGGCATTTTGGAGTTGAAATCAACAGGACTTGGGAGGAATGTGTAAAGAATACCGGTGTATAGCTCTCCGATTAAGAGAGACAAAGAGGATAAGCATTGGATAGGAGTTGAACCCTTGAATTTGAGATGTCAAGGGAATGTCAGTGTGGAAGTGTCCCATAGACAGTTGAATATGAGAATGTGGGTCTCAGGAGGGAGGTCGGGATGGAGATGTGAACTTGCGCATATTTTGTATGTGTTTAGAATTAATGCCGTGAGGATATATGGAAATACATAAACTTAATGGAACAATTCCTCTATTTGAAGGGACAGAAAAAGAGAAGAGCCAGCCAGAGATTCTGAGAGGGCATGGAGAGAGAGAGAGAGCCAGCTGAGAGAAGGGGACAGGATAAAACTAAATAGCGGGGCTGGGTACAGTGGCTCACGCCTGTAATCCTAGCACTTTGGGAGGCTGAGGCGGGTGGCTTACCTGAGGTCAGGAGTTCGAGACCGGCCTGACCAACATGGTGAAACCCCGTCTCTACTAAAAATACAAAACATTAGCTGGGTGGGGTGGCGGCGGGCACCTGTAATCTCAGCTACTCAGGAGGCTGGGGCGGGAGGATCCCTTGAAGCCAGGAGGCGGAGGTTGCAGTGAGCTGAGATCACACCATTGCACTCTGGCCTGGGCGACAAGTGCAAGACTCCATCTAACAAAAAGAAAAAAAAAAAACTTAAACAGAGGGACTGTTTTAAAAAGCAAGAAATCAACAGCATCTGAAGCCACAGAGGAGGAACAACTGAGGAGTTGGAGGAGGACATTATTTGCATCTAACAATTCAGAAGTTCTTTATAAGCTTCAGGTAGAGGCAAGAGCAGAACACAGGTTAGAATGTTTGAGAAGTGACCAGGAATGAAGAAGATGCGATGTTGGATTTTAACCAACGTTTCTGAAAATTCAGGTGTAAAGGGCAGGAGAGCAAGTGTTGAGAGAAAGTATTTTAGGATGCTCAGATACAGATCTATAAGCAGCTGAAAGGAAGACACCGGTGTGGCTGGACAATTGCAGATAAAAGAGAATATGGTTATTTAGTCTACCTTCACTTTTCAAAATGATCATTCTATTTATTTATAATTCCAAAACAAATACATGTCGTGTTCCAGGCTCTCAGATGATCCCAGTTGACCTGTCTTCTTAATCTTAGAGCCACACTGTATTTCTTTCCTTTCTTTTTTTTTTTTGAGAGTCTCACTCTGTCACCCAGACTGGAGTGCAATGGCGTGATCTCAGCTTACTGCAACCTCTGCCTCCGGGGTTCAAGTGATTCTCATGCCTCAGCCTCCTGAGTAGCTGGGACTACAGGTGCGCAGCACCACGCTCAGCTAATTTTTGTAGTTTTAGCCGAGATGGGGTTTTACCGTGTTGGCTAGGCTGGTCTTGAATTCCTGATCTCAAGTGATCCGCCCACCTTGACCTCCCAAAGTGTTGGTATTACAGGCATGAGCCACTGCACCCAGCCACACTGTGTTTCTTATAGTATACTGCAACTAGTTTTTAACATCAGCTATCTTTTCTATCTGCATTTTAAGAAATGAACATACTTCCTTTTTGTTCTTGTGGTGTTTTGAAATTGTTATTTCTCTTGGTTCTTTCTTGATTTCAGTGTATTCATCGAGATTTAGCAGCCAGAAATGTTTTGGTAACAGAAAACAATGTGATGAAAATAGCAGACTTTGGACTCGCCAGAGATATCAACAATATAGACTATTACAAAAAGACCACCAATGTAAGTGGATGGCAGTAACACAGTGGGCAGGGGCGGGGGTGGGGCTCAGAATGTTCCAAGAGAAAAGCCGTCAATGTTGAGAGCTGGGTGGGATCTGTGGGGACCCATTCCCCTGTGCCTGATTCCTGTTCTTTTGCCTTATTATTCACAAACTCTCAGTATGCAAATTTAGCCTCTATTTATGTCAATTTTAGTAAATGTGAAACACTTATATACAGAATAATCAACAGCCACTAGGATTTTCTTATGGTTCTCATCAAGAACTTTCATAGCAAAAACTAGAGCTTGGAAGTTACTGGGTTAATTTTTGCCTAATAACTGGTCAAGGAGGATCTGCGTGCTAGGGAGATAAAAGAATCTAAGGAGATGGCATTTTATTAATGGCCCAAATCTGTGCATCTCACACATTATGTATGGTCCTCATTGGGATTGATTTCTGCTCTATTGACTGACCAGTAAAAGCCATGAGAATATCAGCTCTTAAACAGGGCACAGCCCTATTGAGCCTGCTAAGATAAATTCTTTTTAATATATTTAGGTTTTACATTTTCTTCTACATTTTCAGGGTCGACTTCCAGTCAAGTGGATGGCTCCAGAAGCCCTGTTTGATAGAGTATACACTCATCAGAGTGATGTGTGAGTAACTCTCTTTTCTCTGACTTCTTCCTGGGCTTGAGCTGCAAAAATACTGTACGCATTTTGCCTTCCTTCCTTCTTTGGTGACTGCTGCATTTCACACATTCGTAGAAGGTGCAGGAGCCGGCCTTAGAAAGGACGGATTTTATGGTAGGCTGATAACCAATGCTCTGTTACTAATCTGCCTGGCTTCAAAGAGCACAGGAGGTGGAACTGCTGACCTCCTCCTGCCAGAGCGGAAGTCCTTCCCTTGAACATATTCATGGATGTGCAGCTACAAAGCCAATATCTAATTCGCCAAGCTCTTGGCATATTCTTCACCCCATTAAAGGAATAATCCTGGAGCTTTTCCCACTTAAGAATAGTTTGTCATATTTCCCTCTAACCCAGATTTGTCCTTAAAGAGTGGAGCTGAGTGAGAGGTGGTCTAGGCTGGGGACCTCTGCAGGGTCTACTGTCTGTGTTTATCCCTCAACAAAAAGGTCTGGTCTTGCTTTGGCATACTTGATAGCATTCTAGAAGCACAGTAGAATATTTCTGTTATGATACACTTACAAAACCATTTGAGTCAGGCTCCAACTGACATTTTAGATTTGAAAATTCAGTTGAAGGCTGGGCATTTTTAACTCACGCCTGTAATCCCAGCACTTTAGGAGGCCAAGGCGGGTGGATCATGAGGTCAGGAGATCGAGACCATACTGGCCAACATGGTGAAACCCCGTCTCTACTAAAACTACGAAAATTAGCTGCGTGTGGTGGTGCGTGCCTGTAATCTCAGCTACTTGGAAGGCTGAGGCAGGAGAATCACTTGAACCCGGGAGTCAGAGGTTGCAGTGAGCTGAGATTGCGTCACTGCACTCCAGCCTGGCAACAGAGCAAGACTCGGGGGGGAAAAAAATCGAACTATTTTTTATGTGTATGAGCAGGAAGAATTCTGGGTAGGCATTAATTCTGTGCTACCATAGTCGGTCCTCTCAACAATCCCAAAAAAGAAGACATTACGATCCCATTTTTGCTGTGAGCAACTGAGACACAGAGGCTGTTCTGCCTGTCCTGTGCTGCTGCTTTTGCTCCACAGAAAACTGCGGAGTGAAACTCACTGCCATCAAGTACAGAAGGGTGAGTTTCCAGAGTGACCATGACATTGCTAAGCCTGGCTTTCTCAGCTTGCTCATCCCAGAGACTGAGTCTCCTGAACTTGGCGCAGGAAGTCCAAGTCTCTGAAGAGTCAAGTGTAAATAAATTGTGGCCTGTGAGATGTGTTCAGTTTTGCTGTGGGCAATTCATCTGGGGCATGTGATTCCTCATCCTAACCCCAGCCCTGTGCTGACTGCCTTTGCAATCTTAGTAAGTTCCAGAGCCTCTGTGCAGCAGATGTTCCACCGGCCACAGAGGGCAGCTGTGATCCTGCAGAGTTGGCTTGCTGGCCTTATTCTGTCAACTGCCCATCCTGGCAGATCACAACCCTTGGGTCAGGCACATAGGGAGTTGGAAAGGAGTGTAAAGGCTTTGAAACTGAGAAACTGGGATCCTTGCATTGCTAACACCACAGTTAAGACAAGCAGCTCTATTCCAGAGTGATGGCAGTTTGCCTATTTGTCTATTGATGGAAAATTCCATCAGCACATCCCCGTGTCATCATCATTTGGGGATGCTCTTGCGGGGCAGGAAAGAGCACATAGGATGAACTGCAGGAGGGCCCATTTGTCTTTGAACTTCAGAAGTGAGGAGGTGTTTATGTCTCAGCTGGGCATGTTTAGGTTTTGGCAGTGTGGATGGGTTAGTAATGCTGTGCTTTCTCCTTTTGTTGCAGCTGGTCCTTCGGGGTGTTAATGTGGGAGATCTTCACTTTAGGGGGCTCGCCCTACCCAGGGATTCCCGTGGAGGAACTTTTTAAGCTGCTGAAGGAAGGACACAGAATGGATAAACCAGCCAACTGCACCAACGAACTGTAAGGGCTGTTGTCTTTCCTGCCGGTGCCACAGTGGACTTGCCACACCATTAATACTTCTCCTGATGTGCCTCGTTTTTGAAGGCCCCTAGTTTCCTAAACATGCTCTAAGAAGAATGGCTGAAGCTCTCTGGGCTCAATCCAGAACTGGGCTACATAGCGACGCTGACAACCGTTACTTGTCTGAGAGAAAGAACATGATTCTGAGTATGGAGAGGGCTTTGGATCAGAGGGTGTCTGGCTTACTGGCTGAGGGCTCCTGACTTTGCAGAGCCAGCGAGAGTGGTCTTCCTGGGCCACTGTGCTGTGCCTTCTGCAGTCTCCTGTGGAGTGACACGGGTCAGGAAACAAGCTAGAAAGCCGCGGGGCCACCCTGCGGGGTGTAGGATTAAGGAACCAGCACAGCCTTTCCCCAGTGGTTGTGCCTGGCCCCCGCCTGGCCCCATCGTGGCCAGTGGAGAATCGGCATTTCCGGAACTTCTTGAACCACTGAAAATTGCCCTTACAGATTGACGCCAACCACATTTCCTCAGAGCGAAGGAACTCGTGTTTGGTTACCTAGGTCTCACTTGTGTTTTAGTGCAGAGAATTAAAAATGTGTCTAGGCACCCTCTTTAGAGCACCAGATCTGCCTATAAAACCAGGAGCTGGTTTCTAGCAAAACCTGCCTCACACTTTAAGGAGAGTTATGTTGTGTTGGTGACGTGTGCCTGGTGCAATAGAATCGGTGCTTTGAAAGGAGTCTCTCTGCCTCCTGCCTCAACCCTTCCAGGATTAACTAAGAAGAGTGATTGTCCCAGAGACTGCGGTCTATTGTGTATCATTTCATGGGGATTTTATATCAGTAATCCCGTGAGTGCTTTTCGGTGTACTGTGGATGTCTGATGAATGGCCACATTTTATAGCATATTATATAAAGGCATTTATTGTGCTCTTTGTCATTCCTATTGGTTTTTTTTTTTTTTTCTTTTAACATAGAGGATCTGTCGAAACCCGTAATCAAGATAAGACCTAGGAAGCTAGGCCTATCTAAGAGTTAATCAGGAAGTTAGTGTGCAGCCCAGTGGTGGCAGATTAATTCATAAAAAAATTGAAGTTGTAGTTGTCAAATTTTATTTTACTTTTTTAAACTCAGGAAGCTTTGCCAACTAGAATCATTAAGACCCAAAGCGCTGGGCAGATAAATAGTAGAGCTGCTTTGGTGCAGGGAAGGGTGTCAGGGGAGGGAAGACTGGAGACCAGCCCATGGAAATATGCGTTTTCCTTCAGCCTCCAAAGCATCTTTAGGGTGTGATGCCGTTGTGAGAGGTCACTGTGGCCCAGGGATACCAGGGAAAACACATAGACGTGTCTTTCTTGATGGCTTAGCTGCCTTCCTAACATGTTTTGGGTTACGTGCTGTTTTTGTAAGTCAAAGTGCCTTTTGGAGGAACTGGCAGGGAAGCTTTTGGGAAAGTGATTCATGACCTCCTGATCTAGTTGCCTGGAAAGTTCTGATGCATTTTCCTAGTTTGCAACGCGTCCCCCTATTGCCTATTAAAACTGACTATAAGCACGTACCTAGTGCGTATGAAATTAATTCGAGGAAATCACATTTTCCCAGGTACATGATGATGAGGGACTGTTGGCATGCAGTGCCCTCCCAGAGACCAACGTTCAAGCAGTTGGTAGAAGACTTGGATCGAATTCTCACTCTCACAACCAATGAGGTAAGAACCTCCTTCCAGAAGCCCCTTGTCCTTGGTTGGCTTGTGAGACACACAGCATTTTACACGTACACTCCCCTGTTGGCTGTTGGTTGGAGTCTGTGGTCTTGTTTATTCTTTTTCCATAGGGGTCAGATAGATCAACTATGGGTTCCTCTGAAATCATGATTTTTCTCAGAACTTCATTTTGTGAGTTCTGACTCACGAAACCAAAGACAGAGGGACATCCCCGAGGCCGCCCTCAGTGTAGCTGCTGGTGGAGTAGTCCGGGATGTGTGTGGGAGACTGGGAAAGGGGAAGCAGTATTCACCTGCAGGACTTTGGTGTGCATGCGAAAGATCTTGGATTCCTGTGCAAGTTTGATTCTGTGCTTCGGTCATTAGTGGGTGAACTGATAACGTTCTCATCATTTGCTTGGTGGAATACAATGAAGTTTCGTAACTCCAGCTTCTGTTACCACAATACTATCCTATGGGATCCTGTCGGTAATGGTATGTGCCTTGCAGCCTCTTTCTAGGTGTATATAAACATACCCTGTTTTCTACAATGAGCAACTTACATGATTTTTACATAAAAGCATGTACCTTTTGTTAAAATATTTATTTTCCCTAAAATATTTATGATCTCTGCCGGGTGCAGTGGCTCTCGCCTGTAATCCCAGCACTTTGGGAAGCCGAGGCAGGCAGATCACTTGAGGTCAGGAGTTCGAGACAAGCCTGGCCAACACAGCAAAACCTCACCTCTACGAAAAATATAAAAATTAGTTGTATGTGGTGGTGTGCGCCTGTAATCCCAGCTACTCAGGAGGCTGAAGTAGGAAAATCACTTGAACCCAGGAGGCGAAGGTTGCAGTGACTGAGATTGCACCACTGCACTGCAGTCTGGGAGACAGAGCGAGACTTCATCTCAAAAAAATAATAATAATTTATGATCTTCGCCAACAAAATAAACACTCGTCTGTCACTCATTGTCCAAATTTAGCCATGTTAGTGGCTGCTTCAATATGCAGATAGAGTGCCTTTTATAATTATGGAAAGCATATGCTCTGAGCAGGAAAGATGTTAAACCCATCAAGTCCAGTCAAATCTTAAGATAGAGAAATTGTTGGCCGGGCACGGTGGCTCAAGCCTGTAATCCCAGCACTTTGGGAGGCCGAGACGGGCGGATCACGAGGTCAGGAGATTGAGACCATCCTGGCTAACACGGTGAAACCCTGTCTCTACTAAAAAATACAAAAAACTAGCCGGGCGAGGTGGTGGGCGCCTGTAGTCCCAGCTACCCGGGAGGCTGAGGCAGGAGAATGGCGTAAACCCGGGAGGCGGAGCTTGCAGTGAGCTGAGGTCAGGCCACTGCACTCCAGCCCGGGCGACAGAGCGAGACTCCGTCTCAAAAAAAAAAAAAAAAAAAAGATAGAGAAATTGTTAATGAATGTGTTTGGAGATATTTAATGAGGATGCACAATAGTGTTTTTTTACACAGGAAACTAACTCCAAACCATGCAATTGTCTCAACAAGAAAAATGTTAAGGTCCCCCAAATATTTTAGAAGGAAAATAATACACTTAATTTCTGATTTAGAAAATAGTTTTAGAGTGATTTCTTAAAAAATAATAATCAAATGTAGTGATATGAAGTCTTAACTCAGCAGCTTTATCTTATGCGTCTGACTGTGGCCTGTGCTGGATAAAGGAAGAGACTGCATTTAAATGAACACAGCTGACCTTCAGAAGTTGAAAGGAAAGGAACGGTTCAAGGGGGGAAAGAAACCACCTTTCTTCTTCTGCCAAAATTGTTGTTTCTAGTTTGAGTTCCTTTAACTGTAGACTTGGAATCTACTGATATCCCTATTTTTTTCCTATCAGATCTGAAAGTTTATGGCTTCATTTGGAAACTGGGAAAAGTTGGCCAGGCGCAGTGGCTCACGCCTGTAATCCCAGCACTTTGGGAGGCCGAGGCGGGCGGGTCATGAGGTCAGGAGTTCCAGACCAGTCTGGCCAACATGGTGAAACCCTGTCTCTAGTAAAGATACAAAAAATTAGCCGGGCATGTTGCTGTGTGCCTGTAATCCCAGCTACTTCGGGAGGCTGAGGCAGGAGAGTCGCTTGAACCGGAGAGGTGGAGGTTGCAGTGAGCTGAGATCATGCCATTGCACTCCAGCCCGGGGGACAGAGCGAGAGCGAGACTCCGTCTCAAAAAAAACAAAACAACAACAACAACAACAACACAAAACCTGGGAAAAGCACTAAAGTTCTATTTTAATGATCTCATGTCTATGCTCAAAGTGATTTATTTATATATTTGCATGTAGAGTGGATCCGTTCATACTGAAATTTGTATCTAGTATCCTAAAATAAAAAAGCAGAATGCCATATTGTCTGACGGATGTAAAAATCGAAGTTTCTTTCCTTCTGAAAATCATTACCATATGCTCAAGAAAAATGGTTCCATTTAGGACACAATTTCGTTTTTATCATTGTAAGCAAAAAGTTCTCTTTTGATGTGGTGGGTGTGTTTGTTTCCAGTTGTGTGGTTAATGCTGATGTTGTTGGAACTGACACATTCCGCTTCTGGGATGGGGACTCTCTCTCTTGCCAACCCTGGTGATGAGTTATAGGGGGTGTGTGTGTGTGTGTGTGTGTGTGTGTGTGTGTGTGTGTGTGTCTTAAAAAATGTCTAGTTGCCAACATTCCATGGGCTCTTTTCTGATAACACTGAGGCTGTTTGTGCTGTGGTCTGCACTTTTTGCCCCCTCTCAGCAAAACCACATGTCATAGAATAGTCATTGGCTTCTGGATGTGTGAGCAGAACTGCCCCACTGTGCCAGCCCAGTGGAGGCAGAGAGACCCACAAGCTCCCAGTTTAGAAAGCTTTTCATAGCTTCAGAAAAGGGGTCAGCAACTGCTTTCTGTAAAGGGCCAGGGAGTAAATATTTTCGGCTTCACGGGCCCTATGGTCTCTGTCTCAACTTTGCCACTGTAGCCCCAAAGTAGCCACAGACAATATGTAAATAGATGTGTTCTAGTAAATGAGTTCAAGATCTGACACATCTGGTGACGTGTTCTAGTCTGTCTTCTAGCACAATTTTATGGATCCTGAAATTGGAATTTTCTATAATTGTATATAAATTTTATTCCTTTTAATGCTACAGGATATTATTCTTCTTTTGATTTTTTTTTTTTCGACCACTTACCAATGTTAAAGACCATCTTTAGCCCTCAGGCCATATAAAGCAGTCCGTGGGCACCCAAGTCAGAGGAAGTGTCATCCTGGGGTGACCCAGAGGGCTTTTGGCAGCCAGCACCAGATACCTTGGGGAGCAGAGGACACTTTCTGAATCTCAAACCTTCAAAACTTTAAAACTTAACCTGTATTTTCTTAAAGTTTCCTTTAACAGTGCATTATGGATTTGACATACATGAGTATATCCAAGCCTTTTTTGAACCTGTTTACATTTTCAACTCGGAGAGCTTCTGAGAGTAATGACTTACATGTGTTAAATTACCGACTGAATGAAGAAGTATTCCCCTTCAATTATCCCAGAAACTACAATAGTAAAATGTAATTCAGAAAATAAATATTCATGGTCCCAACTACTTAAAGGGGGCCTGGGGACCCACAGCATGTTCCTGGTTTTCATTTTGTTGGGGCTCGCATTTGAAGCAAGGGCTTTAGTGAGGAGGTGGTGTAGATTCAGCAGGTCAGTTAGGTCCGTGTGAAGTCGAGTTGCCTGCCCGGCACCTATAGCTCAACCAGGTTGTATTGTTCTCTACCTGCCAATCATTGATTTATGATGGGTTTCAAGAGAAAAGCTAAGGGCAGCCCGGAGTACATCAGACGTGTGTCTCAGGGGGAGGTCTTTGTGGAATTCAGGTGGGCTGAGTCTCTCTTCACCTTCTAGGGGTCTCCTGTCTTATCCCGCGTTCAGTACCCACATCTCAAGAGCTTGTGTTTAAAATGAAACTCTTCTCTTCCGTTCTTTCAGGAATACTTGGACCTCAGTCAGCCTCTCGAACCGTATTCACCTTGTTATCCTGACACAAGATGAAATAAAACGTCTCTCTTCCCTTCTTTCAGGAATACTTGGACCTCAGCCAACCTCTCGAACAGTATTCACCTAGTTACCCTGACACAAGAAGTTCTTGTTCTTCAGGAGATGATTCTGTTTTTTCTCCAGACCCCATGCCTTACGAACCATGCCTTCCTCAGTATCCACACATAAATGGCAGTGTTAAAACATGAATGACTGTGTCTGCCTGTCCCCAAACAGGACAGCACCGGGAATCTAGCTACACTGAGCAGGGAGACCATGCCTCCCAGAGCTTGTTGTCTCCGCTTGTATATATGGATCAGAGGAGTAAATAATTGGAAAAGTAATCAGCATACGTGTAAAGATTTATACAGTTGAAAACTTGTAATCTTCACCAGGAGGAGAAGAAGGTGTCTGGAGCAGTGGACTGCCACAAGCCACCACGTAACCCCTCTCACTTGCCGCGCGTACTGGCTGTGGACCAGTCGGACTCAAGGTGGACATATGTTCTGCCTTCCTTGTTAATTTTGTAATAATTGGAGAAGATTTATGTCAGCACACACTTACAGAGCACAAACGCAGTATATAGGTGCTGGATGTATGTAAATATATTCAAATTATGTATAAATATATATTATATATTTACAAGGAATTATTTTTTGTATTGATTTTAAATGGATGTCCCAATGCACCTAGAAAATTGGTCTCTCTTTTTTTAATAGCTATTTGCTAAATGCTGTTCTTACACAGAATTTCTTAATTTTCACCAAGCAGAGGTGGAAAAATACTTTTGCTTTCAGGGAAAATGGTATAACATTAATTTATTAATGAATTGGTAATATACAAAACAATTAATCATTTATAGATTTTTTGTGTAATTTAAGTGGCATTTCTATGCAGGCAGCACAGCAGACTAGTTAATCTATTGCTTGGACTTAACTAGCTATCAGATCCTTTGAAAAGAGAAATATTTACAATATATGACTAATTTGGGGAAAATGAAGTTTTGATTTATTTGTGTTTAAATGCTGCTGTCAGACGATTATTCTTAGACCTCCTAAATGCCCCATATTAAAAGAACCCATTCATAGGAAGGTGTTTCATTTTGGTGTGCAACCCTGTCATTACGTCAACGCAATGTCTAACTGGACTTCCCAAGACAAATGGTACCAGCGTCCTCTTAAAAGATGCCTTAATCCATTCCTTGAGGACAGACCTCAGTTGAGATGATAGCAGAATGTGCTTCTCTCTGGCAGCTGGCCTTCTGCTTCTGAGTTGCACATTAATCAGATTAGCCTGTATTCTCTTCAGTGAATTTTGATAATGGCTTCCAGACTCTTTGGCGTTAGAGACGCCTGTTAGGATCTTCAAGTCCCGTCATAGAAAATTGAAACACAGAGTTGTTCTGCTGAAAGTTTTGGGGATACGTCCATCTTTTTAAGAGATTGCTTTCATCTAATTCTGGCAGGACCTCACCAAAAGATCCAGCCTCATACCTACATCAGACAAAATAATCGCGGTTGTTCCTTCTGTACTAAAGTATTGGGTTTTGCTTTTGAAACACCAACTCACTTTGCAATAGCCGTGCAAGATGAATGCAGATTATACTGATCTTTTGTGTTACAAAATTGGAGAAAGTATTTAATAAAACCTGTTAATTTTTATACTGACAATAAAAATGTTTCTACAGATATTAATGTTAACAAGACAAAATAAATGTCACGCAACTTATTTTTTTAATACTCGTGTCTTACCAAATGGTTTCCTGTGCCTGGAGGTGCTGACTGAATGCTGTTGTGTATGCAGGAAGGGCAGGGCTGCCAAGGGTCTTATGTGCTGCACACGGGGGTGTCTTGCCAGAGGGGTTGACTGAGACCAGCAGTACCTGTGACAGGTTGAGGCTGATCCAGTGGAAAATCCGAATCGGTTGGTTGGAGCCCTGGCTGGGTTGCTTACTGGTACCTCAGTGGAATCATCGTTCCTTTCTGAACCCTACCAGTTCCCCAGAGGAGCAAACGAAGAGCCACATGGTAGAGAGCTTTGCAAACTGGGAGGTGACCTAAGGATGACAGGTATTGAGTAGGGAAGACGTTCAGAACATCTGAATCCTGGGGACTTCGAAACCTTTTAGGCTGTTTTCTTCATGATGTATGGAGAGAAGGATTTGCTTCAAATTTTCCAAAAGAAAACTTGGACAAATTTTTGAATAATTATTTATTTTCATACCACCAACGATCTGAAGAGGGAAATGGAGTTTTGCCTGTCAGTTAACAAATGCAAATCTATGACTCTTAAGGGTCTGTTATAACTGCTTGCCAGCCTCAGCAGCAGCAGGAAAGGGAATTGAAAACAGGCCAACTTCTCCTGCACTTCAGCCGGGCTCTTAGAACCTTACAGGGCCATTGGTAGAATGCTGCCTTTGGGGCCTTCTCTGTGTTTGATGCCATTCATGGTGGTGGAACCAGCCATCAGGGGAGTGGCCTAGGGGCCTGGTTCTGCATTTCCCAAACCTCTGTCCTGTTTCTTGCATAGAACAGGGTTCTATTGGGAATGTGATTTTAAAACTAAGGTGCATGAAAGCCACCTAAGAAAAGTGTCACCTGTTAGACACATGTATACAGGGTGATGTTCTGCACCCCTGGGGACATTTCCATGGTGAGATGTCCTTGGCGAGGGTGAGGATGGACTTGCTGGGGTCTGCACTGGTTCCTCTGTGCAGCTCTCTGGTGCAGATGCTGTACTTTAGACACTGAAGGGCAGTTTATAGACTTGACGGGGTAGATTATAATGGCATTAAGAACTGCTGTATTTCTTGCCCATTTCATGGAGATGGGTGGGCAAGAATCCTAAATGGTCTTTTGGCCATTTTGATTTTAAGAGACACTTGTCATGAAGGGCAAGAACGCAGTGTGGTCCATGAGAATGACATAATACAGTACCCCCCCCCCTTTTTTTTTTTTAAACCTGTCCCAAATGAGCATACACAGGCAGGATTCAATAAGAATCCTGGAGCTTATGGCTCTCCTCCCCCAAGACCTAAGGAGAGCGTTGGGAATTAGTTGAAACCACATGTGATTGTCACCTAATCATGAGATGAGTTCATTTGTGAAGAACCAAAAGATTGCAGCCATCTTGGATGCGTAGTGCTTGGCCTGCTGTTCCTAACTGGGAAAGGCATATCCAAGAGGCTGCCTCAAAACGTGTAGCTGATAGTGGCCTCTGGCAGGATGGGGAGCCAGAGAAAGCGGGTGGAAGAGTAGCACCTTCATGGGGGTTCTGTGCATTCCCAGGGGACAGGGTACCCCACATCCACCACAGCCTCTCCATCCCTCCTCAGGGAGCTTCTCTGCATCTGATCTTGTGGGAAGTTTCTTAACCCCACACATAGGAACGTAGGAAATTAAAATGTGCATCTATAGTAAAATATCTGACCAACGTGAGCTGCTATGAACTGAGGACTCCACCTCCAGTTTTGAAAACAAGAAATGGGGCTGCTACCTTGTACTGCGTCATTGAAGCTTGCTTGCAGGGCCGGGTCCAGAGGGCTCAGCTAGGACACAGGAGGAAGCTGAGGCTCAGCTTGAGATCCCTGAGGGTCACATGACTGGGATGTGGTCTAAAGGACAAGACTGCAGTCTTGCTCAGTGCAGGAGAAAGACAGTGAACTGTGGGCTTGGACAGAATTGATTGAGTTTGTTTCTTACAGCTGGGCGATGGTGGGCAAATCCCAGCTTCCATCTGGATGTCTGTCTCCAGGTGAACCTGCTGGTCCTCACCAGCCTCTCGACTTACCATGAGGATTTGCTGTAGGGCTTAGCTGTGGCAGACAGGACTCAATGTTCGTTTTCCACTTCCTGATTATTTTTTTCCTACATTTCAGTGATTTTAGTACATCCACATTGTGCAACCATCACCGCTATCTAATTCCAAAACGTTTTCATCACTCCAGAAAGCCAACATATTCCCATTATCAGCCACTTCCCATTTCCCCCTTCTCCAGCCCTTGGTAACCCCCAATCTGCTCTCTGTCTGTGGATTTGCCTACTCTGGACATGTCATATAAAGGGAATCATACACTATGTGGCCTACTGTGTCCAACTTCTTTCACTTAATATTTTCAAGATTCGTTCATATGGTAGCCTGTGACAGTACTTCATTTTTATTGCCAAATCCTATTCCGTGATACGAATTTACTACATTTTGTTTATCCATTCATCCATTGATGGATGTTTAGATTGTACTTTTCAGTTATGAACCATGCTGTTATGAACATTCATACACTGGGTTAGTTTTTGTGTGGTCAGGTTTTCATTTCTCTTGAGCATATATGTAGGAGTGGAATTGCTGGATCATATAATAACTGCTAGACTGTTTTCCAAGGTGGCTGCACTATTTTACATTCCCACTAGCAGTGCATGAGCATTCTGGTTTTTCCACATCCTTGCCAACACTTGTTATTATCCATATTTTTTTTATAGCCATCCTAGTGGATATGAAGTACATTCCTAAGAATTTCATAGCTGAGGAGATAGGATGCAGATCATTGAATAAAGATACATAATGCTTTCCTGGTTTTTCCAGAAAAAGATACTTCAATTAATCAGCTTGGTTTCCACAACGATGAAATGGTCAAGGTAGCTAAGATGCCTCAGTGGATCTTCATGAAACGGAGAAGCTGAGAAACCAATGAATTCCATGTCTTCCCTCTTGCCTGAGAGAGGAAGGAAGCACTGCTGTGTGGTGCAAGGATGCAGGATCTTTCTGGCTTGAATGCTTGAGTGTATCTCTACCTCACATCCCCAGATTTTTTTTTTTTTTTTTTTTTTAGACGGAGTCTCGCTAGGTCGCCCAGGCTGGAGTGCAGTGGCCGGATCTCAGCTCACTGCAAGCTCCGCCTCCCGGGTTTACGCCATTCTCCTGCCTCAGCCTCCGGAGTAGCTGGGACTACAGGCGCCCGCCACCTCGCCCGGCTAGTTTTTTGTATTTTTTAGTAGAGACGGGGTTTCACCTGTTAGCCAGGATGGTCTCAATCTCCTGACCTCGTGATCCGCCCGTCTCAGCCTCCCAAAGTGCTGGGACTACAGGCTTGAGCCACCGCGCCCGGCCATACATCCCCAGTTTTATACCAAGTAAAGTCACACAAGCTTGAGCAATCCATGGGGACTGATGAATGCACCATTACTTATGTATGTGGGTCCACTGGGTTCCTCCTTACCCAGCCTGCATTTTGATGTTATTTATTTTTTCATGGTTTTAAAGATGAAAGCAAAGTTTATCTTCTCTCACATTTCATCCCCAGGAGCCTTGAAATGACTTGGCTGTCGACCCTGGGCAGGGACGGCCGAAGCCCTCCACATCTTAAGTGACATTCTGGAATAGGGCCCTGCTTGTGCCCTTTTTTTCTGCCGGGTTTCTGGGGTTTTTGAATGGACTCCTCCAAATGGCCTTGAGGTCCTGTTTCAGAGGGTCACATCAGGTGCTGCAGAAGTCAGTGGACGGGAGGGCATTCAATGTCCGTCACTGGGGAACCTTCCGCTCCGGACCTTTGAAATACAAGGCAGCAGATTCCTGCCAATTTACAAAGGGATACCCCAGCACGCGAAGCCGTTCAGTGACTGAATTTAGCTTACCGTGCACATATGGGTAGGGGATTTTTCCTTCTGCAGCTCAGAACACTGCCTCCTTTTGGGCTGCACTCCTTTTAGGTTTCCTTTCCTCTTCTAACTCTTTTTTCAGGCTGGAGTGCAATGGCATGATCTAGGCTCACTGCAACCTCCGCCTCCTGGGTTCAAGCAATTCCACTGCTCCCAGCTTCTAATTCTCTTTTGAGGACACTTAACTGATGCTTGCTGGTGTCTCTTACTAGTTAAAATCCATAGCATGAGGTTCTTTGAAAGGGACAGAGGACACTTACAGATTTATAAACTAAGAATCAAGCAGCTGGGTGTGGTGGCTGATGCCTATAATCCCAGCACTTTGGGAGGCCAAGGCAGGCAGATCACCTGAGGTCAGGAGTTTGAGACCAGCCTGAATAATATGGTGAAACCCTGCCTCTACTAAAAATACAAAAATTAGTTGGGCATGGTGGCTAACATGTGTTAATCCCAGCTGCTCAGGAGGCCGAGGCAGTAGAATTGCTTGAACCCTGGAAGCGGAGGTTGCAGTAAGCCAAAATTGCACCATTGCACTCCAGCCTGGGCAACAGGAGCTAAACTCCGTCTTAAAAAAAAAAAAAAAGAATCAAGAAAAGTTTTCTTGGTCTATAAGTGGGATGACGAATGATTCTATCTCAAAGGATTGTTGAGTTAAATGAGATTGTACCTGGGAAGCATGAAACAGTGCCTGCTGCATATTAGCCACTATCAACACTCAGGTATTAGCTGCTATTTCCATCTGTCTGTCTATAGCTATATATGTTGACATAGATGTAGTTACTGAGACAAATATGAAGATAAAATATAAGTATGTGTGTATATATATAAAATTGTCATTGCTGAAGAAATTTATTTGTGAAATCGCTAATCTATTATGAATACAAGTGTTCACCCTACACACAATTTTTAGCAAAAAACATTTAATAAATTTTTGGCTTTTGTTTTTTTTGAGACGGACTTGCTCTGTTGCCCAGGCTGGAGAGCAGTGGCACAATCGTGACTCACTGTAGACTTGACCTTCTGGGCTCAAGCCATCCTCCCACCTCAGCTTCCCGGGTAGCTGGGACCACAGGCTTGCACCACCACGTCTAGCTAATTTCTGTATGTTTCTTGTAAAGCTTGGGTTATGCCATGTTGCCCAGGCTGGTTTTGAACTCCTGGGCTCAAGCAATCCACCTGCCTGGGCCTCCCAAAGTGCTGTAATTACAGGCATGAGCCACCGTACCCAGGCTAATAAGTTTTAAATCAGTGAAAATAATGATTAAATTTTTAAAAAACTTGTAAAGTTGTATTGACAACATTCAATCTGTTATGGTTCCCTTTTAAAACAAGCATTCACTTTACAATACTAAACAGGCAATGAATGCCTAATATGATTTTTAAGGGACAGTTAAACAGTTTTAGAAGTACACAGACCAGGCCGGGCATGGTGGCACACACCTCTAATCCCAGCACTTTGGGAGGCCGAAGTGGGTGGATCACCTGAGGTCAGGAGTTTGAGACCAGCCTGGCCAATATAGTGAAACCCCATTTCTACTAAAAACACAAAATTTAGCCTGGCATGGTGGCGTGCACCTGTAATCCCAGCTACTTGGGAGGCTGAGGCAGGGGAATCTCTTGAACCTGGGAGGTGGAAAAAATTAAATTAAGAAGTGCACAGACAAAGCTGGTGAACGGTGAAGTACCACGGTCTCAAAGACCGGAACAGGAGCAGCTCAGGATGGTTTCTGCATGGCAAGCTCTCTCCGGCTCCAGGTTTGGTGGTGTTACAGGCAAATTGAAATGGGTGGTGTGACAAAGGGAAATATCACACGAGAAAAAAAGAGGAAGCCTGAGGCTCTCGAAGTTTAGGATCGTGTATGGTTCAGGGGCCGCTGCACAGAATTTCTGGGAATTGTAAAATTAGCATCGTTCACCTGACAGAGTGGGAGAGGCTGAAATAAACTTTCCGTTGTGTGGGGAAGTACATTAGGTGTTCTTAATCATTTCTGCAGGCGTGTACTGCAGAGGTTTAAGTGGGAGAAGATGCCTGGAACATGAACACAGGCTCAGGGCTGCCCTTTCAGATTGTTCTGTGACTTGACTTGCTGCCTCTTCTGGAAAAAGGCTGTGTATATATCTTTGTACACATGATCACAGCAGGAGAGGAAATCAGAAGCCTCCTCTTCCTGGCCTGGTCTTGACTCCGCATGAGGCTGGCCCTTGCGTTGCCTCTTGCTGGATTTAGGTTTCACCAAAATGCAGAAATTCCTTGTTGATGGCTGGCTCTCACTCAGTAGCAGCCAGAGCTGTGAATGAAAAAGGCAAAGTCAAAACTTCAAACCTGGGCTGAGGCGTGTAGGGAGTGGGAGGGCCTGTTCTGCCGTTGTTTATTTCAGGGCCTGACAAATGGAGGCCCACAGACCGAATCCTGCTCACTGCCCGCCTTTGTACTGCTTATGAGCTAAGAAACATTTTTAATGGTTGAAAATATTTTTTAAAATATATATTTTGGTTCATGCCTGTAATCCCAGCACTTTGGGAGGCCGAGGCGGGTGGATCATGAGGTCAGGAGATCGAGGCCATCCTGGCTAA
>NW_012122376.1:7278219-7299295 GCF_000951035.1 Colobus angolensis palliatus
ATGTGCAAATTATATAAAGCTCCAATTTCAGTGTCCATAAATATTTACTGGGACACAGTCACACTGATTCACATACATAATGTCTATGGCTACTTTCCCACAACAGCAGCAGAGTGGAATGGTAGCGACAGGGATGACCTGCAAAGCTGAAGATATTTACTACCCATTGCTCTTTATGAAAAAGTTTGATGACCCCTCGCTTAAATATACAATGTGCCAGTTGGTTGCCAGACTCAGGCAGGTGGAATCCTTCCCATGCCTTGTGGGGAAAGACAATAGCAGATAACAAGGGCCTGAAACTGGGTGTTGCTTTCAAGAATAGGGGTCCAAACTGGGTGTGGTGGTGCATGCCTGTAGTCCCAGCTACTGAAGAGGCTGACAAGGGAGGATTGCTTGAGCCCAGGAATTCAAGGTCACCCTGGGCAACATAGTGAAACCTCATCTCAAAAAAAAAAAAAAAAAAAGAGGCCAGGCACAGTGGCTCCCGCCTGTAATTCTAGCACTTTGGGAAGCTGAGGCCGGTGGATCGTGAGGTCAAGAGATCAAGACCATCCTGCCCAACATGGTGAAATCTCATCTCTACTAAAAACGCAAAAATTAGCCAGGCATGGTGGCACGCACCTGTTGTCTCAGTTACTCGGGAGACTGAGGCAGGAGAATCGCTTGAACCCAGGAGGCAGAGGTTGCAGTGAGCTGAGATTGCACCACTGCACTCCAGCCTGGTGATAGAGTGAGACTCTGTCTAAAAAAAAAAGAGCCAGGCATGGTGGCTCACGCCTGTAATCCCAGCACTTTGGGAGGCTGAGGTGGGTGGATCATGGGGTCAGGAGATCAAGACCATCCTGGCCAACATGGTGAAACTCCATCTCCACTAAAATACAAAAATTTAGCTGGGTGTGGTGGCATGTGCCTGTAGTCCCAGCTACTCAGGAGGCTGAGGCAGGGGAATCGCTTGAACCCGGGAGGCAGAGGTTGCAGTGAGCCAAGATCGCGCCACTGCACTCCAGCCTGGTGACAGAGCAAGACTCCGTCTAAAAAAGAAAAACAAAAACAAAAAACAGAATTGGGGTCCACTTGAGAGATCCCCACTGAGGGTGGGGATGAAAGCCATAAAAACTGCCCTTTGGCCAAGTGGGATGTTCTAAGATCGTCTGGAGACAGTAAGTGGCCAATGCACTGTGTCTAAACCAGCCTTCTGGGCACCGTTTCGCCCCCCTAGCAACATGCCCACTGCTCTTCCTAATAGGCTTGCCACAGAGATCCACAAACCAAAGGCTAAATAAACAATGCAGTTCTTCCAGAAGGAGGGAAAGTGGGAGGCTGACATTCGGATTTGAACGCTGCTTGTTTGTTTGGTGGGAAGTAAACCTGGTCTCTTCCAGCGAGGGAGCACCTTTGTACTGTAACACTGTACTCCTTGTTCGGGCTGGAACACCAAGTTCAGGGGGCAGCGTGGCCCTCTACACAACCTTGTTGGCCGGGTTTTCTTTTCCATCACCCCAGTGTCCTTGCACACATTAGGCTTTCCATGGATGCAATGACAGGCATGCACCCTAGTCAAACTCTGAACACAAAGGCAATCCCAAGACAGACTAGTGTTGGAACCACCTTAGTTTGCCTGGACACAACGTAACTGAGACTTCTTTTTGCTTCCCATTAGCTGGAGTTTAAAAAGCGTCTCTACAGCTGTGATGGCTGAAGCCTTGAAAATGACAGCCACTTGCCCCATAAATCAGCACACAACAACCCCCATGTAAACAGATCCAGAAAAAAATCTACATATGCAATAGATGTGTACAGGTAATGGAGACTGGTAATAAAAATGCTTGGATCTGGTTTCAGTTTTTCCCTTGTCTTCTAAATGAGGCTGAAAGCAAATCAAGCACTAAGCCCTTATTTTTCTGATCTGAAAGCAGGTGAATGTGGTCAAGAACAGGAGCTATGAGATGAAGAGGGGACCCTTAATAGTGGAAACCTGGGTGTTCATAGCCTCTTTGGGGAAGCAAAGCCTTGGGCAGATCCCCACGGTGAAAGCCTAGACTCTTTAAAGACTGGGCGGGAGGGAGGGGCCAGGCAGGTATTTGTGGTTGTGTGTGTTTGTGCATGCACACGCACTGTTGTAGACCAGGGTTTCACAGCTTTTAAGAACAATAAAAACATTCAGAATCCTTCTAGTGGCCCCACGATGTAGGGCCTTCTGGTTATTTAAGATCTCCAACATGTCCCAAGAGCATCTTAGGAGGGGAGCCCAGATCATCCCTACAGCTACAGAAGAGAACAGCAGCTAGTAAGAAAGAAAGGTAGTGGGGGAGCGGGGCGTGGGGGAGCATGGATCGTTCCAGGATTTCTTTAGAGGATTAGTCGAGGCTCTGAAGTTGGCATGAAAGGGGGTTTGGGGAGCTGGGGAATTGACTGGGAGCTGCTTTTGCATAGCAAACACAGTGCTTTAATGTAAATCAAGTAGTTTTGTTCATTTAATGTAGGAGGCTGGAGACTGGACAGGGAGTATAATATGGTTTGGCTCTGTATCCGCAGCCAAATCTCATCTCGATTTGTGATCCCCACATGTTGAGGGAGGGACCTGTAATCCCCACGTGAGGAGGGGAGGAGGCGATTGGATCGTGGGGGTGGTTTCCCGCCCGCTGTTCTCATGATGGTGAGTGAGTTCTCCTGACATCTGATGGTTTTATAAGTGTTTGACAGTTCTTCCTACACACGTTCTCTCTCGCACCTGCCACGGTATAAGATGTGCCTTCTTCACCTTTGGCCACGACTGTAAGTTTCCTGAGGCCTCCCCCGCCATGTGGAACTGTGAGTCAATAAAGCTTCTTTTATTTATAAATTACCCAGTCACGGCTATATCTTTATAGCAGTGTGAAAATGGACTAATGTAGAGTTTAAAATTCTCCCCAAGCTACCCCACCCTGGCCTGCCACTTCCAAAAGGTCTAGTTAGCTTGAATAGTTTCATTTCTAAGCCCTTCTCTCAATCTGCCAGACCAAAGTTCTAGCCACCCCAGGGGTGACTGCTCCCCATCCTTGCAGGTAAGAAGGAACATGAGTATTTTCCCGCTCCCCCACACTCCTTTAAACAGTCATACCTTGCCTGTTGGCTGCTTGGTGTTCCTGGCTGATGGCTGCAACTCCAAAACTGAAACGCCATCAGAGTTCGTGTGAAGGGAGTTGGGTGCAGTGGTTAACTTAGCTCCCATGAGGCAGGTGCTTTGACCCAAGGGGCATGGTACATTCTAGAAATGTGTAGTCATACTCTGTTTCCAGGGGAGAATAGGCTGTTTGGGTAGAGCTGGCATCAGGAGGGGAGAAAGGAGGCTGGCACCTTCACAGCTGGCTCTTTAAGGCTGGTCCAAAGCAAGTTTGTGAAGTTGCTGTCTGGGGAGACCTCTGGAAAAATTTCTGGGCTCATTCTGCCCTCTCCAGCAAGCCAGCAAGTCAGAGGTACTGTGGGCCCAGCGCTGCACTGGGGATGGGAAGTCATATTAGTTAATAATCATCTTTGACATAGTCCTAAGGGTGTTCTATTAGTTTTCTAAGGCTGCTGTAAGAAACTACCACAGACTCGATGGCTTAAAACAACAGAAATTTATTCTGTCACAGTGCTGGAGGCCAGAAGCGTGAGATCAAGGTGTCAGCAGGGCCGTGCTCCTTCTGAAGTCTCTTGGGGAGAATTCTTTACGTCCTCTGGCTTCTGGTGGTGCCAAGTGTTCCTTGGTTTGTGACTGCATCACCCTAGTCTGTTTCTGTCTTCACATGACCTTCTCCTCTTGGTGTGTGTCCTCTGTGTGTCTTAGGATGCTTGTCATTGGATTTAGGGGCCACCCACATAACACGGGATGATCTCATCTTGAAATCCTTAACTTCTTTATATCTGCAAAGACCCTGTTTTCAAAAAAGGCCACGTTTAAAAGTTCCGGTGGTTAGGACATGCGCATATCTTTTGGGGGCCACTGTTCAACCCATTGCAGAAGTGGAGGGTAGGAGATTTGAGGCTCAGTGGCCCTCTCCAAAAATTTTACAATTAGGTTAGTGGAGAACAAGGCTGGTACTCGTGAAATAATTTGCTGGGTAACTTATATTTTATCCAAGGGCCTGCTGTGGTGCCAGAGACTGCCTAGAGAGGCCAAGCCCATTCCCTGCCTCACCCTGCTGAGAAGGAAACTCGCTTGGGGTGGGTCTTTCCAGCATATTTTCTCATTTCATCCTCATAACAGTGGCGTGAGATAGGCACTGAGAGGTCAGTTAACACCTACACAATCATGTGGTTGCCACATGGGAGAGCTGGGATGCAAATTTGTGTGGGCGGATTCTGGATCTGGGGATCTTAATACTGACAACCCTGACAGCTGCCCAGCAGGCCCTCCCTGATGGGGGAGCTTCAAGGGAGGTAGGGACCCACACTTGACCTTCCTGGAGGCTAGAACAGGAGACAGAAGGTGAGTGAGCTTACCTCCAGAGGAAGGCTTGAGGGTCATTCTTGTGTGGACAACAGCTATAGGAATAAGCCCTGCACAGGAGGGGAACAATAAGAGAAGACTCTTAAAAAAGACTCTTTAGGCTGGGTGCAGTGGCTCACGTTGGTAATCCCAGCACTTTGGGAGGCTGAGGCAGACAGATCACCTAAGATCGGGAGTTCGAGACCAGCCTGGCCAACATGGTGAAACCCCGTCCCTACTAAAATTACAAAACAAACAGCCAGGTGTGGTAGTGCACACCTGTAATCCCAGCTACTCAGGATGCCGAGGTGGCAGGATCACTTGAACCCAGGAGGCAGGGGTTGTAGTGAGCTGAGATCAGGCCACTGCACTCTAGCCTGGGCTACAGAGCGAGATTTTGTTTCAAAAAAAAAAAAAAAAGACTCTGTAAAGACTTCCCTTCACATCTGCCCATGTGAAGGGAACTCTTTAAAGAAAAAATGGTTGTCTGAGCTCACTGGGGCAGACCTCAGCCCAGGTCTCCATGGGATGGAAATAGCACCCCTTGTGGCCTCCTGAGGAGGGAAAAGATTTTGCGGGAGGGCGTTAGACAGGGAAGCTGGGAGGTGGGGCGATGTGATGCCCCTGGTCGGTAGCTGGCCGCTGTGAGGTAGTTCTGTTGTTTCTCCCTCTGAGTGTGGCCTTGACTTAGCTCTGGCTGCCACAACAAAATGGTACAGACTGGGTACCTTAAACAACACATTTATTCTCTTTCAGTTCTGGAGGCTGGAAGTCTGAGATCAGGTACCAGGATGGTTGGGTTCTTAGTGAAGGCCTCTTCCTGGCTTGCAGATGACCACCCTCTCATTCTGTACCCACATGGCATTTTTTTGGTGCAAGAGCATGGAGAGATTCAGCGATATCTGCCTCTCTGTTCTTCTTCTTATCAGCCCACTGATCCTTTTAGACCAGGACCCCATTCTTAAAATCTCATGTAATCTTCATTACCTCCTAACTCTGTCTCTTAGTCACATTAGGGGATTAGGACTTCAACATATGAATTTCAGGGTGGGGGGCACAATTCAGTCCATAATTGCCATCTCTTCTCTCTTCTCTCTCTCTCTCTCTCTCTCTCTCTCTCTCTCTCTCTCTCTCTCTCTCTCTCTCTCTCTCTCTCTCTCTCTCCCTCCCTCCCTCCCTCCTCTTTTCCTCTGGTCTCATGTCCAGCCCCCAGACAGCATCCACAGGAGCTACAAGACTGGGGACATTGACCCTTTTCTTCCCCAGCCAGTGGGGTGGCTTCTGAGTAGCCACTGGCTTCAAAACCAGCACCAGCATCTCTTCCTGATCTCACTGTACAGACCACAGGGAATCCCCTCAGCCTTCAAGTGAGGGTGAGAAGGGGCAGCGGGTGGCCAGGCAGCCCAGCCCAGGGAAGGCCAGAAGCTGGACTTAAACCCAGCTCAGCCCTCACCCTCTAGATGGCCCTGGACAAATCGCTTAATCCCTTTGAGCCTCAGTTTCTCTTCTATAAGCTAGGGTGGTATTAAACCCCCTGGCCCTGCCTCTCTGACACAGCTGTTGTCAGGTAACATTGTGAAATGGCTAGAAAGAGGCAAAACGTGGTGGAGTTCTGAAGAGAAACCACAAGTGTGTGTAAATAAGAGTCGTCATCCCTGGGCCACGAGGAAGACGGCTCTGTCCACATCCATTCATATCTAGGCTTCAGCACGAGGGCATGAGTCCCGGGACGCGGTGTGCACGCCATGGGCAGGAGAGGCTCTCCCCTGAGTGCTGGTGCTCCAAGTACATGTCCCACGGTCAGGGAGCTGCTGTTCTCTCAGGGGATGGGGAAACTGCATCCCTCTGGAGAAGGAGGCCTGTTTATTGTCCCCACTGATGTCAGGAGGTCCTAGAGATGAGGGTGGCCTGCTCCCCACAGATGCCAGACACCCGCAGTCTTCCGACTTTTCCACATCAGGGGTTCTGAAAGAGAATGCCGTTGAAGAGAAAGGAGAAAACCCATGTCCTTTCTAGAAGATGAGTCCAGTTTGTTTTCAACTGAGTTAAGTAGAAGGAGGGTGGACTGCTTGGTGGAAGAAAGTCCTTTAAAAACAGAAACGTGGTCCAGGATGAGGTGGCCACCGTTAAGTCAGGTCGAAGGCAGAGCGACCCACGGCTGTCTTCATGTGCCCCTGAAAGGGTCACCAAAGGGGCAGAGTGGGAGAAAATGCTGAGAATGGCCCATTTATATCAGAGACGCTTGCTCTTCTTGCAGAATTTTGGTTTTTATTGCCTAGAAATGGGTGGTTTTTCCTCACAGAGAGCAGCCTTGGTTTCCCTAGCCTCCTCTTGGCTTCCCTATTGCTGGGTAACCTTGGGGTAAGACGCTTGCCCCTTCCGAGCCTCTATTTCCTAATTTCCAAAATGCAGACAGAGGCACTGACAAGTGTCCCTGCCTGCCAGGCTTCTGGGGAGGGTAGGAAGTGTGGACAGAGCTGGGAGTTTCCATGCCTATGCCAACATAGGGATAGCTTCAGCATGTTACCAGTTCCCTCTCCTTCCAGAGGCTGGAGAGATTCCTCACAGAAAATCTCCTGACTCCTGGTAGAGAAGGCTTTACCCACCTGAATTCACCAGTAGCTCCAGGTTGCCTCTGCTTTTCAAAGGATACCCTTTCCTCGTTTGTTGTTCTATTGGCTGAGTGTGTAGAATCCTGGGTTGTGGTGGGTGAGCTCTTAGGGTTCCCCTTGACCTGCTCCTTTTCACAGATGAAAGGATGGAGGCCCAGAGAAGGGGCCGGGCAGCCGTGCCGATGACATGCAGAGGAGTTGGTAAAGGAGCTGGGACAGGAACCCACGTCTCCCGACTGCAGTATCCTGGTGCTGCCTGAAGAAAGGGTCCTTTCTTTTTTCTCCTTCCCTTGACCTGTTGAAATTCTGCCTTGATGATGTTTAGAGGCAGCAGAGCTCAGATCTCAAATGGTGCCAGTGAGCTGTGCTTTGTTTGGCCTGTGTTATGGTTAAAATATTTTGGAATTGGTTCTCCATGTTAAAATTCAGAAGACTTCACAGAAGCATGCATATTTCAAGTGCTCTTCGTAGAAATGCAGACGTTGGCGACATTGGCTCACTCCGCCGCATGGCCGTAGTTCCTAGAGGGAATTAGCATTTGTTCCTTTTAGACAGGGCATGTGAGCGCCACCGGGTCAGCTCCCACCTGGCCAGCTTCACTCCGTGATGTGTCTGCCTGGTCTGTGTGGACACTCATGCCTGTGACTCCTGAGTAGAGCTGGTTACCCGGCATCATTAATTCTCCCCAGCTCACAGACGACACATCTGGACCACAGGTGATTCCTGTTTTGCTACTTTCTGATTCTTGAAACCAGTTAACTGGGCTTCGGGTAAAACTGAAGGCAATACGACATCCCATTCCATAATGGAGTTATTTTCCTAACGTCCATTTGAAAATGCAAACTTTCCAGAAAAAAACTTTCTTTCTTTCCCAGTTGACCTAGTTGCAAAGGAAAGTCTTATTTTCTTAAAGGGCTGAGATCTTGCTGGTGTGGTATGTGGAGAGGCTGGTCAGCGTTTCCATTAGAAACACTTTCCTGGGCTTTCAAACCTAGCCATAAAGATGTGTTTTGGATGAAAATTGGTCCTTCCCCAGTAGAACCTGGGAATCTTTATTTCAAGGACTCTTTCAAAAGATCTTTCACTCTTGAAGTGCAAATATATGTGGTTTGTGGCTTACTAGACCACGTTTGGGGTTTGGGATTTTGCTGTATGACATTTTCCCAACCTTTAATTTTAAAGTCATCATCTCCTATATTTATTTCCATGGTTAAAATAGATATTTTTTCTCTCTCTCTCTCTTTTTTTTTTTTCTGAGGAGAGTGTTGCATAAAAGGGAACTTTGTCCATCATTCCCGGATGGGGTACTGACTGACATGGGGCCTTGGCAGAATCCTCATGTGGATGTCTCTTAAGTGTGTTAATTTATGTTAGTGTACAAAATTAAGTGGGCATGATTCAATTATGTAATGCAATTAAGAGAGGTTTGCATTTACAGCAGTGTTTTGCTTGTTACTCTTGTTTTGATCCTTGCCTGGCAGTCATAGGTTTTTAAAGTTATCTGGATTTAATTATTGGAAAACAGAGCTTTTGGCCTGATATGATTACTCTCAGGAAAAATTTTGAAAATCTACTGTGTATAATCTATTCACTTTTTTCCAAGAATGGCTGGACATTTTAAGTGTGAAGGGTGGCCTACTTCTGTAATGCAAACTTAACTCGGCAAATACACACCCATTTGCTCCATTCATGCCCACCTGCCCAAGTCTGTGCCTCTTCCCATGTTCCCTAACTTAGTTAAGACCATCCATGTAGCCTCCCAAGCCAGAGACTCTAGACTTGGCCTGGACTCCTCCCTCTCTCTCCTCTCTAATATCTGGTGAGCCCCCACTTTCTGTCCATTTTCCTGACAAGAGTATCCAGAATCCATCCTCCTTCTCATCTCCAAAGCCTTCATCTCTTGCCTGGGTTCAGCTTCCTCACCGGCCCAGCTGTACCAGCCTCTCCCATCCAGGCCACCCTTTACCCTGCTACCAACCCATTATAGTCCTAAAAAAGTCATATTTCATCCCATCCCATTCTCTTGCTTTAAAACTTCCGTTGGCTCCTGCGGCTTGCAGATAAAGTCCAAAGTCTGCAGCATCATGTTCTAACCACCTCACCTGGGCCTGATACACGCCACTCCCTCCTTAGGAAACGTATGCTCCTGTTGCTCTGAAACCATCGCTCCGTGGACTTCCAGGCCCTTTCACGACACAAGCATGCTGTTAGAGTGGCTTCCCTCAGACAGTTTTCATTGGCAAACTCATTCAAGGCCTGGGTCTAACATCATGTTCCACGGAAGGCCTTCCTGGTCACTTCCAGGTAGAGTCAGCACTTTATTCAAAGCTCAGTGATAGCATATATCATGACGTATTGTGGTTTATCTTTCTTTGGGTCTTATCTTCTTCTAGACTATGAACACTGTGAAGACAAATTTTCAGATCTTTATTGCTGTGAATTTCTGTCCCCTAATATGGTGACTCAGCCCCAGAGGATGCTTCATTAATGTCTGATGAATTGAATAATGCCTGAATAATCATACCTAATATTTATAAAGGGCTTGTCATGCACCAGGCAATATTTCAAGTGCTTTACATATTTTAATTTTTACAACCACGTTTGTAGCATAATAAGCACGCTTAGAATTTGATTTGCTCCCGAGAAAACAGAGGCACAGAAGGGTTATGTGAGTTATCCAAGGTCACATAGCCTGGACTGAATTCAGGCCATTTGAGCACAGAGCCTGCCGGCTGGCTGAATCCTGACATTATTCTGTTTCCCAGTAACTGAGTCCCAAGTGCCCAGAAAATTTATGGGTAGATTTGAGGCAAAAGTCATAGTATGGCCTTAAACCCAAGATCCATTCCTGGCCCTGAGTTTTGCATGTCAGACTGTGGACTGGAAACTAGATCTCTGTGGTCTTCATCTCCTCGGCTCGTAGGTCTGGGTGACCCACAGGGGGCTCAGGTAGGAAGGTTGATAAACTGCTGGTCTGCCTTTCTGAGCAAATCATCTATAACCTGAAATCCTGATCTGAACAAACCCCTAATAGGGAAGGTCAAGGCCTCGGGGAAAAAGGAAGGGACACATTAACCCCTTCATCATCATCATCGTCATCATCATCATCATCTCATCAATGTCATTACCTGGGAGTTGCTTTGAGGTCAGAAATAGATTTCATGCAAGCATGAGTTATAGTTGTCTGTACATTTGCTACAGAGCACAGGGATACAGATGAATGACACGGTGTAACTAGACTGTGTTGCTGAAGTTCCCTCAGGAACACCACTCAGGGGAAGCCAGGTAATTACCTCCTTCCAAAAGGATTTGGTTGGAATTCATCTGCCTGGAATGGTTTAGGTACTACCTTCTCTGAGGCAACTTCTCTGACCTGAACTAGGTCTATTCCCAAATTCCTTTCACAGGAGCGTGAGTTCAGCAAACAACATCCAGAGTTGACCTCTCAAACAGAGGGTCTACGTGGAAACTGGCCAGGCTTGCTAGAGATGGGGCCTGGAGAAGCGAGCCTCGCCTGGCTCAGGTGCTGCTCTGCCGCTGAAACAGGCACTTGCTGCTTGTCTCGCCAGCATAATTCCTCCCTTACTCTTTCCTAATCCGGACTCCCTGTTTTGATGATTGAACTGGTTAGGGGAAAGCTGATTCATCTCCTGTCTCCAGGGATGGAGCCAGTACCTGGACCAGACCAATGAGCAGGCTCTGGCCTGGTGGGAAATGGGCATGTCACCTAAGCCAGTCCAGTCAGAGGATTTTTTGCTGGGGATACGGGACAATGAGTGAGACTGTTCTCCATGGAAGGTACCCCTGAATCCTATAGCCCTGAAGGCTTGTTAGAAATGCAAATTCTTAGTTCTTGCCCCAGATCCTCTGAATCAAAGTTTTTGTGCCAGGGCCCAGGAAATAAGCCTTCCAGATGATTCTGATGAACACTCAAGTTTGAGAACCAGTTGTCTATTCAGTTTACAGATTAAAAAAAAAAAAAAATACAGGTGCAAAGACTTGCCCAAAGTCACACAGCTGGGGGGAGCCGCGCCAGGGCTAGAACTTGGCTTTGCTTCCACCCACGTCTTCTAAGAGCCATCTCTTTGTTTTCATTACGTTGCAAAACTATTCCAAGGACAGAAATCTCACCTTTTGAAGTTCCTCCCTTACCCAGGCCCTTTACTCCAGGCCTAAAAATAAACGACACGTGCTCTGAGGTTACATGGGGCAAAGCCTCCCTCTTACTCCCATGCTCATGTGCCCTATCACAGGCTCCACAGAGGCTGCATTTAGGAGAATTTGGAGTCAGCGAGGACCACACAGTGTCTGCAGGGACAGGTCCATGTTTGGCCCAAGAACCAGGGCATGCCGGGAGAAGGCTGGTTGCCATCATTCCTGGAGGCAAGCTGCTAGTCTCTCAGCTGGTTCCTGCTGGTGGATCTGAACGCTCAGTTTGGGTTGCCACCCCGAGGCTCTGCTCCATGTGTATGGGAGGGTAGGTTTCTTTTGGGGGGGCGGGGACACAGCTGGTTCCTGGCCAGAGTTGTGGCTCCAGTCTGAAAGTCCAGGCATACCTAAGTCGTCTCCCGTGGCTCCCCAATGCCATATTAGGCTGCCCCCTCTGAAGGGCGGAATCTCTGACTCATCCCCCTCCCCCACACCCCCCCACTCCTGCCAGTTTCGGCCAAGATTAGAATTCACTCAAATCTGTGGGTTCTAAGGTTTATGTGCTATTTCAGTTTGGCAAATGACTCCTTCTTGTTTCAAGTTCGAAAAAGAATCCCTTCCTGAAAGGGGCTTTGAAAGGCTTTTCTTGGCGACACGGTGTTTAGGGCAACCCAAAAGCAGCGTGGTGATTTCAGTGCCCCGAGTCAGAAAGAAGCCGATTGTATTTTCTCAATATATCCTGGGGTTAATGGATGAGAAGCAAGGAGGATTTCTAATCAGAAGGGCAACAACCACCCCCACCTGCCATTCTTGAGCACACTGCAGGTTGCCAGCGCTGAGCGAGGTACTCTGTGCAGTTTATTAACCCACACCAGTTGTTACCAGTCCCACCAGGTAGGCAAACTTTTTCCCATTTTAAAGGTGAGGAAATTGAGATTCAGAGACATCCCAAGCCTAAGGCTGAGCAGCTGAGAAGTGGGTGAGATGAGAGCTCGGGTCCTGCCCGTGGCTGTGCCCCGTGGTGGGCCTGGTTCTTGGGAAGGCGCAGGGGGTGTGCTCTGCTACCCCAAGGTGACTGGAGGTGTGTGTTCTTTACACCACCACACCCTGGGATTTGGAAGATGAATCACTTAGGGCTTTTTGTTGTGGGTAGCAGGATAGGAAGTTGAAAATAAGGGGGCAGCTTGAGAATCAGAGAGAAAGCAGGAGAGGGAGGGGCACAAAGGACGAGAGCCCAGGAGCTCTGAGGGTTTCTTGGCAGAGCTGATGGCAGGTCTCCCACTGTGCTGGTCATGGAACAGGGGCCCCAGCCATGTCCCGCCCTGTCTCTCTGCTTATGATCCCGATTCCAGGGAGAGCAGGTGCAGTGGACTCTGCTGGGGTCTGGCGCCCATCTCCTGGCTTGGGGAGGACAGGTGTCTTGAATGACGATCCAGCAGACTCTATCAAAGTGGAAAACAGGTCATTCCCCAGGAAGAAATCAGGATGTTGTTACTAAAAGATAAGAGGGAGGAGAATGGGTGTTGTGTTGAGTGGCCAGAAAGCCTGAAACGTGCACAATACTGGGTGTTGGGTGGAAAAGCTAGTTCTCCCATCCTCTGTCTGTGGGGTGAGACTTTCCTCTCGCTTACCTCTGACAACTAGAGATACATTTTTGTAAGTGCAGCAGACCTGAAGACATTGCCCTGTTGTAGGCTGACTGGTCATTCTGAAAGGTGACTTTGAGTGACGGGCCAGGTGTGATAACGAGGCTGATAAATGAAAACCACACAGAGCTGGGGCCCCTCCTTCAGAACACAGTCCCTCGCCACCCACTCCAGGCTTGGGATCCTGGCCTCTGCAGTTTCCAGCTTTGCTAACCTGCAGCCTGTGGGATCTGCAGGGCCAGTCATGGGGAGCTAGTCTCACCAATTATGACAGCTCCCTTACTGGCTCCCCAAATTTTGAAGCTCTGGGGCAGAAAAGGCTGGCAGATAATGAATGGGAGCTGAACTAGCTACTCTCCCTTGGCCCGCCAAGAGATGCCCCTGGGATGAAGTGGAATAAAAAAAGCCCACGAAATCTCATGAGTCTGAGCTGAGCTAGGTCTTAGAGATGACCCAAGTCAACTGTTTTACTTTAGAGAGGGAAACTGAGGCTGACGAGGGGCAGGCAGTACCTGAGGTTCCATGATCAATTGATGACTGAATGGGGAGGGGACCCAGGGTCTCCAGACTTTCTGGCCTGCCCAAGGGTGTGCCACCCACCAACTCAGGGTCTTCTCCAGCCACTGCTCTGGGCAGCTTCCCTTACAACTACCATTTATTATGTACCGACTGCCATTTATTAAGTACCTACTGTGTGCACAGCTACCAACTGCCATTTATTAAGCACCTACTATGTGCACAGCTCTATGGGCATACCGGGACTCATGAAGCCCACTGCCTACTCTCAGGGGGTTTACAGCTAATTGGGAAGAAACAAGGAAACAGCTGCAGAAAGAGGCTGCAGGTGAAGGGCTTGCTGCAGGGACTCGGGCAGGTGCCGCTTTCCCTCTCTGGTTTTGGATGGACCCAAGCTCTTGTATCTGTATGTGTGTGTGCAGGTATGCTGAGGTCTCAGGTCAGACCCTCTTTCTTTTTGCTTCCCCTTTTGGGGGTTGCTGGGAGCTGGGTTACTGGCGATGTGTCTGCAGGGTGGGGTGAGGGTGGGCGTGTTTACAGTGCTTCCTGGGATCACATGTATTCTCATCTTCTCATCTTGGCCAAAGTTTTAAGAATGAAGAATGTAAACATTTCCTAGCAACAGCATTCCCACCTGGGCCTTGGCTGCTTCTCCTGGCCAGCGGCTCCATTACCTTTCTTTATGCCTGTCCTAACCCTCGTCCTAATTCTCCGAGTCCCAGCTCAAAGAGCCTGCCCACACCTCTCCTGAGGAAGACTTGCCCTGTCCCAGCAGTCCTTTCTCTGCAGATGGAAAGTGTCCGGGGCTGATGATAGAGTTTGGATGGGTGTCGGCTCCAAACCTGGTATTGAAATGTGATTCCAGCATTGCAGGCGGGGGTGTTTGGGTCATGGGAGCAGATCCCTCATGAATGGCTTGGTGCCCTCCCTGTGGTTATGAGTTACCTTGAGATCTGCTTGTTAAAAAAAGCCTGGCACTTCCTGATTCTCTCTCACTCTCTCTCTTGCCATGTGATGTGCCTGTTCACCCTTTTGCCTTCTGCCATGATTGAAAGCTTCCTGAGGCCTTACAAGAAGCAGATGCCGGCACTGTGCTTCTTGTACAGCCTGTAGAACCATTAGCCAACAAAAACTCTTTTCTTATCAATTACCCAGCCTCAGATATTCCTTTATAGCAACACAAAAATGGCTAACCTAGGCAGCTCAGGTATTTGGCTTTGTACACAGTGAGGACCCAACAAGCTCTTGATAAAGGATGAATCCCCTCCCTCCCTCCATAGGACCCATGGTGTTTGCCTACTTGCATTCTCTTTCTAGGATACCTCCCTGTCTTAACCCATTTTCTGTTGCTATAACTGAGTGCCTGAGACTGGGTAATTTGTAAAGAAACTTAGAAATTTTCTAGAGGCTGGGAAGTCTAAGGTATAGGGGCCACATTGGGTGAGAGCCTTCTTGCCATATCATTACATGGCAGAAGGTATCACATAGTGAGAGAGCAGGAGTGTGTGTATCAGCTCAGGTCCCTCTTCCTCTTCTTATAAAGCCATAGTCTCATCATACAGCCTCACTTTGATGACCTTACCTAATCCTAAGTACCTCCCAGAGGTCCTACCTCCAATCAACATATTAATTTGGGGATTAAGTTTTCAACATGTAAAATTTGGGGGACACATTCAAACCAAAGCACCAAAAAGACTACTGTCCAGAAATGCTTTATACACTCACTGAACAAGCATCTTGGCTCTATCCTAGAGTCATAAAATCATCAAAAATGGGAATTATGCTTCAGGCAAGTGGAATTTGGCAAGCAATAGCAACATGGTAGGTTTGAACTTGAAGTTCAATCCCCAGCTCTCCCATTTAAAGGCTGTGGGACATTGGACTAGCCATTGGACTTCTGTTTCACTGGCTGGATGGAACACTGACGCCTATCTCTCCAGAAGGGTATGAGAATAAAATAAAAGAGTGTATCTGTAAAAGCACTGGCTGAGCCTCAAAGTAGTAGACAAATTACTAGCTATTATGATTACATGGCCCCTTGATATGATCTATTTGTGAAAAGATAGAACAATTCAGATCTTAGTGCCTGGGCCTAATCTTTATGATAAAAAGAGAAAAAGGCCAGGCGTGGTGGCTCACACCTATAATCCCAGCACTTTGGGAGGCTGAGGAGGGTGAATCACCTGAGGTCAGAAGTTCGAGACCAGCCTGGCCAACATGGTGAAACCCCATCTCTACTAAAATCTACAAAAAAGTAGCCAGGTGGGGTGGTAGACGCCTGTCATCCCAGTGACTCAGGAGGCTGAGGCAGGAGAATTGCTTGAACCTTGGAGGCGGAGGTTGCAGTGAGCCAAGATTGCACCATTGCACTCCAGCCTGGGCAATAAGAGCGAAACTCCATCTCAAAAAAAAAAAAAAGGAAAGGAAAAGAAATCTAGTGATCTGTAGTCTTGTGATTTTCTCTTAAAAATGAAGTTCCAATTCAAGACGAAAGGCCTGGGGAACTGGAACTGATTAGATAATTCTCCTAGGAGATCTGCAGTCCCTTTCGAGGAGGGTAGGTAGGCATTCCTTCTCGCAGGTCCCAAACAAAGCAAGTGTGGACCTTTCTAAGTGAGTGCTCCCCCACCCAGAGAAAAGCCTTTTTATGTCATAGCTGATGTGAGTGGTTGCTGGGCTGATGTTATCTTCAGGCTGTGCCTGCTGTTAGGGAGAGAAGCGGAGACACCATCACAGCCAGATCAGCAGAGGCAGAAACGGCTCAGGCAGACACATGGAGGCTGGCCAGGATGTGCCAGGAACTTTGCCTGCCTTTAAAGAAACTTGTACATTTCAAGAGCAGGATGGGGCATTAAAAAAATTAGCCCTAGCCTGATTTTTCTACAGATAGTATGATAATGCTTTTCAAGAATATGAAAGGTGAATATCACAAAGAAAGGAACAGGCCAGTTTTCTCTGGCCCAAGGATGGAGCAACCCTAGACCTGATGTGATGAGGTTGTGGTAGGCATAGCTGTCCTCAGGGAGAAAGGAGGTACTGACCCAGAGGCCACAAGGCTACCAGGAAGGAGAAGGGAGGATGAAAGTTACAGAGAGAATTTCTCCATTAAATGAGAAGAAAGTGTGGGGTAGAGGGGCATTTAGACTTGAATTTTTCAGTGTCTTCAAGATTTGAGCTTTAGGGTTAAAATCCTAATAGCACCTTATGCTCCACTGCCCTGTGGGACTTTGGATCTTAGTATCTCCATGTACTCTGAGTTCTTCCCATACAGGTCTTGCACAAACAATTATTAGTTGAAAGATCAATAAATGATTAGAGTCCAGTAGTTACGGGTGTAAGATCTGTGGACAGAGAGCTTGGATTCAAATCATGGCCCTACCTCCTGCTACTTGTGTGACCTTGGGAAAATTATTAAATTAATTAAACTTCTCTGTGTCTTGCAGCTTTCATTTGTAAAGTGAGGATATAAACACACTCTAACTCACAGGTTGCTGTGGGGTTCAAATTAGGTGATACGTGCAAACTGCTTAGCGCCATGTCCCCTGTAGAGTAAGAACTCAAAGAAAGCAAGGAGGTTACGTCTTGGACTTTTGGCTAAGAGCAAGCAAAGGTTAGCATGGAGGCCATTAAGACCTGGTACCTGAGACAATTGCACCTACCCACCCCTGTGAAGTTCGGTAGGGCCTAATGACTTGCTCTCACCAATAAAATGTATGTAGCAGTCATATGTGGACCTTTGTAGGTAGGAAGCCTTGGCTTGGCTGTGTACCCTTCCCCTTCAGAGGTACCTGTGAAGGCACAGTTTGAGATGGCACCTGGGTCCCCGAGTGACTATGAGCAGACTCCCCTGCTTTCTTGCACTGGAGATGTAATGGGAGCAAGAAATAAACTTCTTTGGAGGTTAAGCTCTAAAATGTTTGGTTTGTTTGTTCCTGCATCATAGCCTAACTTCTCCTGGCTAATTCAGGCACCCAGGGATAATTCTTTTTATGCCAGATTCACATATCTTTTTTTTTATTTCTGGGAAGAGGCAGCATGATAAAATGCCAGAGCCCAGGCTTTTGTATAATAGACCTGGATTTGAATCCTGTCTGGCCATTTTACAACTCAGCATTCATTATGGTTTTTTGTTTGTTTGTTTGTTTTTGTTCTTTTTTTTTTTTTTTTTTGTGGCAACAGCATCTCAATTTGCCACCCAGGCTAGGGTGCAGTGGCGTGATCTCACCTCACTGCAACCTTCACCTTCTGGGTTTAAGCAATTCTCATGCCTCAGCTTCCCAAATAGCTGGGATTACAGGTGTGTACCACCATGCCCTGCTAATTTTTGTGATTTTAGTAGAGATGGGGTTTCTCCACATTGGCCAGGCTGGTTTCAAACTCCTGACCTTAAGTGATCCTCCCACCTTGGCTTTCCAAAGTGCTGGGATTACAGGTGTGAGCCACCACACCTGGCCTTATCATTACCTCTTGACCAAGGGCCCCTGTTCCTCTCCAGTTGGCCCTACCACACGAGGCTCCCCTCAGAGCAGTAACTGCGCCCTCCTTTACTCCATCAGGTCTGAGGGTGGCAAAGCCTCTGCTGCTGTTAGCCCCGTGTTCCTGTGCTGTCTTGCCTCACGCTGCCCACAGTCAGCTTGGGTTATTCTATCTTCAGTGTGCCATCTTCTTTCTGCTTGGGCCTAGTGACAATGTAGTCTTGCTTCCCTGGGCCATTAGCCTCCTCTGCTCGTAGCAGAGTAGCTTGGTCACTTTTTCATGCCTCATCTTTCCAGTTGTGTTATAGGTGAGCTCCTAAAAGCAGGAACTCTCTGTTCTTTCCTGGGTGCCCAGAGTGGACTGGTGCGTTCTCCGCTGGTTGCACATCTGGAGCTGTTTACGTTGCATAGAGATGCCCAGGCTCTGATCTGTATCCAGATCTCTGGGTGGGGTGTAGGGTTGAGTGAGCAGAGAGGGTCGAGAAGCAGCAGAAAAGATGGTTGGTAACCATGTGTTCATGAGGCTATGAGGTACTAAGGTCCTGTTAATTATATTATGACCACATGAAAAGTTTGATTTTGGATGTGGTCACTTCCATGCATACATACTCAGTAGGGACATGTGTGCGTGACTGTGCATGGGGGTGTACAAGCGTGCACCTGAGCAGGCTGACTGGTCTGTCCTACAGAAAGACTCTGTCCCCTGCTTCTTCTGAGCCTTCATTCATACTGATCTCTCAAACAGAAGAGTAATACCCTCCCCTTCTGCCCTTGTAATTCTCCTCATCTCTCAGGGCTCACAATTTCACCCCTAAACCATTGCGTGTAGCACACAGAGGGGGATAAAGACCCTTTGTTTATTTTCTGTTGGTTCATGCACAACACTACAACCTTTCTCTCTAGATATACATTTTGAGAGCTGGGGCTACGTTTGAAGCTTCCTCTTTCTTCTCTTTTACTGTTTATCAGTGGCTTCATCTACACCAGGGATCTTGCAGGGTGCTTTTTTACATGTCACGTCATTAATCTTTGCAGCCACCCATGAGATAAACAGTATTATCAGCATTTTATAGATAAACAAGGCTCAGGGGAGGGAGGGTTAAAGAACTAGTCCCCGTGGCAGCCCTGGGTTTTCAAGGTAGGTCTGTTTAACTCCAAATCCTTTGCTGTCAGTCAGTGGTTTTCAAACTTTGGTGTCAGGACTCCTTTACACTCTTGAAAATTATTGGAGATTCCTAAAAGCTTTTGGAGTATGGGTTACATCTGTTAATATTTATTATACTGGAAATTAAAACTGAGGAAAACTTAAAAGTATTTTTTTTTTTTTTTTTTTTTTTGAGACAGAATCTCACTCTGTCGCCCAGGCTGGAGTGCAGTGGCCAGATCTCAGCTCACTGCAAGCTCCGCCTCCTGGGTTTACACCATTCTCCTGCCTCAGCCTCCCGAGTAGCTGGGACTACAGGCGCCCGCCACCTCGCCGGGCTAGTATTTTTGTATTTTTTAGTAGAGACGGGGTTTCACCGCGTTAGCCAGATGGTCTTGATCTCCTGACCTTGTGATCTGCCCATCTCGGCCTCCCAAAGTGCTGGGAATACAGGCTTGAGCCACTGTGCCCGGCCTAAAAGTATTATTTCACATAAAATAGCAATAATGAGAACACATGGACACAGGGAGGGGAACATCACACACTGGGGCCTGTCAGGGGTGGGGGTTAGAGGAGGGATAGCATTAAGATAAATACCTAATGTAGGTGATGGGTTGATGGGTGCAGCAAACCACCGTGGCACATGTGTACCTACGCAACAAAACTGCATGTTCTGCACATGTACCCCAGAACTTAAAGTATTATAAAATATAGTAATAACAAGCCCATCACATATTAACATATATAACTTTTAGAGTAAAAATTAAGTATATTTTCCCAAAGAAAAGAGAAAAGTGGCATTTTTAATTTTTTTTTACATATTGCAATACTCTTTATTGTCTACCTTAATAGAAAACAGCTGGATTCTTATATCTGCTTATGCATTTGATCTCTTTGGTACTACATATCATGTAGACTCTGGAAAACTCTACTGTACACTTTTGAGATAATGAGAGTGAAAAATGCAAAGAACTTAGTGTTGTTATAAAAATTGCTTTTTACTCATAAACTCCTGAAAAGGTTTCAGGGTCCTCCAGCTGTGCCCAGGCAATACTTTGAGAACCACTGCTCTATGTTCCTAAGCTCTGTCTTCTCTTTGCATTTTCCTATTATTGCCCAGTATTCTTTACTTTTTTATTTTTATTTTTTGAGACAGAGCCTCACTCTGTCACCGAGGCTGAAGTGTAGTGGCATGATCGTGGCTCACTGCAACCTCTGCCTCCTGGGTTCAAGTGATTCTCATGCCTCAGCCTCCTGAGTAGCTGGGATTACAGGCAGGCACCACCAGCCTAGCTAATTTATTTTTATTTTTTTATTTTTAGTAGAGATCGAGTTTTGCCATGTTGGTCAGGCTGGTCTTGAACTCTTGACCTCAAGTGATCTGCCTGTCTTGGCCTCTTAAAGTGCTGGGATTCCAGGCTTGAGCCACAGTGCCCATTTCCCAATATTCTTGTCTGTTCTCTTGGGTGCAGCCTGGACGTCATGTGTGCCTGTGCCACAGGATCCTGGAGGGAGGCTGCCTGATGTTCCAGTGAATATCCTATGTTTTCTATACTATACAAGGGACATGGGTGTACTGGATGTTCCTAACCTGGCCTCATGAGACTTTGTGAACTCAGCTTTGTGATGAACCAATGGTCCTAATAAATCGACACCATTTATTTTCAGGGGAAAAAAGAGAAAACTATATAAATTTCTCTAGTAAACAGGAGATAAATACCCCTTCCGGTATGGGGAGAGAGCGGGATGAGTAGGTGGAGCACGGGGGACTTTTAGGGCAATGAAACTATTCGGTGTGATTCTGCAATGGCGGATACACATCGTGAGACATTTGTTGAAACTCATAGAATGTGCCACATTCTATTGACATTTAGTTAATAGCAATGAACCAATATTGGCATATCAGTTGTAACAAATGCACCACACTAATGCAAGGTTTAATAATAGGGGGAAATGAGGGTGTGCAAGGGAGTGTATGGGAATTCTCTGTATTTTCCAATCATTTTTCTCCAAACCAAAAACAGCTCTTAGAAACCCCCAGAAATCACTGCGTTAAAAAAAAAAAAAAGAAAAGGGGGGGGGGG
>NW_012122376.1:7299744-7318375 GCF_000951035.1 Colobus angolensis palliatus
ATTCTATGAATATTCACATATTTTTTTCTTTCTCATTAAAAAAAAATTAAAAAAAAAAAAAAGAAAAAAAAAAAAAAGAAGTTCCCCTTGCCAATCTGGGCCTTAGCCAGAGACCTTTTGTGGTTTGGGCTGGTCCAGTGGAAACCTCTGAACTTTTATCCTACCTGAACAGCTCTACTGGGAGACCATACACCCATGCACAGTCATTACCCCAGACGAGATGTTTTCTTGGGATTTTTCTTCCATCGACTTTAGCTCCCAAAAGTCTACAGCAGCACAAACTAGGATTTGGAGGGTGTCATTCTGAGGGGAGACTAGCAATTAGAGGATTGTTTAAAAGACTGGCCGCGTTGTTTAATGAGTGGAGAACTATCAGCCCATCATCAGGGCTAATGAACCCTCTAACGCACAATGGAGCAGGAACAATGTGTATCACTTTCTACAGCTGGGGAATCTGCTGCAGTGAGATCTGGGAGGGGGTCTAGCCCTTCTGTCTGGGCCACTAGGGACTTCCTTTGGCTGGAAACTAAAGAGGACAGTGTTTGGTGATGGTGGGTTGTGTGGGAAGCTGTGGCAGGCTGCTGTATGTGGACTACTAGTTCATGGCCAACTTGCGCAGACAAGCTTCGGCTTGTGCTGTAACCCCTCCCCACCGACCAGTTGTGTTTTAAATGCAGCCACGCTGGAGGAATGGAACCTGTTATTGCCATGCTTGGGGAACTGTAAACCACAACGCTGGGGCTAGGTGCAGCAAGAGAAGCACCTAGACCATCCATCTCAGGTACTTAGACTCAGGCCCAGGCAAGTGCAGAATTTGCACCTGAGAATGGTAGCAGTTTGCAGTCGAGATGCCCCAGTCTCCTCACCCCAAGCACACCCTAGCCATGGTCCTGTTGTCTAATATGCCTTACCTTCATAGCTATTTTGTCACCTGTCTTCACCACACCTGGCTTATACACACTCTGAATAATTCCCAGCGTGGCTCCTGCATTTCTTTACCCAGTACATACACATCCTTTTCCTCAACCCCTTTGGGACTGGCAGGCTCAAGAATGTGCTTGACTCTGGAAGGTTTCTCTACAGCCCAGTGAGCACACGGACTGTTAGATAAAAATAAGCTTAGGAGACAATAAGTAGTTGTTCTGAGACTGAAAGTGGAGACCCTAGTGACAAGGCGTGGGGGAGCTTTCCCTAGGAGCTTTCATGAGACTCCACATGCAGGTGGGGAGTGGCGGCAGTGCTATTTGTGAAGACAGGCATTGCAATGACTCTCCTAAAGGATTTGTTTTTTTTTTCCCCCTCTTTGCTCAACCTTAATTGGTAATATTATAACTTTCAATTTAATCATTGACCTAAATGAGTTGTATTTTTATCTCTGCAGGAGCCTGGCTGGGCTGCGCGAAAGAGTGGCGGCAGCTGAGTGAGGGAGAAACTTACTAGAATAGTTGGGCTGGCAAGTGACACCACTTCTGTTCCGAGATAAGATGGAGACTTTTTCAAGCTACGCTTTAAAATTGTAAAACCTAGGATCTCCTGCTGGAGATGAGCTGTAGGTGGATCTGGAGCATCTGGGAGCTGTGAGGGAGGAGAGTCATACCAGAATTACTGAGATGATTGCTGAAACCAAGATTATAAGTCATTAAGGGTTTGAAAGTTTTTTGCAGGTGCACAATAGACTACTCAGTATCTTGGATTCTTGAGCTGGGGTCAGGTTAACTATTAAAAGAGGACAAAAGTCTTGCTAACAAAACCTGAAGTTTAAAACATACACTGTTTCCACTGCCTTGGCCATTCTTGCTTTAAGCCTTAGCTCTCCTTTCCTGGCTTTCAGGATCCACTGTCGATTTACTTCCATGCCTAGAGTAGTCGCAGTTTCCTTCATGGTGATATTAAATCAGCTGGCTCGTTTTCCACCATGAGGGTCGGTGTCCCTCACTGCAGTGTCCACTGTAATAAAAAAAGACACAGCTATAGGTTATGTGGGGGCCGACAGTTGTTGTATTTCTTCTCCAATTGGTGACTCCCTCTGCTAGAACTGAACACCAGGCTTGCACGGGAGATTCTTGCTCCCTTTCTTTCTCAGACAGAACAGATTGCATTTCTCATTGTAGAAGCACAGACGCCATAACCTTTATGTGCCTAAAATCTTTTATAGGCGTCCTGTTTCAGTATCTTTGATCTGGAGGATGCAATCACATTTTCCTTGAAGATACGAATCATCTAGAAAAATATAGAGGAGGAGAAAACACCTTTAAATAATTCCTCAAAACAAATTTAAAATCCACATTAATTGTTTTGAATTATTCCATAATTCTCCCTCTCCTATCTTCCACTCTCATCTAGTCTTTGAATGGGAGGATTTGGAGCCGTAAAGGGTCTTAGCATTATCTGGACTGGCCACTCTGAGTCTCAGATGAGACATTTCCTTCACAAAGGGAAACTTTCTTATAGTTAAATTGGTATGGGGTGACTTTTTCAGGATTAGAGGATTCAAGTCTATTATTTGGTTTGTTTTGTTTTTAAACCAGAAGAGGCCAGGCGTGGTGGCTCATACTTGTAATCACAGCACTTTGGGAGGCTGAGGTGGGTGGAAACTTGAGATCAGGAGTTCAAGACCAGCCTGGTCAACATAGTGAAACCCTGTCTCTACTCAAAATACAAAAATTAGCCGGGCATGGTGGTGCATACCGGTAGTCCCAGCTGCTAGGAAGGCTGAGGCAGGAGAACAGCTTGAACCTGGGAGGCGGATGTTGCAGTGAGTCGAGATCACACCACTGTACTTCAGCCTGGGTGACAGAGTGGGACTCTGTCAAAAAAAAAAAAAAAAAAAAAAAACCAGAAGAAATCCTAGCAGTCATTTAATCAAATTTCCACCATGGTAGTTGGGATTCCTGGTGTTGCAGGTGCCAGCAACTCTGCCCAAGAACAAGAGGGGCCTATGGAGGGGATGGAGGGTGGGGGTTGTGGGGGCCAGGACTGAAAGGTGGGCTCCTGGGGCCAAGCAGCTCCAGGATGGTGGGAGCCTGTGCTAGAGCAGAGGCTCTGCCGACTCAAGCTGTCTGTGGCCCCTCTTGGCAACCTTGGAAGCTTATCCACCTGGGATTGCCAGGGCTGCTGCTACCTTTAGGGTTGCAGTTTTGTAGCTAATGAAAAGAAAAAAAGAAAAGCAATTTCTGGGGGAAGGATACTGGTTTGCTCAATTCGGGTTGTGGGCTCAACCCAGCACAGAACTGCTCCTAGAGAAACTGGGGAGTGTGCTGCAAAACACCACCTAGGGCACTCCCTTCTTCCGGATGAGAAACTGACATCCAAATGCATCTAAGTGACGGTCCCTCAGGGGAGTGGCAGAGTCACCTTCACACCTCCTGATGTCCCAGGTGAGGGCATTTGCCTCATCATGCAGAGTTACTTCATCCTCTACATGCCAAAATGCCCCCAGTCATTCTTCCTCTTAGAATAAAGGAGCTCAGAGTCAAACAGTGAGGCCATGAGCAGCTGGGACCCGCAATTAACCAGAAATCTGTTTTTCATTCAACTTTGGAGGAAAATAGAAGAAAGTCTCTGGCGTATTCCACGGTCTTACTCTTACGGTGTGTTTCAGGGGGCATATATAGATGGCTTCATCTCCTGCTGTTTTCAAATATCTTTTTTATGCTTTTAAAAATTGTGATAAAATATACACAGTGTGAAATGTACCACTTTGACCATTTTAAAGTGTATGATTCAGTGACATTAGGTACATTCCCAACGTTGTATAACTTTCACCACTATTCATTTCCAGAACTTTTTCATCATCCTAAATAGAAACTCTATACCCACTGAATAATAATTTCCCATTCCCCCTCCCCCAGCCCCTAGCAACCACTATTCTTTCTGTCTGTATGAATTTGCTTATTCTAGGTAGCTCCTATAAGTGGAATCATACAATATTTGTTCTTTTGTGACTGGCTTATTTCACTTAGTATAATATTTTCCAGGTTCATCTACATTGTAGCGTGCATCAGAATTTCATTCTTTTTTTCTGGGTGAATAATATTCCATTGTGTGGATATGCTACATCTTATTTATCCATTTATCTGTTGATGTGTACTTGAGATATTTCCACATTTTGGCTGTTATAAATAATGCAGCTATGAACATTGATATGCACCAAATGTCTTTTGGCAGTGCTAAGTATTCATTTTCATAAAAAATGATACTAAGGTATACTCACTGACCATATAAAAAAAATTAAGTTTCCCATCAAATGGAAGCTTCGTGGGATCATGGAGAAAGCATGGGCTCCTGAATTCTACAGCTCATTCATTAATGCTGGGCATATCATTTCCTAGTTTGTGACACTGGGCAAATTATCTAACCTCTCTGGGCTTTCATTTTCTTATCTCATCTAACAAATGGCTGACTAAAAAGGCTGAAGTTGACATTTCTGGGCTGCTTTGAAAATTTGGTGCTTCCTGGCTGGGCACAGTGGCTCATGCCTGTGATTCTAGCATATTGGGAGGCCAAGGCAGGTGGATCACTTGAGGTCAAGGGTTCAAGACCAGCCTGGCCAATATGGTGAAACCCCATCTCTGCTAAAAATACAAAAATTAGCCGGGCATGGTGGTGGGTGCCTGTAATCCCAGCGACTCAGGAGGCTGAGGCAGGAGAATCACTTGAACCCAGGGGGTGGAGGTTGCAGTGAGCCCAGATCGCTCCACTGAACTCCAGCCTGAACAACACAGGAAGACCCTCTCTCAAAAAAAAAAAAAGAAAAAGAGAAAGAAAAAGAAAAAAAAATTGGTGCTCCCCAAATTCACTAGTAATCAAGAGAGGTTTGTGAGGCTTTAGAAAAACAGATTCCTAAGTCCCGCTCCACAACTCCTGACTTAGAGTATATAGGAGTGAGGCCTGGAAATCTGCATCTTTACTAAAACCGTCAAGAGATGTGGATGAGGCCAGTTTAAAACTCATTGCCGAAATGAAACTTAGGAAGCCAAGTGCACACTCAGAACCTGCCTCGCAGATGGAGCTTGATAAATACTGGTTTTTCTCTCTTGCCCTTCTTCATACTTTACATATGAAGAAAGAGCAGAGGACAATTGCATTTTGAGGAACACTTGCAGCAATGACCATGTCAGGTCACAGCAACAAAAATTCTAATAATGAATTGTTTTCTACTCTGAGCAACTAATCATCGGGGAATGATGTTGGCAGTTAAGGGTATAAAACCAGTCACTTTATTCATTTGTGGTTTTGATTATGCATTGGGGTATGATTGCACTGTGTGCAATGCAAATCTGCCAGTGAGGATGGTGGGGTAAAGGGGGGCTGGTGGAAGGCACCTTGTTATGTTATGTAGAAGAGAGAACTCCTTAGAGATAATCGTGCAAACCTGAGACTTCCATGCAGCGAAGGAATCAGTGAATTTATATCAAAGAAGCCAGATTGATATTCTTTTCTTCTTTTGTTGGGTTCCTTTGAAATTATAAAAGGAGTGGACAAAGGGAATGTTGTAGATGTAATTTGTTCCAGGCTCGAATAAAGCGTATTTGTGTCTTATGAAATTTTACGAGAAAAATGTAATTCAAATTGGCTTGGAGATGAGAGCTGTCAAATAGATTGAAAGCTGGATTATAAACCAAGACTAATGAGAGCCTGCAATGAGCACAAAGTTAGGGATGGAGTCCAAGAGAATCTCTGCAAGGTCTTACAGGGGAGGTAAACAGCCTATTAATTAAGGTAGCAGATGGTAGTAAATTGGGAGATGTTTCAGATTCCAAGGACAGAAAAAGAAATGAAAGCATGGGATCTGTATTGGGTAGTTAGAAACCTCAGCACGAAGTCAATGACAGGAAAGTAATAAGAGCTGCAGGTAGTCTTGGAAGCCAACAGGATTTGGAATACCAAGGGGTTAGAAACAGGCTAGAAATGTTAGTGGAATGGCTAAGAAGCTACTGGAGAAAGTGGTTCACACTGCAAGGCAAAGTTTTAGGGACCCAGAGGGCCGGCTTGGGCATGTGTGCTCAAGATGAAAGAAACACATTTCTGGGTGGGTACAGTCTTAAGATCTCCCCCAGCAGGTATTTGCAGATAAAGAAGCTGCCTGAGTAGAAGGGACTCGATTGGATGTAAACTGAAGAAATAAATTAGCACAAGAGGAAAAAAGCAGGTGAGCTGAGATAATCAGTGTGATTTGGCTAGAGGTGGAAGGCAGAGTGATGAGGTGGATAGAACGTGAGCTTTGGATCTCAGGTTTTTGGCCACCACTGCATCTTCCAGTTGACTGGGGGTTGACTATTAATATTTAGCCTTTCTGAGCCTCAGTTTGCCCACCTCCTATAAAATGAAGACAAGATTTCTTACCTTTTGTAAATATTATAAATTTGGATGAGATTTGCGTGTAGATTACTGGGACTTGGTAAGTTTTGAACACTTGCAGACTTGTCTTGTGTACCTGTGTAATGAACGTGATCAGCATGTACTTGTGGGAGGGGAAAGTGAGGGATGCTTGTGGGAACTTCGGGCAGCACCTACACAACTATCCCCATTTCTTTTTGTTTGTTTTTGAGATGCAGTTTTGCTCTTGTTCGATCTTGGGTCACTGCAACCTCCACCTCCTGGGTTCAAGTGATTCTCCTGTCTCAGCCTCCCGAGTACCTGGGATTACCGGTGTCCACAACCAAGCCTGGTTAATTTTTTGTATTTTTAGTAGAGATGGGGTTTCACCATGTTGACCAGGCTGGTCTCAAACTACTGACCTTGGGTGATCCACCCTTCAGCCTCCCAAAGTGCTGGGATTACAGGCGTGAGCCACTGTGCCCCACCAACTGTCACCATTTCTTGGTTCTCATTTCCTATACAAGGAAGTCAGCCGTACCCTGTTTTTATGGCAGTGGGGTCACATTTAACTCAGAAGTTGGAGTGTAAAGCCATCACATGAAGTGAGAGTCACATATGGTCAAAATTATCCTTAAAAATCCTTCAAATCACCCATAAAATACAGTACTATGTAGCGTTGGAACTGATCACAGTTTTATTTATTTATTTTTATTTTTATTTTTTATTTTATTTTATTTTTTTAGTTGAGCACCAGGTGAAGCAGTTGGCTTACATTTATGGGTCATGCTATATGAAAATGCTTATTATTATTATTTTTTGAGACAGAGTCTTGCTCTGTCACCCAGGCTGCAGTGCAGTGGCACCATCTTGGCTCACGGCAACCTCCGCCTCCTGGGTTCAAGCGATTCTTCTGCCTCAGTCTCCCGAGTAGCTGGGATTACAGGCATGAGCCACCACGTCCAGCTAATTTTTGTATTTTTGGTAGAGAAGGCCTGTCACCATATTGGTTAGACTGATCTCGAATTCCTAGACCTCGTGATCCACCTGCCTTGGCCTCCCAAAGTGCTGGGATTACAGGCATGAGCCACAACGGCCGGCCTATTACTATTATTTTTTTGAGACAGAGCCTTGTTCTGTTGCCTGGGTTGGAGTGCAGTGGTGCAATCTCCACTCACTGCAACCTCTGCCTCCTGGGTTTCAGTGATTCTCATGCCCAGCCTCCCGAGTAGCTGGGATTACAGGCCATCATGCCTGGCTAAGTTCCGTATTTTTAGTAGAGAAGGAGTTTTGCCATGTTGGCCAGGCTGGTCTTCAGCTCCTGGCCTCACAAAGTGCTGGGATTACAGGTGTGAGTCACTGCAACTGGCCTGAAAATTCTTATTTTTTAACACTGAAATGGCAATTGGCATGGTGAGATGCTTACACCATAGGGGCACCCAGTTCAAGCTGACTCCGTGCCTGTGCTGGGCAGGTAGAGCTGTAAATCTTTTTGTTCTCTCTCTCTTCTTAGTCAGTTTGGGCTGCTATAACAAGATACCATAGATTGAGTGTCTTAAACGACAGAAATTTATTTTTCACTAGAGTCTAGAAGTCCATGATCAGAGTGCCAGCAGATTTGGTGTCTGTCGAGGGTTCTCTTTTGCAGACAATTGTCTTCTGATTGTGTCCTACAAAAGAGAGCAAACTCTAGTCTCCTCCTTATCCCATTATTGGGGCTCCACCCTCATGACCTCATCTAAACCTAATTACCTCCCAAAGGCCCCACCTCCTAATACCACTGGGGGTTAGGGTTTCCTTATTTGAACTTTGGTGGATACTAACATGCCGTCCATAACAGAACTGGATATGCAACTCCCTTGAACTGAAGCAACTGCAATGGATTAGACTGGCTGACTGGGGGCCTGTGAGCTCAGCTTTGGTTGTGGGGAAAATGGACATAATAGTATTCCATACTGATCAGCTTCCCTGGGCCCCCTGCTCAGCTAGTTATAACAGGGCACAAAGGAGGTGGCTGTGCCAGAGGACGTGAGCCCCAGCCAGAAGCTTCCTGCACCTAGCCCAGTATGAGCTGGGGTGAATAGGGGCAGCCTAACCGCTTTTGCTCTGCATAAACAAGGCCTGATGGCAAGCACTTACTGAACAGCTACATGGCCTTTGGACAAGGGGGTGTTCATCCTCTGAGTCTAGAGATGGCTTGGATATGGTTCTGTTTCTCTGCTTTTCCTCCAGGGGGATATACTTTATTAAAACATGGCCAATTAATGCATTAAGAACTCCATTGATGAGAACATGTACACCCTTTGTTCTGTAGTGGTGTACTTGCTTTTATTTATTTCTTTCTTTCTTAAAAATATATCCTGGGGATTATTCCTCTTTGTACACAAAGAACTTCCTGATCCTTTTTTAATTTAGGTAGACGTTACTATAACATAAAATTCACAATTTTAACTACTTTAAAGTATACAATTCCATGGCTTCCAGTACATTCACGGTGTTGTGCAGCCATTACCACTATCTAATTGCAGAACATTTCCATCATCTCAAAAAGAAACTCTGTATCCACTAAGCAGTCACTTGCCAGTGGTTTTAATTTGCATTTCCCCAATGACTAATGATGTTGAGCATCTTTTCATGTTTATTGGCTATATCTTTTCTTTGGAGGAATTGTCTATTCAGATTCTTTGCCCTTTTTTTAATTGAGTTTTTTGTTTTGTTTTTGTTGTTGTTGAGTTGTAAGAGTTATTTACATATTGTAGATCCTAGACTATTATCAGATATATTATTTGCACATATTTTCCTCTCTTCTGTGGAGTGTCTTTTCACTTTCTTGACAGTATTCTTTGATGCACAAAAGTTTTTAATTTTGATAAAGTCCAATTGATCTTTTTAAAAAATTTTGTTGCTTATGCTTTTATGTCATATCTAAGAATCCATTGCAAAATCCAATATAATGCAAAATTACTCCTATGTTTTCTTTTAAGAGATTTACATTTTTAGCTTTTAAATTTAGGCCTCTGATTCATTTTGAGATAATTTTTGTATATAATGTAAGCTAAGGGTCCAATTTAATTCTTTTGCACAGGTCATCTTTTTTTATATCCATGTAGCATTCTGTTCCATACTTTAACCAGTTTTTTGTTTTTATTTTTTTGAGATGGAGTCTCACTCTGTCACCCAGGCTGGAGCGCAGTGGCATGATCTTGGCTCACTGTAACCTCTGCCTCCTGGGTTCAAGCAATTCTCCTGCTTCAGCCTCCCAAGTAGCTGGGAATACAGGTGTGTGCCACCACGCCTGGCTAATTTTTTTTGTATTTTTTGTAGAGATGGGGTTTCACCATATTAGCCAGGATGGTCTCAATCTCCTGACCCCGTGATCTGCCTGCCTTGGCCTCTCAATGTGCTGGGATTACAGGTGTGAGCCACTGTGCCCGGCCCTAACCAGTTTTGTACTCTATTCTATGACTTGGGTTACCACTAAACTTTTACTATTAAAATCAATGATACAATACATATTCTTGTATATAAACACTCCCTACATATCTGCACATATTTGTAGTCTGAATTCCTAAAAGTAGAACTGCATGATCAAATACTGATTGCCTAATTGCTCTCCCTGGAGGGTGAGTGGATGTGCATGACCTCCATCACTGGTTGAAAATGTGTTTCTCCACACTCTTGTAGATCCTTGTAGGTTTTTGGCAACCAGATGGGGAGTTTTAATTTGGAACTTTCTTATTATGAGCAAGGGTGTACACCTTTTAAGATATTTTAAAAGACTGTTATATTTTCTTTGCTTTGAGCTTTTCATAGCCTTTGCCTATATTTTCTGTTGGCCTTTGTTTTGTAGGAGATACTTATAAAGCAAGTGAGGACTGTTTGTGATATGTTTATCATTTACCCATTAGCTTTATTAATAGCATTGTTTTCCTTCCCAGGAAACAAAAAACAATATATTCAAGTGCTCCAGTTTTTCTTTCTAAGACTTTTAAGTTAAGTGATTACTTATAATAGTCTTCCCCATTCCAATATTATAATACTATTTTTCTTGTATTTTTATGATTTCAATGTATCATTTAATCTTTGATACAGCTGGAATTTGGTCATATGGTGTGAGGTAGGGGTGCATTTTCTCCTCTAGATAATTGAGGTATTAATAGTTACTTTTGAGGTCAGATATCCTGTTTTCCACAGAAAATAAAGCATAAAAGTTCAGTCCTAACCTGAGGGAAGCGCAAACCCACTTCATTGCTTGGTCCAGGCTGGGAAGGGCATCTCTGCCCTGGAACCAGAGGATGGCCTGTTCTTGGCCTTTCCCACTTGAGGAAGCATAGAGCAGTGGTTTAGAGCAAGAGTCCAGAGGCAGGTGGATGGAGTGAAAGTGCTGCTCTCTCAATATCTAGTTGTATGACCCTGGTCAAATGTTCTCACCTCTTTAATATGCTTTCTCCTCATCTGCAAAACAGAGATAATATCAGTACCTACATCATAAAATGGTGGTGAGAAGTAAACAAAGTCCTGAATGTGAATTGCACTGCAAAGTGCTTGGCGAGGGAACACAGGGGAGCTGCTGCCATTATCATTGTCACCATTATCCTCACCACCACTATTTGGATCCTTAGTGATGGCTCCAACTTCAGGCCTGCCATTACTGATGTAGAAGTGACTGGAAAGTTCTGGCTTCCTTTCCTCCTTCCCAGGATAGAAAGCTGACCTTGGGCTCCTCCGCCTGGCCTGGCTCTATCATTTGGACAGTCTTCTTCCAGGGCAGCAAATGACCCAGGTGTTTGCCGTGGGCCATCCTAGGGGAATTTTGGGCTTTTTTGTGTTCCATCTATTTCTCAGTCTTTTCAATTAAGTGAAATCAACTAAAAACACAAATCAAGTGATCCCTGAAGGGAGATGAGATCTAACCAAGGTTTGGCACCAGGGAGTCCTAGAGAACTACAACCAAATTAGCCTGGCATGTTGCAGGTGGTAAATGGAGGTTCAGAGAGTGACAGTGAATATATAACCCCAAATTAATGATTTTATGGTAGACCAAGACCCCTGGGCCCTGATTCCCTGAGCCAAGCGTCATCGTTGCAACCATAGCTTCCAGCTCCACTCTTTCATCAGGTTGCAGTGTCAAGGGGAAAGGAGCCCTGGGTCCTCCTTTTTAAAAAATTTTAAAAATTATTTTTAGATGGCTCATAAAGCCACCTCCTTTTTTGAGGAAGGGATATGAATCTCAGGGAGGGTTCCTGCTACAAGGCCACTTGGCATCACCCTTGGTTCTGCTCGGAGAAGCCTCCAGGCAGTGACGATTTGGTTGCTGCAAGTCTGGAGCTGTATTATGCCACACGTATCAGGAGAGTAATTGGATAAATTGGCCCTGGAGGGGTTTTGGTAACCATTACTTTCAGCTATTTTGTGATCCCCTCCATGGGGGAAGAGTAGGTCCTTTTCTTTGACTGCAGCATGAAGTAGGATGTATGCAGTGCCATCATCTATCTTGGCTGCAGAGCAGATCCGCTGGCCCTAGGGGACCAAAAGCTGGTGGGGGGGCTGGGTGTTGTGCCTTTGCTCTCTCCTTTCTGCTGCAAGTGAACCCTGTACCACTTAAGCCTGGTGTCCATGGCTGTTCTCAGCAACTTCCATTCATTACTTTCAGTTATTTTGTGACGTTTGATGAGGTAGCTACTTCTTTCCCCTCCCAGCCTCAGGTAAGGGATGACACAATTCAGAGAACAAGAGAGTCAAATTCTCGTGGTTTGGGCTTAAAAGGAGAACTAGATGAAGAGTTAGGTTATGTTCTCAGGACTGGGCAGATGCCCCAGAGAAGCAAGGAAGGTTGGGCTTAGCTGGGTCCTCCAGAGGGGACTCTGCATCCTGCCTGTGACCTGGGGAAATAGCTGTAAAACTAGAAACCCCAGGCAGGTGGCGGGGATCTGCGATCCAGGGCATCCGCGCCTCCCATCACCCGGGGTCTCTGGTTCCGGAGTAGAATGATCTGTCCAGTGATCTTAGGGAGGCTGACCTAAGGCTGCTTTACAGGAAGTCTCTGAATCCAGGGGTGAATTTAATTGTTAGGAGGCTGAAGGTTTAAACAATTTGCGACCCTCTTTAGAAAACAAAATTAGAAATGATACATTTCAAATGAGATGCAGGCAGTGTCTCTATTGCGGGTGATGACATGTTCTGGAATTTGTGTGATCATTGGACACTTCTGCAAATATACTAAAAAACACTGAACTGTCCACTTTAAAAGGGTGAGGTTTATGGCATGTGAAGTAGTTATCATTAAAAACATATATTGTTAAAAAAAAAATCAGGTAAGGGTTCTAGAAGGGGTCCAAATCGAGAGGGCCTGCAGCAAAGCTTTACCCACGTCACGGTGCAAACTCTGCAACCCAGTATGGCTGAGAGTGTGGTGTGGGCAGAGGGCCAGAGGCAGGAGAGTCCTGCTAGTAGCTGCTGGGTGGACAGATGGCCCCCTTGAGGATCAGATCCTTCCCCTTCTCTGGCCTACCTCCCACAGCCAGGCCCAAGTGAGCCTCCAGAACTTCCATGCAATCCCAGAGGAAACAGAATGGGAATTGATGGGGATGAGGCTTCAGCTTTGTGGGATGGGACCAGGAAAACAAAAAAGCCACATGTCTTGTACTCCTGATTTTGACCCAGCCTGCTTATACAAGCTCTGGCTTTGAGGGGCTCAATGACCAGGCCTCTCTCCGGCCCTGCAGGTGACAAGGAAGCCAGGAAACCTGACCAGAGGGACCCTGCTTCTACGCCTGTGCTTTTTTTTGTTTTTGTTTTTTGTTTTTTGGATGGAGAACACGCCTGCAGTCTGGGCAAACAGACGAGGCTCTTTGGAGGCCAGGGATATGCCACTGTCATATTTATAATATAATGCTTGTTTATCTTGAATTGGACCCGGCTCTCTGCATAACTTCTGTTCCTCACATTTTGAAGATTCGGGCCCAAAACACATTTCAGGGAATAAGGAGAAAGCCCTTGTTTGAAAATGAACCAGCAAAATAAATCATTGTGTTTCTGACACAATGCCCACTGCATACTTTTCAATTCTTAGCTTTGGCAGCAGCATTTTTAAAAAGCACACACACAAAACCTATCACATAATTCTTTCTGAAAGGCTCATTCAGCAGGCCTGCCTTTCAGTTCCCAGCCCCCTCTTTCTTTTTCTTCTCTCTTTTTTCCCTCTATTTTAAACCAGCCCTTCTGGTGAGAGGGCAAGTGTACATACAGCCTTCCATTGTGTTTGTAAAACAGAGCCATATCAGTTGAGAAGTAATGATAACATTTGTAGTTATGCAAGCGGAGATAACAGTAATCAGATCTCTGCTCTGGGCAAAAAATCCCAGTGGCCAGAACCTAACAATGGGTTAGGGTGTTATGTTGAAAGGTGAGGGAATTGTGTATGCGTGTTTTTGTTTTAGCAAAGCACCAAGGCCTTTGTTTTTCCTGCTGGAGTATCTCCTAGTTAAAGCCCTTCTGAAGCTGACCAGTTAAGGAGAACCTTCCCTAAATGGAGATCTTAGGTTCCCCTGCTCACTCAAGTTCTCCTGGCTATTTTTTCTGGCATCCAGTGATTTAGGGTTTCCTCTGCTTTCCAGCAGGTAATTTGACCTCTCCAGATTAGAAGGAGCTGAGGCTAATGTATTCGCTCAAGCAGAGGCCAGTGGAATGATAGCATCAGTTTGTACTGCCATTTGGGTTTTTTAAAAAGAAAGGTGTTGTTCTGGAGTTGCCCTTGTTCTTTCCAAATCTGATTCCCCTGCGGCGGTTTCTGTTGCATTTTCCCCCAAACAACATGCAAATATATTGATACCTGGGAGTTTAAACAGTGGCAAAAACTGGAAGGTGCAATTTCCAAGCAATGCCAGGCCCAAAACAGCACCCGGGCGTGTCTGGATTTGACATGATGGAAACCAAGTTTCTCAAAATATGAGCCATATTTAGAGATCACGAAGTTAACTCCTGATTAGGTGTGGGATATCTGAGTTCCTCTGCTAGTTGGTTTCTCTGATTTCATTTTGGGGTTGCCATTTACTTATTGTGGTTGGGGGAAGTAGTAGCCTTGGGTTCTCCAGATGTAGCAAATAATATCTTAGTGTAGACCAATTGCCCCATCATAGAATGGCTGTCAAGAGACATACCCTGATTCTTATCTGACTTAGGCAGAATGTTGGATCCACAAGAAACATAATTTTCAATAAAATGGAGGCCCAAATATTTTTGTCTTCTGCTCTGAAGCGTTCCTAATTACATTTGAAATAAAATGCAGGTTTTTCTACTTTTCTTCTGGACACCTGAAGAAATGCTCCATTTTGCTCTCCTTTCCTACTCATATTTACCCAGAAAAGAACCTGGAAAAAATATGAATGTAGACGTGGAATTGCGAAAAGCAGCCACATAATCCATAAATTGCTTGGGGGTGGGGGCTGGGGGCAGGAGGACTTGTATAAAGAAATCCAGTTCCGTTTTATTTTTCAAAGATGCATTTTCTTCCCTGTCTCCAGACATAAGTTTTTGAATTAAAAATTATACTTTGAATGATGTGCAGATGTTGGCATCTTAAAACCAAATACTGTTGTCCTGTGGGTTGCTAAGCAACCTGTGCAACCGAATCAGCTCCGGTTTGAAAATGGAAACAATTTCAAGAGATAAGAAAATGAAGCCCCATCCCTGACTGTGAGGTGGAGGGCTGGGATAGGCTGGACTCTTCCCTTTGCCTGCCCTGGTTAGAAGTGTGGCTCTTCCCGCTTTTGTGGCTTGAACATGCATTTTAATTTCACTGTGTCAATTCTCATTATCTGTCTATATGGAATCCCCTTTTTGGTTTTCAGAAATAATTAAGTAAAAAGCCCTTTCACTTACTGCATTTTTTGGCATTGATAAAGGCATTTGAGGCATTTCAGACAATGCGGGAGTGAGTATCAGAGCAAGTCTTTGAAGATGTTCTTTAAAGACGGCCCTGACAAACAGTGGCAAACAGACCAATTAACCCCAGAATCTAAGTCCTGGCTGCTTTAAACTCCCTTCAAAAGAAATTAGCTCTAATGTTAATAAAGTGGGTGTTAGACCATTTTGGAACATCAGCTTCAACAGACTGAGTCAATTGGAATGGAATTATTACGTCGTCTTGCCAAAAGAGGAGCCCAGGGCTGGTGTGAATTTTTGTTACAGTTGCTGCTGGAAAATTAGAAAAAAAATTCCAAACTTTAGTTGGAACAAAAACTCCCAAGTGGGATAACACAGGTTTATTTGATTTTTTAAAAAAATATTAGCTTTAAAAAACAAAAAGACTCAGGAAAGGTAGAAAAGAAAGTACCCAGAAGTGTGTCCGAATGAGGATTGCATTCAGGCCCCGGCCCCGCAGTGACATGGCTCACCGCCACTTCGTCGCTTGCTCAGGAAGGCTTGGAGCTGAAGCTGTGACTCCTTGCTGATTTTTCAGATCCCAGGGGAGGAAGACCAAGAGCAGCAGGCTCCCCAGGCAGTGCCAATGAATGGCCATGGCCTGGGAGCATATCTGTCTTGCTTTGATGATTTCTTACAGAAGAAAAAGGAAACATTTTGCCGGGGGGAATAGTTTTCATCCACTGGGACCCCATAGTTCGACTTTGCATCATCTTGGTTAAATGTCCATTTCCAAGGGTTGCGTCTCACTCCTATAAGCTCTTTCTTTAAAGAAAGACGTAGACCTTTTAATCAATGCAAGTGCCGAGAAAAGATAAGGTTAGTAGCGTTGGCCCTGCCAGCATAACTGTTTGACAACCAAGGGTAGGAAGAAAAGAAACGAGATCACGACTCCTGGGTGGCTGGGAAGGGTGGCGGAAGGCAACGGCGTTCTGTGTAACAAGAAGCTCAGAGCACTGGCCTTATTGTTAGTTGTGGGAGGAGGGATGTGTCTGGGACCACACAACAAACTCATCTTCAGCTGTGCAGTGCGAGCCGCAGGGGCCTGGGTGTCAGAATCCAGTCAGAACTCAGCTTTAAGGAGCTATGTGGATAATCTTCATTGATCCTTGTTGCTCTCTCACCACCTTCTCTAGCCAGCAGCGACCCAGGAAGGAAAACAAGGCTGGGAGACGAAGTCACTTGCCCAGAGTCACGTGAATAATGTGTGCAGAATCCCAGTCCTCCTGCCTTAGCTGGTCCCACATTCTTCCTCCTGCACAGGGAGTGAGTGTCCCTGAGGTGTCGCCTGCTTGGGGCTTTGAAGTTGGCAATAGTGGGGTCAGCCTCTTGCACTTGTGGATAGGGCTTTTCTCACCCTCTGCACAACACACCGTTCTCAGATTGGCTGTGCGTTAGAGGCTGGGGCCCCTCCTGGTTGGAGGCCCTGGGTGGGAAGTAAGACTCTTGCCACTGTGGCTGAGGCCATCTTCCTCCATGCTCTCCACCTCTGCCTTGTCCAACCATGGTCTCTGACACCCAATAAATGTGAAGCACTGACTTGGTAAGAAGGGGAAAAACCATCAATGCTAAGCACTGACTCTCCCTGCAGCTTTGAGAGGCTTTTAGGTAGTTTTTCTTTGTTTTGTTTTGTTTTTTGAGACCGAGTCTTGCTCTGTCATCAGGCTGGAGTGCAGTGGTGTGATCTCGGCTCACTGCAACCTCCGCCTCCCGGGTTCAAGCGATTCCCCTCCCTCAGCCTCCTGAGTCACTGGGACTACAGGCACCCGCCACCATGCCTGGTTAATTTTTTGTATTTTAGTAGAGACAGGTTTCACCATGCTGGCCAGGATGGTCTTGATCTCCTGACCTCATTATCTGCCCGCCTTGGCCTCCCAAAGTGCTGGGATTACAGGCGTGACCCCCCACGCCTGGGCTGTTTTTCTTTTTAAATCTAGGAAAATGAAGATCCTAGTTTGGATTCACTTGGGAGAACTGGGCCATCTCAGTCTCATTTTGACATCCTTGCCCTTTCTTTGCCTGCTCTGGGGGGGATCCCCAGTCCTGTGTATAGTGGTTCATCAATTCAAGTGTCCCAAAAGGTGGATTCCTTTATTTAGCTAAATTCTCAATTTAACGTCTATTTTGAACTTCAGGATGGCAGAAATCAATTCTTCATCAATTGAGAGAAACGTTCCCCTGTTTCTGGGGTTGGGTCTGAAAATTCAGCAGCTTATGAGATCACGGGGCCAGGTCCTTAAGAGCGACCTATTCATGCTGAGGTCTGCTGAGTCGTCTGTTGCCCTTTCTGGTCCATGAAGGTTGCAGCTCAGCTGGCCTCGTTCCCCTCGTAAGTCTCCCCCAGGGGTGAGGGTTGTCTGTGCCATGTCACGGTGCCGTGGAAACATCTGCTGCTCTCACACCTATCTAAGGAGCCAGGGCTCTGTCTGCCTAGACAAAGTGCGGTCATCTTTGTGAGGTTTGGCCACATTCTTGGCTGCTCCACGCAGGACGCAGTGCATGGGTTCTTCCACCCAAGGTTCCAAAAATCATTCTTAGATTTTCTCATCTTTCCTCTACACTCATTTCTTAGAGTATGTGTGTATGGGAGTGTGGTTTGGGATTCCTCCTTAGGGACCCATAATTGTCTGAGTTAACTTGCCTTCTAACTCCCTTTTCCCAACCTGGGAATCTTTATCCAGTATCAAGGGCACTCACACTCCTGGTTCATGCCTCAGTCTGGTCCTCTCAGGTCTAAGCTTTTGAGGTTCCCTTTCCTTCTGCTTTCTGACCTAAAAAATTATTACACACACCGGACGTGGTGGCTCACGACCGTAATCCCAGCACTTTGGGAGGCCGAGGCGGGTGGATCACCTGAGGTCAGGAGTTCCAGACCAGCCCTGACCAACATGGTAAGAAACCCGGTCTCTACTAAAAAACAAAAATTAGCCGGGCATGGTGGCAGGTGCCTGTAACCTCAGGTACTTGGGAGGCTGAGGCAGGAGAATCGCTTGAACCCTTGAGATGGAGGTTGCAGTGAGCTGAGATTGCACCATTGCACTCCTACCTGGGCAACACAGCAAGACTCTGTCTCAGAAAAAAAAAAAAAAAAGGCTAGGCGCGGTGGCTCACGCCTGTAATCCCAGCACTTTGGGAGGCCCAGGCAGGGGGATCATGAGGTCAGATCGAGACCATCATGGCTAACATGGTGAAACCCCATCTCTACTAAAAATACAAAAAATTAGCTAGGCGCGGTGGCTCACGCCTGTAATCCCAGCACTTTGGGAGGCCCAGGCAGGGGGATCATGAGGTCAGAAGTTCAAGACCAGCCTGGCCAACATGGTGAAACTCCGCCTCTACTAAAAATACAAAAAATTAGCTGGGTGTGGTGGTGTGTGCCTGTAATCCCAGC
>NW_012122376.1:7318689-7381131 GCF_000951035.1 Colobus angolensis palliatus
AAAAAAAAAAAAGGAAAAAAACAATTACACACACATACTGTTACTAAGATATCGTTTACATATCACATAATTCACCCATATACAGTTTGATGAGTATCCATAAATTTATTAGTTGTACAGTCATTAGCACAATCCAGGTTTATAACATTCCCATAACCCTCAAAAGTTTCCTGGGCCTATTCTCTGTCAATTTCACTCTCCTATGGCCCCAGGCAACCACTGATCTGCTGTTTCTATAATGTTACCCTTTCTAGAAATTCCATGTAAATGGTATCATATATAATACGTAGTCTTAGGTATCTGGCTTCTTTCTCTTCTGCTCGGGAAATAGGAGTTCCCATTTAAGAAGTCTGGGTTGGCCGGGCGCGGTGGCTCATGCCTGTAATTCCAGCACTTTGGGAGGCCGAGGTGGGCGGATCACCTGAGGTCAGGCGATTGAGACCAGCATGACCAACATGGCAAAACCCCGTCTCTACTAAAAACACAAAAAAATTAGCTGGGTGTGGTGGTGGGCGCCTGTAATCCCAGGTACTCGGGAGGCTGAGACAGGAGAATCGCTTGAACCCAGGAGGCAGAGGTTGCAGTGAGCCAAGATCACGCCACTTCATTCCAGCTTGGGCGAAAAGAGTGAGACTCTGTTTCAAAAAAAAATCCCTTCAAAAATTCTCTAAAATTGTCAGGTCAGACACACTTCAGAGCCTGGGGGAGTTGCCTGGTTCTACAGCTGCTGTTCAGAAAAGAATCTTTGGTGTTGCTTTACTGTTCAGTTCTGCCTTCTGCTGTTGAAACTTCCTCTTTGTTGTCCTGAATATCTGCAGTGGGTGCTGCTGCCTGGAGGACAGGCAGGTTTAGACAGGATTGCCTTCAGCCAGGCAAAATGGGCTTTTCATTGTCATAGCTGTTTGTATAGAGTCATTGGCCGTGATGACTTGTTCTGACGGATAATGCAAAATCACTATTGCAAATTCTTTATGAAAGACAAAACAATAAAAAAAAAAGCTCTTTGTTTTGTAGAGGATAAATGCTCCGTGGCATCCACCTAAATGATCTTTGCTTCTGAAGGTTTAGTGCTATTTATCACTTCTGTTTTCCTTCTTAGGTCAAAGAGCCTTCATCTTTTAAATACGTTTCATAACCTCCCAGCATCTGAAAACACCATATTGTCTGCAACTTCTGGGCAAGGGAGAAAGGGCTATGTCTACCAACTTTGTCCAATGGCTCTGTGTCCCAAAGTGACTTTGCAATGGAAGGTGAGAACCTACTCGTCCCCACCTGGCTGCCATCTCTGCTCAGCTGTCTTAATGGGGCATCCCGTGCTGAGTGAGATGACAAGGCTTAGAGGTAGGTAGGTATTTGGACTAAACATGATGTTTATTTTATGCTCTGACTTTGAAACCCAAATATTGTATGCAAATCCATCCCAACTTTTCTGGAGTCACAGAGATTCCATTGAGTTCCTTCCCATTGTCTTATAGAGGTACACTATGAGGCTGTTGTATGTTAAAGGAGAGAATATAGGAACCTTCACTGAGTCTCTACTCTGGGACCAAGGTGACATTGATGGGATTTTCTTCCTGATGTCCCCCTGCCTCATTATCCTGGGGACACCTCCCATCCCACATCTACATAGCTACTGCACGAGCTAACATGTTCTTATGTAACCTGGGCTGCTGGTCAGTTGGTGTTGGGTGACTTCTGACCCAGGCTGGACCCATCAGTCCTTACCTTTGAATGTGAGAACAGAGTAGGATGACCAACTTCTCCCAATTTGCCCAGGACTGTCCCAATTTTAGCATTAAAAATTTCATGTCCCTGGAAACCCACCAATCCCTAGCAAACGGAGGTCACTGACTACTCTTGTCTGGAGAGAACACTAAAGCCAGTTTCTTTCTGATGATTGCAGCTCTAAGCTAGTCTGTAGTGAGGGAAAATGTGCTGATGTAGAAACCTTGGTAGAGACTGGAGACCAGGAGAGAGATTCTAGCTTCATCTCTGCGCTTCCCGTGCTCTACACATGACTCTTCCAAGTCCACCAATCAGTGCATTTCATTTGTGGCCTGATTTGTGTTAAATGGAGCTTTCTTACTTCAACCAAAAGAAGCCTGGTGAGTGGAGCATTCTTCCTGGAGCTGTGCTGAACCTTCCTTCTCATTTCATCTAATAACAGCCTGGGAGCTGGACAGCAGTGTGAAACTTTACAAAGAAATGAGGAATCAAATATTTTAAAGGACAAGATCAAGGCCAGCATGCTACAAAGATAGAGAACTGGGAGTCACACCCAGGTCCAGAGATTCCAAGTTTATGGTCTTATTGTCACACTGCAGCTACCTTTGCAGCTGCTACCTGAATCTGTTAATATTGGCAAGGTTTTGGTCAGTCTGGTATCTTATTCTAAAGACATCAGAAAAGGTCAGTAGACCACCTTATGGTCACTTCCTCAAGTCCTATTTCCTCCTTTTGCTGGGGGAAATTCTTAGCAAAAGCAAATGGTTTTCTCACATTTGCCATGGATCAGCGTTTTATGTATATGAGCTTACTTAATATACACAGCAGTCCTACAGGGTATGGACTATTATAACCTTACTTTATAGGCCAGAAAACCAAGATCCAAAGAAGGTCAGTCATTTGCTAATAAGCAGCAGAGCTGGGGTTGTGAGCCCTAGCTCAGGTCCCTGCACTCCATCGCTTCAGAACTTTTAATGATGTTCCCAAAACCAGGCTGGAAATCAAGATGCACCTCACTTTCTCCTGCACTAGCTACTACCTGCTGTGGGATTTTGGGAGGTTTTTCACCAATTTGACTTTCTCCTTTTTTTCCCTATCGGTGAGGATTAAACGACAGTCACGTAGATTGCCAATTTGTGGTCCTGGCTCATGGTGAGTTCTCAATATATGGGGGTGGATCTAGTTCAGGCCTTCTCTAGATGTATCATTCAAGTTTCAGTTACAGAGAACAGAATCAACTCACATTGTTTAAGCAAGTAGGGTTTTGTTTTGATTTTTTTTTCCCCAAAGTGGCAAATGGCTTATAGAATTGTTTTGAAGCTGAAGAAAGAGACTCAGGTTGACCATTGAAGAAGAAATCCCAAATCTAGAGTGCAGAACTGACCACCTGGGAAGATGCGGGCTCTTCTGTGACAAGGAAACCACTGGCTCCTGAAGTCCAGAAGGCACCCTGGGCAGGAGGCCACCGCTGCTTCCACCAGCTCCAGAACAAGGCCACATTGCTATGGTCCACACCAGCAAAATGGGTGCCCCATGCTCACTGACACTCACGAAGCCAGACACTAACACCTGCGGCTGAGAAGCTAAATGCTCCAAGCCCATTCTTATCAGTAGGGAGAGTCAACAGAAGCATTACTTCAGCCTTACTTCCACCTTCCTCATCGCACATACTTGCATCTGATTGGCTGAGATGAAATCACAGCCATACTGAGATGCCGGGGAGTCTGGGAAATGTAGTTTTTAGCTTTCTAGCCTCTGCAACTCACATAGGCATGTAAGAGAGAAGGAAGGTAGAATTGTTGTTGGGTACCAATGGATATTGGGCACCAATCCATCAAGCTAGGGTTGTCCCCTAGGCCAGGCAATCTACAGGATGCTGAATGGTACTTCTAGGTAGAACTGCTAATATTCCTGATGAGGTTATTGGGTGCTCGTGGACATGGCAGGAAGCCAATCTCCATGATCCTCCTCTGTTTGCACGGAACTGTGAGTATAGCTGCTGTGCAATGCACACCCCTAGCTTTTACCCCATGTAAATGCTAGCATTTAGACTCTGTTAAAAACATCCTTCTCTGCACTTCACGTGACAGGTGGAGTGGGCAATATGTGTGGTGCAAGGTGCTCTGGACTGAGGTTCTGGTTGCCCTTGTTCACCAACAAGGTGTGACATTGAGCGTGCTTCCTCCTTTGTAAACCGGCAGGCTGGATGTGACTCCTCATCACACTTAGCAAGCTCTAAACTTATAAGAAACAGATTCATATGTGGTAACTTCATTCCAGAGGAACATTGAAGGAATAAGGTATTTCTTTTCAGTATCAACAATGTCAAAACCACAGTATCTGGGTCTGCGTGGTTTCTGGTAACACAGAGGCTGTTAAAACTCCGTCAGTGCAAATGTGGCTGTAAATAGATAATAAATCTTGATAGGTATATAGGACTGCTATATTTGGACTCAAACTTGTTAACCCTCACAAGATAAAATTCAGTTTGATGGCTCAGCTCTCCAAACTGGGCAAAGGTTCAGAAATGGAAGGTTTGTGGATTTCATTGCTAAGAAAACAGTAAAAGTAGCAATCTAGAATGTCAATATTGAAGCTGAATTTTACTGCTGGAGCACAGGCCAAAGTTGGGTCCTTAGTTTTTGGCTCTGTGGAGATCAGACGTGAATTCCTGGATTCTGTTTGCCTGACATTTTAAGGGACTAGAGCCATTTTAAAATGCTGAATATGCGTGCAAAAACTAACATGTAAAAGCTAGCATTTAGACTCTGTTAAAAACTTCTAGGAGCCTGGGTGACCTTCCTAGGCAGAGGTCACCTGTTTAAGAAAGCCCAAATTCAGAAAAGCCTGATTGGTGGCTAATACAAGACTATTTCTCTGGCAAAATCCCAAGTATCTTAGCAGCTGGTTTCGTCCTGAGTTTTGCATAAATAAATCTCTTTTGCCTCTCTGGAAATTTGTCCTTGATGAGGCATGAAGCCCTCCATACCAGGGCAAACCTTTTCTCTAGGAATGTACATTTGCATGGCTGCCTGTGGCATTCATGGTTTTATTTTCTTAGGAGGGTTAAAAGGCCCTGAGGGCTAGAGATAGCTTTCAGTCCATTTGGCTCAGCTCCCCAGTGGCAGGGGCAGGTGAGGAATGAAGTCAGCATGAGAAGGTCTAGGTCAGGGGGCGGGGGTCCCGACTGTCTTCTGATTGTCAGTCCTATTCGATTCTCTCTCCTGTCTTCAGCTGACAGCATGTCCCGCAGACATTGAGGTTCTGTGAGTCAGTCAACTTCTCCCAATTCTCATCTCACCTTCCATTTTTTTTCTTGCTTTCTTAAGCAATCTATGTTGTGTTTTCTTATTTTTGTAGCTGGCAGAATCCTTTCAAGATTTACCCAGCGACCAGCATCTTGGACATTTTACTCAATTGGCTTTGACATTGTCCAGCTTAGCTTCATTTCTGAGTCTGATCAGTTCCCAAATATTGATCCATCAATGACCAAATCCCCTCCTCTCTTCCCTCTACCCTCCTTCCACACCAAATCATGAAAATGAATGACTCTTGGCTAGACTGGGGGGCCTGGGTTAGTGTGAGTAGCTTTTCTCCAGTAGCATCAAGGATGCCCAAGGGAGTTAGTAGTGAGAGGGACAAAGCAGGAACCTGTAGATCCCCACACCAAAGGAGCCACCACCAGATATTTAAGGCAGGAGACTAGACAATGAGAATATAAGACAGCAAACTTGAATGTATGAATTAGGGGCTTGCCTACAACAGGGTTTTTTTTTTCTGTTAACCAGAGTGAGTGATAGATGTTCAGCTTGGTTTACAGGCCAGCATCCACCATGATCTTAGCACTGTGTGTGTGTATGTGTATGTTTGTATGTGCAGGAACCTATGAGCAATAGGAAGCATGAGATATAGTCCTTGGTGATGGTTTACAATCCATTAGAAAATATGCAAGGGACCCATGAAACCTAGCAGTCCATAGATTAACTGCTAAATAACAGGGGACAGAGAACTAAACTGGTAATGAGGTTGCCAGTTCCAATCCTCTGCTTTTTAAACTTGGCTGTGTGGGTCTCAGTTTGCCCTTTTGCAATGTGAAGGTATCTTAGCTTGGGCTACCATAACATAATACCACATACTGGGTGGCTTGGACAATAGAAATGTATCTTTTTCACAGTTCTGTAGGCTGAAAAGTCCAAGATCAGGTCCAGCAAGGCTTGGTTTCTGGTGAAGGCCCTCTCTCTCTCTTCTTGGCTTGTGGACAGCTGCTTTGCCCTCACATAACATTTCCTCTGAGCATGCACACACCCAGAGAGAAAGCTCTCCGGCGTTTCTTCTTATAAGGGCACTAAGTCTGCAGGATCAGGGCTCTGCTCTCATTTAACCTTAGTTACCTCCTAAATGCCTGCTATGCTCTGAATGTTTGTGTCCCACCAAAATTCAAATGTTAAAACCAGACCCCCAATGTAATAGTATTCAGAAGTAGGGCCTTTAGAGAGGGCAGAACCCTCATGAATCAGATTAGTGCCCTTATAAAAGAGGCCTAGGGGAGGCTGTTTGTCTCTTCCACCCCGGGAGGAGGCAGCCAGGTGCCATCTATGATGCAGAGAGTAAGCCCTCCAGAGGCTGACTGCTGGGGCCTTGACCTTGAACTTCCCAGCCTCCAGAACCATGAGAAAATAAGTTTCTGTTGTTTATAAGTGACCTAGTGTAAGCTGTTTTGTTATAGGAGCCTGAATGGACTCAAACAAAGCCCTATCTTTAAATACAATCACACTGGGGGTTAGGGCTTCCACTGATGCATTTTGGGGAGACACAATTCAGTCCATAGCAGAAGAGATGGGACTAAACAATTCTTTAAAAAAAAACTTTACAAAATCACATGGATACAGGAATATGCACAGAGCATATGATTCTCTGAAAGCAAACACTGGGGTCTTTGGGTATCAACACCACCCATGTCGAGAAATAGAATGATGCCCGCACCCAGGAGCCCTCTGATTGCCCTCCTGATTGTCCTCCTTTTCTTTCCTGGGGACAATCACTGTGGACTACATAGTTTCTGAAATCCCTTTCACATCTAGCATGGGTGACTCTAGATGTAACCACCATGGACAGAAGATTCCCGGAGCCCTGGGCCAGAGCTGTTAAAAAACTGAAACTCTATGTTATCTAAGCTCTGTAAATCATCTAACAACAGCCATGAGTAATTAGGGCCCAGATAGTTCTTTTGGCCTTCAGAACTCTAATATTTTTTAACAACTGAGGATGATCAATTACGTTTCCATATCTTCTTTCTCTACTGAGTACTTGGCATGGTGGTTCTGAGGTTGTTCTGTGGGTCAGAAAATTCCTGCTTTCATCCCAAAGCTCGGTGCCAAGCTACAGAGCTATTTTTTTCTGGTGGTGCAAAATTGAGCTGGGTGGGTACATCATGGTGCTAAGCTGTTTCTCAGGGCTGCCAAACTGGGACTTGGCTTGTATACTTATGCCCCTAAAAGGTTGCCACAAACATAGAAAAAGGCTAAGCATTGTGATTTCACACACATACACACACACACACACACACACACACACAGCACTGCCTCCAGGCCCTGAACCACATAATATGCACACGATGCATCCATTCAAATGATGTTTGCAAAAGGAAATGGGTTTGAAAATTCTTTGAATGGAAAAAATGGGTCCTGGATACTGTTCAGAGACAAATGAGTACACGAGGTTTTACTAAAAAGCTGGTTTCCAGCAAGGCTTAGAATCATTTCGCTGTGGCTTTCACTGTATTAGAGGTTTCTAACCTTGTTCAGTTGGTGACGCAGTTGGAGGAACTTCTGGTGATTCACTGGGGGAGTGAGTGACCTTTTCTTGTCTCTTTTCATCTACCCATCAGCTCAGACCTGTTGGATCATGCCTGCCACATGCTCCCTGCCTAAGTGCCCAGGCACATTCACTCACGTACACACATGTGCATGCACGTACACACACCCCAGCTGCCCTAACCGTCTCTCCATCCCAGCTATTGCCCTTCTGCCTACTGGTTGGACATGAGGTCATAGCTGGCCTGATCACAACTTGCTAGTTGGAAAAATGTTGAAGAAGACGGTCCTGTGGATTTCCTCCTGACCTCAGAGCCTGAAGGAATGGGGCTCTGTTGAGCTAAGTGCCCACTCTGTTTCTTCCCCTCTAGGATTTAAATAATTCTCACCACGTGACATCTTCTGCTGGGTAGACCACACATGGAGCTGGAGCAGGTGTTCACTTAGGGTGCATAAGCTGAGGCATGGGGAAGTCCCCAGCTCCTCAATTTCCCTCTTTTTCTCCATTTCACCTGCCTGCCCAGTGACCAGAGTCCACCCGCTGAGACCCATTCCTGGGCTTCTGGTCATCAGGAGTTTCTCATTAAGAGGCATGAGCTCACGCCTTCATGGGCTAATACCTAGTAGAGATTAGACAACACCAGTGAGGAACCTGTGGAGAGAGGTCACAGGGGCAGAAAGCAGGGGAGGAGGGCCTCTGGGAGAGGGTGGCAGAGGGCCAAAGACCACTTTGCCACTTTGCTTCTTAACAGCTATGGGGAAGACTAAACATCGGAACTTCAGCAGGCAAAAGGAGACATTCTGCTTTTAGATAAGCACCGGTCACATCAAAATGGCCCAACAGGCTGAGAGTTTCAGGATTCACTAGCAGAGAGGACTGTGGCCTCTGATTACATTAGGCACAAATGAGGTGTTCAGGACCATCAGGTTAGCAGCTAACTCAGCTCTGATCTTCTGCTTGTTAATTATTTGGTGCTTCTATTTCTTTGTGGTGAGGATGGACACCTGCCATTCTGCACTGGCTTAGCCCCAGGTGTAGACTCCAAGTTTAGGAACACACGAAAGCTTGCTCAGTGTCCTTGATTTGCACAAAGGAGCATGCCTGCCTAATACCAAAATGGAGTCCCAGAGGTCAGGAATTCATCACACAATGGAGCCTCCTGACGTGCATGAGGCAAGCCCTTACAAAAGCTTGGAGGTTTTTAAGAGACATAAAAATAAAGTAGTTCTTGAATGTGAGTCCATGCAAGACTGCAGATGAAAACAGAGTGAAACTTGATCAAACCTGGTGTTCCCCTCACAGGCTTCCTCAGGGTGAAGGAGATTGCTATAGACTAGAAAATGTAATTTCAAGGGGGCCTGGAGAGAGACAGCAATAAAGACCAGTTTGTTTTATTGCACATTTTGAGGCGAAAAGCTTAGGAAGTGCCTTAATGGATGAAATGAGAGATGGTTCTAGAAGACGGAGCTTGATAAAAGGTGGGCAGCCTAAGCTCTCAACAGGAGAGGTCATGCTTTTTTAATTTGTAGGAGTTCATGGAAGTTTTACTGTAATTGCCACAAGGTAAAAATTATGGGCTGTTTGAGTTTCCATTTATCGTTGTTGATGAAGCAGAGGTGAAAAAAAGCTGCAGCTAGTTGTCAAATAAACTGGTGTGCTGGTAAGTGCTAACAACAGGCTCTGGGGGTGGAGGTGGGGTAAGGTGGGAGAAGTCCTGACCTGTTGTGCTTGCCGATTTCCATGGTGTAAATACTCCCACTGTGGGTAACTTCAAGCTATAAAAGAGGTGTCACTGAGCACAGAGTTGGGAAGAAATGCGCACAATGTGTATTCTTGTGAGCTAGTGCAAGCCAGGTCCACACAGCCCTGCTTAAACAACCCAGCTAGTTGTTTCTTTGGCTTTGATGTGGGGAACAGGGGGAGGGGAGAGCAGCTGATCTGGTTGTCCTTCCTCAGATGAGACTTGACAGCCAGCTTCAGGATGGCAGGCCATGCTGTTTTAGGTGGCACAAGACTGGGGCTGGGGGAGGAGAGCCAGATACAGGCCACTCTCTCCTAAACCCGTTATTTGAAATTCTAATGTTTTAAAATTATTCCCGAGGAATCTGAAATGCTTCAGAGAAATTCCAGTAAGCCCAGAGGACTCTGAATAACACATGATGCTAATGGCAAAAGAATATTGGGTCTTTAGGGGAAAGTGCCCATTATTTGAAACTGACTCTTTTTAATGATGTGTGAGCTGACCTCAGGTAACCGGATCAACAAGGGTCGTGGGGTCATCCCTCTTGTAGCTGGTGAAGATTACTTACAAGGGAATGGCTGCTACTTCCCTCGGAGCGCCTTACCCACGCTCCATGTGTTTAGCATTTTTGAAAAGACCAGACCTGAATTAAAATATTACCTCTCAAAGTACAATCATATTTGCCAGACCAAGTGAGCAATGCTTATTCTTGTAAGGATGGTCATCTCCCCAATGAGGCACCTTTTCTTTAAATGTAGGGTTTCAATTCTTTGGTCCTAAGAGTATTGAAGAGCAGTCCCTGTCTTCTTGCCAGAAGCCGCAGGGAAGAGGATGCCAAAGGAGTGTCCCTTGACCTCTCTCTAGAGCAGCCCTGTATTTTGGATGTCCGAGTTAGACTTTGGCTGAAGGAAGGTTTCTGTAGCTAATGAAAAACTCAAGTAGTTAAAAAGCCAAAATGCAAATACCTACTCACCAAAACAAAACACAAAACTATACAAGAAAAAATCGGCTATTTAATGGCTTATTCCTGCTTGCTTTTTTTTTCTTTTTCTTTTTTTCCATTGAGCTTATCCCATGCTTACTAGATACTTATATATTTTACATTTAAAGACTGGAAAGCTAGGAAACCCATTATACAATTTGATCTACGAATATTTATTACTAAGTGCTGGAGAAATAAGTGAGACCTGGTTTCCCTCTACTGAAGACACTCGTTATTTAATAAGGAACACAGTGACTTGTGGGAGTTAGAGCCTCATTCGGGAGGGTGTGGGAAGCCATGGTCAGCTTGTGACCAGGGCGGGATCCAGTCAGAGCTGTGTTTTTAGAAGGCAGTGTGCGAAAGGAGGGTTGGGAAGAGAGATCGTGAGGAATGTAACACGGTCCATGCAGGTAGAGATAGTGGGAAGGGAAGAGGAGATGGGTGAGAGGTCACTAGTTTCAGGAAGAGAAACACAAACACTAAGAGAAACTGTTTTAAGGGCCAGGTGGTGAGCCCATTTGAACTCTTAGGCTTGAGAGGAGATAGGAAGAAATTGATATATTCTCCATGGGTCAATGGTGTTGCTGCACATCTTGTGAGCAGAGGCACAGGTAGACTTTGTTGTAGATTACCTTTTCAAGGATATTTGTCTAGTGAACACCATTTATCATAGTGTTTTTCCCTGGGCCAGAAAGTAAGTTTGCTTGTTGTCCCATAAAATAAATGTAGTATCTCAAAGGTCACACAGGTTTATTTGGAGCCCACTATAAAAAGGAAGCTCATGCTGCCTGCTGTGCTGAGAGCAATGAAATCTTTGGTCTCTGACCCACGAGTCTTGTGTCTTCTAACATTCATGAAACTGAGGTCAGGAATACAGGCCAGCAATGACAACGCCCACACGTGAACATGTATAGGAATTAACATTTCACTTTTGAGTAATAGTCAACATGCACTGAGCTCTTACTGCTCGCCAGTGACTGTCCTAAGCATTGCCTATGTATTATCTCATATGAGGCTCCAATGACTCACCCAGGGGTGATCAGCTCATATTTGAAAGGCTATTCCAAAGGGCACTCTTAAGAGGTAGCTACGGCAAGGCATTAACTATTTTTATAACCCAAACCAGAGATTTTTGTTAATGGCATAACAGATGAGAAAAATTTCTTTCTATTGATAAATTATATGTTTAATGTGTGTGGGTTGGCCTGTGATATTATACAGGCATCTTCCTGCTGCATGAGCAGGTAGAAGAATCTATAGGGAGCCCAATAGTTCTACTCCTTGGAATGATGCCCCAGGCTTGATTCTGAACTGACTCAATCTAGCTAATGTTTTGGAGGGTTCTTGCTGCCTGTGTCCAAAGCTTGAATATTTTGACATTGACCTTGAGTGACCTTTTCATGCAAGTGCAATTGAAGCATCTAAAAGGACAGCTAAGAGTTTGTCAGGTTTATTGAATAGGTTGTGTTTTTCTGCTAGCTTGTTTTTTTTTTTTTTTTGAGACAGAGTCTTGCTCTGTGGCCCAGGCTGGAGTGCAGTGGCCGGATCTCAGCTCACTGCAAGCTCCGCCTCCTGGGTTTACGCCATTCTCCTGACTCAGCCTCCCGAGTAGCTGGGACTACAGGTGCCCGCCACCTCGCCTGGCTAGTTTTTTGTATTTTTTTTTAGTAGAGACGGGGTTTCACTGTGTTAGCCAGGATGGTCTTGATCTCCTGACCTCGTGATCCACCCGTCTCGGCCTCCCAAAGTGCTGGGATTACAGGCTTGAGCCACCGCGCCCGGCCTGCTAGCTTGTTAATAATGTGTATATCTGGGGTGGAATCTATCTAGAAGGGAGGTTGTGGGGAAGAGACGATAGCCCCAAGTACAACTTTTTGTTGGAGACTACCAATATTTACTCAAAAGGACGTACTAATTGAAAATAACCAAATTGACTTGTGTCAGGCTCCAACTCTCACATAGGAGGTGAACATTATTAATACCTTCATATTATAGATGAGAAAACTGAGGCACAGGGAAGAAGACTGTCTACCCAAGGCCACACAGCTGGGAAATGCTAGCTCCAAGATTCAAAATGTCACCTTTACTTGTTCTGCTGAAGCAAAATGTAGCTGTCATTTTTTCCTCATCATGAAAAATTAATTTGCAGCAAGGAAGAAGTCGAGATTATATATGTGAAGTTTGCTATTTAAAATAGATGACTGTCAGAGGTCTGTATTTTTAGAATTCATTGCCAGGGGCAGATAAAGTTGTGCATAGGCCAGGCCCAGCCTTCTGGCTTTTGCTTGTCTCTTCTAGCTCTAGGGGATCCAAATATAGTTTTTAACATCGGTGCCTTTCCCTCTGGCTCATTCTGATCTTATTTTAAGGGCAAAGAATGCTGAGCTTGGCTTGAGCAAAATTGGAATTCACCTGCCTGGTACTTTTTCTTCTTATAGAAGTCCTGCTTCCAAGAAGGTAGGTTAACAAGACCTCTGTGGGAGATGCCTTCCCAGAGCTATTCTCTCTTCTTCCTTGATAAGGTTTCAAACACTTAAGTTTGGTCTAAGCCAGTCATGGAAAGTCCATCCTTCTGTGCTGGCGAGTGGTTTATGAGGGACCCTATAACCCAGTCCTGGCCAATGATGGGGAGTAAGTGAGCAATTCTGGACGTGACTTTCCTTCTGATAAAAGGTAGAGGGCATTACGAGGAGAAGCTCCATTTTGCTCCCAGCCTCTTCCTTTCTGCTTGGGTGGGACACTGTCATGAGAGGACTCAATGTCCAGTTCCAGTTCTGCAGTAGTCATCTTGTGACCAAGAAGGGAGACTCACCAACACGTGAGGGTGGCAGAGCAGAAGGACAAAAAGAGCCGAGGTCTTTGGTGGCATTGCTGAGTTGCCTAACCAACCTCCGGATGGCCAACCTCCAGCTCCACTCTTATGGGAGACTAACAGCATAAGCTACCTTCAGTTGGGCATTTCATTACTTGTAACGGAAAGCATTCCTAACCAAATAAGTGTTAATTAGTAAAGAACAAAACAAGGGAAGAGTGGCTAACTCTCTGAAAAAAGAATCCACTCTGATGTTCAAGAAACATGTATCCTGAGACCTCGATTAATCCCATAGTCATAAATCAATGGTAAGCCCATAAAATGCAAGAAAGTTTTACTAAGAAAAAAAATGGGAAGATACTTTTTGTCCTAATCAGGGACATTTTGGTCATGAGTGAAAAATTAACAAAAGGAATGAAAGTATTAGCCTAGTAAGTGAAAGGTGGAAACATAAGCTTCAGATACAGCTTGATCCAGGACTCAAATTTTGTTATTAAGTCTTGGTCCCTCTGCATCACTTAGTTCTGATCTTCTCTGAGTTGACTTCATGTTCCAGCTCTGAGTGGTAGCAAAAGGCTGCCATCAGTTTTGGGGCCATAGCCTTTATTATCAAGTCCAGCAGTAAAAGAGCAAGTTCTCCTAAAGGTCCCAGCAAGACTCATTATTTCCATAGCTGTGCTTAGGCTCCATGTCCCCAGGGGAATGTGATGCTTTGATTCAGACCCTAGTCACCTGCCTTGCCTTGGCACATGGTAGAGTCAACTTCACTGAAAGTTCATAGACTGAGGATAGGGAAAGAACTTCTTTTCCAGAAGAAATCAGGGACTGTTATTGGAAAGTGGATGAATGTTTGGTTGCAAAATTGGAGATGTTCATTCTGTTCCCTTTGAACAAACTTACAAAGTCTATTTTCTGCTTAAAAACCATCTCTTTATTCAAAATTCTTTTTTTCTTTTTGATAGAGACAGGGTCTTGTTCTGTTGCCCAGGCTGGAGCACAGTGGCGTGATTATAGCTGACCACAGCCTCAAACTCCTGGGCTCAAGCGATCCTCCTGCCTCCAATCTGATGACTTCCCACCTCTGCCATTACCACTCCCCACATCCCCTCCAGTGGCTGAGACTGTAGGCACACACCACCACACCATGCTAGTTTTTTGATTTTTAGTAGAGACAAGGTCTTACTGTGTTATCCATGCTGGTCTCAAACTCCTGGGCTCAAGAGAACCTCCTGTCTTGGCCTCCTAAAGCTCTGGGATTTCAAGCATAAGCCGCTGTGCCTGGCCTTTATTCAACATTCAACATCCATGCACACACCCACATTTTTAACTTCCATCACAAGCATTAGCAATCAGCTGCCTTTTCAGAATCATTTTTCTAGGAGTTTTTACATAAGATGCACAGAAAACACAAGCCACATAGTTATTAATGCAGAGATGTCTGCCGAGACCCTTGCCAGACTCATAGTGTACATGATTTAAATTCATGCCTTGCAAACTTACAAATTGGTGCAGGGCATACAGCTTCTGGTTTTACTCTCAAGTGGGTGGAAGGACAAGTTGGTGACCTGGCAAAGAACTACAGTGATGAACATTTTATCAAGAGTGACAAAGGGCCTCAGCAGAGAAGAAAGTTGGTGGCCTGACCTCATTTGTGACTTCATTTGCCACTCATTCATTGCAGAAAGCAAGGAATGCCTCTTCCCTTGAGAGCTGTAACAAGGCATAGGGTGTGTCTGGGAGGGGCCACTCCCCACACACATTTGTCCTCTGGTAGGGGCGACTAAAGACCCTCCCACGAAGTACTAAAGGCAGTGGTGTCATTACATACTGCAGTGTCTTCCAAAATGTGGGACTCACACCAGGGGAGAAATACTTTATGGCGTTAGGGACAATACAGATAAGCACTTCTTCACTTGAAGAGCTATTCAAGTATTCGTTTGTTTAGATTTATAGGAACTCTACATGACTAGCACCCCACACTCTGGTTTTCGTGCTGTTGTTGCTGAAGGCAAGGCTGAAGCAAATAGCTTTCTGGTATCTGTCTTATGCAGACCTCATTAATCAATGGTGCAGTGCCCAGGTAGAAGGTAGACACAGTCGAAGTTACAAAGAAAGGCTGCAAAAGGCAGAAGTTTGGGAAACATGACTCTTCAAAATGCTTTCACATTAAAAACGTTATTTGCCTTTCTATTCATTTTCTGCCATTGCATAACAAATGACTACAACTTTGGTAGCTTGAAACAATATACATTTGTTCTCTCACCATTTTTCTGTGGGTTAGGAACTAGACCTGGCTTTGCAAGTCCTCTGATCAGGCTTTCACAAGGCTGCAGTCCCGGTGCTGACCAGCTGAGCAGGCTCATCCTCTTCCTCAGCTCATCATCCTCTTCCATGCTCCTGTGGTTATTGGCAGAAGTCAGCTTCTTGTGGTTGTAGGGCTGAGGTCGCTGGTTTCTTGCTGGCTGTTAGCTGGGGGCTATTCCCAGATCCCAAAGGCCACCCACAGTGCTTGGCATGTGGCCCCTGCAGAGGTCCCCCTTTCTAACATGGCAGCTAATTTCTTCAAGGCCAGCAAAGGAGTTTCCCTCCAGTCTGCTAAGATGAATCTTAAATAGACTAACATAATAGTAGGAGTGACTATCCCATCCTTCTTACTATGTAGTGTAAGCTAATCAAGAGAGTGACTCTTTCATTACATTCACTTTTCTCACACTCAAGGGACAGGGCTATGCAGGGGATGTATGCCGGAGGGTAGGAATCTGGAGCCATCTTGGAACTCTGTCTACTGCAGCATTTAACTTCTCCCTGTGATAGTTAATTTTGTATGCCAACTTGACTGGACCATGGGCTGCCCAGATATTTAGTTAAACATTATGTCTGAGTATGTCTGTGAAGCTCTCTGGATGAGATTAGAATTGGTAGACTGAGTAAGCAGATTGCCCTCCTGAATGTATAGATGGGCCTCATCCTATCTGTTGAGAGCCCAAATAGAATAAAATGTTGAATAGGAAAGGATTCCCTCTGTCTACCTGCCTGTCTTCAAGCTAAGGCATCAGCTTGAGTCTTTTCCTGTGTTTGAACTGGAACTGGAACTATACCATCAGCTCTGCTGGATCTGGACTTGTCAGCCTCTGAATCACAAGAGTCAATTCCTTACAATAAATTTCTTTATCTATATCTACCTGCACACACACACAACACACACACACATGCACCATGCACACACACCATACGCACGTGCGCACACACACACACACTCTTACCATGCACACATCCTATTATGTTTCTCTGGAAAACCCTAATACTCTCCTCTTCCTTTTGTTCATTCATCAAAGATCCCTTTAGTGTTGCATATGCCATATACCATGCTAAGTACTAGATATGCAGTAGTGATAACAGAGACCTAGTTCCTACATTTATGAAGTTTACATTCAATCAGAAGATAGTGCCCAAGTGAGGTTAGCGTGCTGGGCCCTCCACACAGGGTCTGAAACAAAGAGGATGAGTCAACTCTCATTGCTGCCCCCCAAGCACCTTACTGTGGCTAACATGCAGGGCAGTAGTTGATGTGTGCTATGGATGGGCTGTGTGCCCATAGTGTATGTGGAGAACTGGGTGCTGGAGGTAATTTTCTGTTGAGGTTATGGTGGGAAGGTTGGGGTTTCAGCTGGCAGACACCTCCAGTATGTCAATGCAGGAGGGCCTCAGGGTGGCGGTCTCAGTGAAAGGACCATGGGGACTAGTCTCGATGTATACCCAAAGCAATTTTATGTAGCACATGCATAAGAAGAGCATTGCTTGAGAAAAATGTCTGTTGTCCGTCTCAAAACATGAGAGCTGCATGAGAAGAGGCTGGTCTGGGTACAGGTAGAGATGCTGGTAGGCAGGGGCCCCTATGAGTGTCCTCATGGCCCTGCCATGCAGTTGGCTTTTAGAGGAGGTGCTAGTTTGATGGGGAGAGAGGTCAGGAGAGAGGCCTGAAGGAAAATGCAATTCATCACTTTCCTAGTTTTCTACCTCTCCAAGTCATAATTTGTGCGTGATAAAGTGAGACAAAGTCCATTTGGAGAATTTAAAATACACAACTCATGTATTGATGCCAGTTCAAATTTGAAAATGTTAATTCTTTGGAAAGGTATATGGTTGTGACAAGAATGGTGGCATTGGCTTTGGGCCAAGGTAGAGGAGAAGAGGCGGTAGAGGAGGGTGGCCCCCAGTCATCCTGGCTGGGAACAGTGGGGGTGAGTGGAGGGAGGGACACAGCTTACTTCCTGTGGTTCCTGCCTGGGCTGGCAGGGGCCTACTGAGCCTGGGGACCTGCCCCTGATTATGTCCCTTCACCCCAGGCTTCCTGCTGTCTCCTCCCTGGTGTTTGTCAGTAGAGTGCTCCAGCTCATTTTTCTTTTCTTTCTTTTCTTTTTTTTTTTTGACACAGAGTCTTGCTCTGTTTCCCAGACTGGAGTGCAGTGGTGTGATCTCAGTTCACTGCAAGCTCCGCCTCCTGGGTTCACGCCATTCTCCTGCCTCAACCTCCTGAGTAGCTGGGACAACAGGCGCCCGCCACCACACCCGGCTAATTTTTTGTATTTTTAGTAGAGGCGGGGTTTCACTGTGTTAGCCAGGATGGTCTCGATCTCCTCACCTTGTGATCTGCCCACCTCGGCCTCCCAAAGTGCCGGGATTACAGGCGTGAGCCACCACACCTGTCCCCAGCTCATTTCTTGATGACATTTAAAATCCAAGCAAGAGAGAGATGTACAGACCCCTCTTGTTTACTTGGCCCCAAAGGGAAGCCCAGCTGGGCACTTGCCACTCTGGGGCATTTGGAGCTTGAAGCTTGGGCACACCAGATAGCCGGTGGGGGTGCCTGGAAGGAGAAAAGTTACTAATGCCAGAATGATCAGAATTCAAATTCCAGCTCTGTTACTTGCTAATTTCTTGGTAACCTTGGTAACCTTAGTTACCTTGTTGAGCCTCTGCTTCTTCACCTGCCCAAAGGTGGTGGTTTTTAAGATTTGATGAGGCAGGGAACCCAGCTGACCAGGGTATTGTCAGCTGCATTATATGTACTCGCTGAATGTCAGTCCTTGCTTTCTCTTCTCCAATGGGGTTAGGATATTTTAGATCTTTTAAGCAGTAGAATCCATGCTGTACACTTAACTAACACTCTTCATGCAGCAACGAGTTTTCATTTCATCTTGGGTTCAGAAAGTTCTTCAGCATCTTATAGTCTCTTTTGCTAAAGGTGGAGGCAGGAGGTCATTGGTGGGAGATGAGGGTGAGTCCTGGTTAGTAGAACATAGAATGCCTGAGAGCAGAGAGTCTGCAGTGCTTGGGACTTTGTGGCTTGAGTACATGTGGTTCTGTGGCTGTTTGTGACATATGTGCAAATCTGTGTGCAAGACAAGTGATGTAGTCTGGCTGTGTCCCCCACCACATCTCACCTTGAATTGTAATAATCCCCACATGTCAAGGGCAGGACCAGGTGGAGATAATTTGAATCACGGGGGCGAGTTTTTCCTGTGCTGTTCTCCTGATAGGGAGTAAGTCTCACGAGATCTGATGGTTTCTTAAAGGGGAGTTCCCCTGCACAAGCTCTCTTGCCCACTGCCATGTAAGAAGTTTCTCTGCTCTTCCTTCATCTTCCAACGTGATTGTGAGACCTCCCCAGCCATGTGGAACTGTGAGTCCATTAAACCTCTTTCCTTTATAAATTACGCAGTCTCGGGTATGTCTTTATTAGCAGGGTGAGAACAGAAACAAGTGCTTCCCATTGGCGTGTGGGCTGTGGGTTGCCTCTTAAGTGCTCAGGTCAGGATGGTTAGGGCAGAGCTGGTTTGTGGTCAGAGGTTTACTCTGACTCCCTGTTGACTGTGCCCAATTAATTTTACTCTTTATCGTACACCCTAAAGTTTTTTTCCTATTGCTTTCCTCTCCTCGTCCTTAAACATGAGGTTTGGTTTTGCTTGTTTGCTGCCTCTGGGAGGTGGGGCTTCTGATTGAGCAGCAGCAGCTGGCAGGCAAAAGCTCTCTGCCCCTTGGCCTTTAGCCACTGCATTTATACCTGAGCCTTTTCTTGAGAGCTTGTTTGGAGGTTCTAGCAGGGGAGCGTAGCTACTCGTATACCCTTGACCGAAGATTGGTCCTCCTCTGTCGGGGATGGTCGTCCTCTTCGAGCACACAGCTTCAGGAGAGATGCACATGGAGCAGTGAGGGAGGAAAGCAACACCTTTCTGTCCGGTTAGATTGGTTGAATCAACGCTGGCGATCAATGGGATGACAGATGTTGCAGCCAGATCACCCCTCACATCCCTTGAGCCTTTTCTCGAACTGGAAACTGTAGATCAAAGTGTTTGATCTCAAGAATAGCCCAGAGGATGTTGAAAGAGGCAGGTCCAGAGATTTTTCAGTAAAAATTCTTGGGGTAGAAGCAGGAGATCAAATTATGCAGATGTCAGGCGAATGGCACTTCAAGCAGCACACTGGGCAGAATGGAAAGTGTGGAATCGGGTGGCTTCGCAGGCCTGTGCAGCTGCCTGGGGCCATGAGAAAAGTGAGGAAATGTGTAAAGGAGAATGAGCGTTTTTATCACCTGAAAGTTGAGCACCTGTCTACGATGGCAGAGACTCCTGGCGTGGTTTCGTGGGTTTGGGGACTCACCATTGAGGGTTCTTGCTCAGCACCGCTAATTTTGGGTGAAGCAAAGGGAACTCGCTATGTACCAAACATTGTGCTGAGGATAAACAGATGAGTAGGACCAAGAAGTCCGTGGCCCAGTGGTGAATGCAGACTCCTAAAGAGAAGAGTATAATATAAAGCAATGTGTTTGGCTGGGCGCAGTGGCTCACACCTGTAATCCCAGCACTTTGGGAGACCAACATGGGCAGATCACCTGAGGTCAGGAGTTTGAGACCAGCTTGACCAACATGGAGAAAGCCAGTCTACTAAAAATACAAAATTAGCTGGGCATGGTGGTGCATGCCTGTAGTCCCAGCTACTGGGGAGGCTGAGACAGGAGAACCCAGGAAGCAGAGGTTGCAGTGAGCCGAGATCGTGCCATTATGCTCTAGCCTGGGCAACAAGAGCAAAACTCAGTCCCCAAACCAAACAAAGCAATGTGTTGAGCACAGGAGTTACGGGGTAGTGCAGAGGTGATGTCCAACCTTCTAGGGAAGGAGATAGAAGAGTGAAGTTGGCGGGGACTTCTGGAGGAGTTGATGCCAGAACCAGGTCTTAAAGGACTGACAGAAGTTAGCCCAGCAAAGAGTAGTAATGTAGGTGACTTAGTGTGTGTGTGTGGGTGTGTGTGTTGGTGTGCATATGCTGTGGGTAGGGATAATATTCTAGGCAAATGTAACCACGTGAATAGAAGCATAGAGGTAAGAAAGCATAGTGCATGAAGGAATCGATAAGCATTTTGTAACCGCTGTAGGAGAAAGAATTTGGTGGCAACTAATGGTGCTGGAAGGACAGATTGTGGAGACCCTTGCAGCTCGGTTTTGTTGGTTAGAGCATTGCTCTGTAGGTGGTAGGGAATTGTCCACATTACTTGGGAAGGGAGAGTGACTCTCAGACTCTCAGAGAGGTTTGCTAACCTGCCCAAGTATGCATAGCTAATTAGTAGTAGAACTGGCATGCAAGTCCAGGCCTGGCTGCCTCCCAACCAGGGTTGCCAGATTTAGCAAATAAAAATACAGAATACCCAGTTAAATCTGAATTTCAAACAACAAATATACGGATTTTAAGCATAAGTATATACCAAGCATTGTTTGGGACATACTTATACTTTAGAAAATTATCTGTTGTAATCCTAGCTACTTAGGAGGCTGAATTGGAAGGATCACTTAAGACCAGTAGTTCAAGGCTGCAGTGAGCTATGATTGTACCACTGCACTCCAGCCTGGGTGACAGTGAGACCCTATGTCTGAAAAGAAAAGAAAATTATTTGTTGCATATATAAAATTCGAATTTAACTGGGGATCCTGTGTGTTTGTTAGATCCGGTAACCCGTCTTCTAAAGCCTTTTGCTCTTTCTTCTGTCCCACAATGGTCCTGATGCTCTCCATCCCAGGAAGGCTTCACAGAAGAGGTAAAGTTTGGCACAAACTGAGGGATGAGGGGGAAAGGAATGTCCAGAATACACAGAGTTGAAAGTTTAATAGATATTAAAAAATAAGTCTTTCATGGTTACCTGTGTCAGTGAGATGGGATTTAACGTGACCGATGCTATTGCTGCACCACCCATTGCCTCTTGAACACCAAGTGGAGGATTCTCCAATTTCACACACAAATGGGAAGGCAAAGAAGTAGATTCTTTGACAACTGGGATTATTTTGTCTTTTCTCATTCATTATGTTTCAGGAGCTTTAAAATCTTTCAAGACAACTTTGGGGGCAAATGGGGATGTCACTTATATTTTTAAATATTTTCTATGGTGTGGGAGATAAAGAGGAATTCCAAATACGGAAGATTGTATTCTCCAGTGCTCCAGCCACTTTACCCTTCAAAGATGTGCCAACAAGAACAAGAATGAATAGTTTTTTTTAAAGTCTCCTTTATTATGTTCTTGCCTTCTTAAGATCTTAACGTGCTTGTGTCAGATCCAAGAAGCTTTTTAGTATCATCTTGAAACAGAATCCTGAGACATCTACTCTAGAAAAATGTGGACTCTTTTTTCTTTTTCTTTTTCTCTAAGTAGAAATAACACATTATGGTTAGCACATGTGTCTCTCCCTTTTATGTGCTCCTTTTGATTATGTGTCCTGTCTCTCCAGGTCTTAGCAGTTGAAAAGGTGAGGCTTATAAATACTGGAGTCTCGCAGAAATGGCTTGGATGGCATTCCCCCAGAAGTGTGTCTGTGGCACTGCCTGGCTTAGAGTGGTCAGTGCTGTGGCATCAGGGCAGGTGTCTCCAGCGCTCTCACCTTCAGGCTGTGGCCCATCCATCCATCCCTGCTGTATTGCAGTGTGTCTTTTTCCTTTGTTTGGAATTGTTTTCTACTAGGGCCAGAAAGCAATGACTCTTTGGTTTCTGGTGGTGTCAACTTGAGTGACATTCTTGGCTATTCTCAGCCCACCTGTCCTCATCTGTAAGTCACGTGTATTACTACCTACCTCTCAGGGTGGTTGTGGGGCCTGAACTCCAAATGCATGTCCAGCTTGTATTCATTTCCAGGGGCCTCCAGAACAGATTGCTACAAACTTGGCTTTGAACAACAAACATTTATTCTCTCACAATTCCAGAGGCTAGAAGTCTAAAGTCAGGGTGTCAGCAGAGTCATGCTCCTCTGAAGGCTCTAGGGAAGAATGCTTCCTTGCCTCTTTTAGCTTTCGCAGGCTCCAGGTGTTCCTTGGCTTGTGGCAGCCCTAGTTCCAGTGCCTCTGACTTTGCATGGCTTCTCTCGGAGTCTCTGGTGTCCTCTTTTGTGTCTTATAAGCGCAGGCTCATCGGCTTTAGGAAGTACCATAATCCAGCAGGATCTCATCTTGATCCTTAATTACCTCTGCAAAGACCCTGCTTCCAAATAAGGTCACATTCTGAGTTTCTGGATGGACCACACAGGTCATCTGGTCTTTCAGATAATGATGTTCCCTGTGCCACCTCTGCCGTCCGGGTGCAGGTTAACTTAGCCAGGATTTTATGTAACCGTCTCCATCCCCTCTAAAGAATAGGCTATTTACTCAGGGCCTCAGAAAATGTCTTGGAGACTCCCTTGCCAGGTGGTTCCTGCCAGGTGATCTGTGCCAGATGCTAGGAGCCAGGGGCTAGATGACAGTAGTCCCAGCTCCGCAGGAGCCCCTGGTCTAATGGAGGCGAGTGACACGTAAACAAGTAATTACAATACCCCTATTTATTAGGCTGGTGTGTGCCCAGGACTCCATCCAGAACAGTGCTTCCAGCGTGGTTCAAGGAGCCAGTCCTGCCCTGGCAGCGGCTCTTGCTTCTCGGGCCTCACCCTGCTGGCCTCGGCAGCCAGAGTTGGCAGGTTACTCACAGGTTAATCTCTATCATCACCCTCATCTCGATTCTTGTCTCCTCTGTTTCTGGCCTCTATCTTTATTGGAAGCATCTCAGCTGGCTTACTGCTACTTAATATTTTTTTTCCCTGGTGATAGATTTCTACACCCCTTTTCAAAAGACAAAACAAATTGTTTGTTTAACCTCCCCAGGAATAAGTGGGGTAGGGGTGGCGTGGGAAGGGAAACACACTTATTATTCTTGTGGGCAGACCTTCTTGGGTATTTCCAAAGAGATTCCTGACTGACTCACCTTATTTTATTTTCCCCATGTATTGGAAAAGACCTTACCTCTCTAATTCTTCCTTATCCATCTCCCTTTCTTCTCTTTCTTATTTTCTGCATCCTCACACACTTTCATTATAGAATGTGGCCAACTTACAGATTTATATGGCTTATTTTTGTACTGTTAGAGAAGTCGGTGCACGGGACACAGTAGGCATGGAAGGTGACATTTGTTGATCACTGAGTGAATGTCTTGTTGGTTGAATGGGTTCAAGGGCTCTGTTAGAAGCTTGGGCCTGTTTGGCAAGGCTGGGAAGAACAAATCTTGGAAACAAACTCCTAAGGTTTGCAAAATCAGTGAGTACCTTGGAATCACATGGGTGGAAGATACTTTCTAGAACTGGAAATGCTCAGTGCCTCCTGAAGCTCCTGATTCCTCAAGTCTCGGGGAAGGGCCCAGCAATGGTCCTTTTCAGAAGCTTCCCAAGTACCTGACACTTTAGCAGGCTTGAAATTCTGATGCCCAGGCTGTACCCCAGACCAATCCAATCCAATCAATCAATCAATCAAATCAGAATCTCTGGGATGAGACTCAGGTGTTACTGTTTGGGGTTTTAAATCTCCGCAGGCAAAACCAGTGAGTAGTCAAGGGGGGCAGACCACTGCCCATGACCTGGCTCATCCCGACTCTGATTCAGCAGGTCTGCAGGGAGGTCTGAAGACGTACATTTCTAACAAGTGTCCGGATGCTGCTGCTGCTTGTCTGAGAGCACACTTTGGGATCCATGGCCCGTCAGCAGAGTGACTTTCCCCTAGGTAACTTGCAGCTCTCGTTTTCTTTGTCTATTTCACTCTCACCACCCTCTCCCTTCACCTCAGTCCTTCCTCCTGAACCTGGGACCCTGGCATTTCTTCTCAGTCCCCTTGGCAAGGGTTTGTCTACTAATCTCTCTGCTGCCAGCTGGCATCTGAATCAAGGGGACGTGTAGCTGGATCTGCAGGGGAAGAGAGACCTGCGTTCACAGCTTGACTTGCTTTGGTTTTCTTTTTCTGACTATCACCCTGGGTACAGGTACGATGAGTTTCCATGGAGCCAACTCTCCCCTGTCTATGGACTCCTCTTTTCTCCTGGAGAAGTCTGGATGGGGCTGGCCTAAGCCCCTGGGCCCCAGTGAAGGTACTGTTAGCACAGCTCAGAGGTCCAGTGTGGACATGTGCCAGGAAGCACTCACTGAGCCTAGACAGCTGTGAGGTGCTGACTGCTGGGGAGGTGGGCTAGGTCGGAGTGCTCTGGGCTGCATAGTCCACAAATCTGGGGCTTTAGGAAGTCAGGAACACAGGGGCCTACCACTTGTAGATGTTCTCCAGGTTTTAGGAGAGACACACGGTGATACAATCTAGAAAAGAGAAGGGGACATGGAGAAGGGCTCTCTGTCTCTCTCCTCCCAGGGTTATGAGTTCACTCAGGGCAGACGATTTGCCATCCAAATCTGTGGCCCAGAAGCCACTTGGTTTAAAGGACGTGATCTTGTAGTAATCATAGAGGCTTCTAGTGTCCAACCCACTTTTAGCCTGTACAAAAGCAGTGAATGTCAAAAGCTGTGCTCCTGGTGGAGCATAAGGCCCTCTTTGTTAGGTGCCGGCTTATCTGGGAGCACTTTACAATCTGAGGCAACACGCCCACTGCTCCTGCCTGTTTTTCTTGGGCCAGGCAAGCCTCAGCCCTGGAACCCTCTGTTCAGGAGTTGGGCCCGGTTTGAGGGGACGCCAAGATGAGCTGCTCTCCCAAAGAGGTCGGAGAGGACATTTGGAATGTCTCAAGGCTCCCAGGTCATGGGATGGTTTGCTCAGGTATCTTTTCTTTTGGGGTCTTGGTATCCCTTAAAGCCTCCACACCCAGCATATGGCACCCTTGTGTTGGCCTGCCTGGGGGATCTGGCTTTGCTGTAGCAGAGTCCCTCTGTCCTGAAGAAGCAGTGAGGATAACTTTCCCGAAACCAGGCCCACAGTTTATCCTCCAGGAGGGCTGGAACTCAGGGGAAATAGCTTCAAAGAGTGTACCTTCTTTAAGAGAAGAGTGTTCTCCCCTCTTCAAAAACACTTCCCCAACCAGTGAAGCAGACACAATGATCGAACTGCTGTGTGTTTCCATCCAGTCACTCTGCAGATGCCCACTGCAGACCTGCTGCGCACTCAGTGTTGGGTTGGGTGCTGCTGATGCCGAGAAAGATGAAAAGTCAGGATCTCTATCCCCCAGGGCAGCAGTTCTCAAACTTTTTAGTTTGAAGACCCTTTTTACTCTTAAAATTGAGGACTCCTAAGCACTTTCACTTGAGGGTATTTATCAGTATTTATCACATTAGAAATAAAAACTGGGAAATGTTTCTAAGCAGCTTTATTGTGTTATAATTGATATAACAAATTGTCCACATTAAAAGTATATAATTTCACTTTGGGAGGCCAAGGCTGGCAGGTTGCCTGAGCTCAGGAGTTCGAGACCAGCCTGGGCAATATGGTGAAACCTCGTCTCTACTAAAATACAAAAAAATTAGCCAGGCACGACGGCGTGCGTCTGTAGTCCCAGCTACTCCAGAGGCTGAGGCAGGAGAATTGCTTGAACCAGGGAGGTGGAGGTTGCAGTGAGCCAAGATTGTACCACTGCACTCCAGCCTGGGTGACAGAGCGAGACTGTCTCCAAAAAAAAAAAAAAAGTATATAATTTGATGTCTAGTGTGTATATATACCCTTAAAATCATCACAACAAATCCACTGCTTCAAACAGTTTCCTAATGCCCCTTTGAACCCCTTCCTTCAGTGCCTCCCTGCTCCCATACCCCCACCAATAACCATGGATCTACTTTCTGTTGCTATATATTAGTTTGTATTTTATAGGGTTTTATATAAATGGAATCTTGTAGCATGGTGACTTTTTGCTTTCTTTCTCTCTAATTATTTTAAGATTCACTAGTGTTTTTGTGTGTATCAGTAATTCATTTGGTTCTACTGCTGAGTAGTCTTCCCTTCTATGGATACACCAGAATTTGTGTGTTCATTTATGTGCTGACACACACTTAGGCTGTTCCCAATTTGGGGGTTTACAAACAAAGCTGCTGTAAATATTCATTACGAGTCTTTGTACAGACATAAACTTTTCTTTTTGGTAAAAATCTAGGAGCGGAATAGTTGATCATACAGTAGACATATGTTTAACTTTTTAGGAAACTGTCAAACTGTTTTCCAAAGTAGTTGTACCATTTTGCATTTCCATCAGCAGAATGTGTGAGTTCTAGTTCTTGCCCGTGCTTGCCAATACTTGGGATGGTCCATGGTGGTATGTCCCAGCCATTCTAATAGGTAGTTGTTTCTCATTGTGAGTGTAAGTTGCAGTTCTCTAATAATATTGTGCATGTTTTATGTAGATTTCATGTATATCATCTTTAAAGTGTCTAAGTCTTTTGCTCATTTGAAAAAATTTGGCTGCTTGTTTTCTTATTGAGTTTTGAGAGTTTTGGGGTTTTTAAGTGTGTATATATATATGTATATACATACTTAAAACACACACACACACACACATTTTCTGGATACAAGTCCTTGATCACATATGTTTTGTACAGTTTTTCTCCCAGTTTGTGGCTTGTCTTTCTTTCTATTAATAGTGTCTTGAAGCTGGAGTTTTATTTTTGATGAAGTCCAATGTATACGTTTTGTTATTTTTTGGATTGTGCTTTTTGCCGTCCAAGTTTACAAATGTTTTCCTAATTCGAGGTGCGGTGGACTGAATGTTTGTTTATTCTGAACTCACGTGTTGAAATCCTAACTGTTAAAGTGATGGTGGTAGGCGGCGGGGCCTTTGGGAGGTGATTAGACCATGGGGTGGAGCTCTCATAAATGGGATTAATGCCCTCATAAAAGAAACCCCAGAGAGATCCCTCCGCCCTTCCTACTTGTGAGGTCACAGTGAGAAGATGGTTATTTAGGAAGAGGGTCCTCATCAGACACCGACTGTGCCAGCACCTTGATTTAGGACTTTTCAGGCTCCAGAACTGTGAGAAATAAATTTCTGCTATTTATAAGTCACTCATTTTATGGTATTTTGTTATACTGAGTAGACTAAGAGACAAGATGACAAGATTTTCTTTTTTTCTTTTGGAAGTTATATTGTTTCAGGTTTTACATTTAGGCCTATGATCTATTTTTCTTTAAGTTTTTAAGTTAAACTTTTTATTTTGAGATAACTGCAGGTTCATATACAATTGTAAGAAATAATGCAGAGAGATTCGTTACACCAGTTACCCAATTTTCCTCAATGGTAACATCTTGCAAAACTAAGAATACTGGCCAGGTGTAGTGGCTGATGCCTGTAATCCCAGCACTTTGGGAGGTTGAGGCGGGTGGATCATGAGACCATCCTGGCCAACATGGTGAAACCCTGTCTCTACTAAAAATACAAAAATTAGCTGGGTGTGATGGCATATGCTTGTAGTCCCAGCTACTTGGGAGGCCAAGGCAGAGGAATCACTTGAACCCAGGAGGGAGGTTGCAGTGAGCCGAGATTGTGCCACTGCACTCCAGCCTGGCAACAGAGCAAGACTCTGTCTCCAAAAAAAAAAAAAAAAGAATATCACATCAAAGATATTGACATTGATACAATCAAAACACATGTTAAAAGAAAAACTTTAGGTGAACTAAATTTAACAGTTTAACTGAGCAAAGAAAATTTGCAAATTGGGCAGCCTCCAGAGCCAGAGTAGACTCAGACTCCACTGAAGCCACGTGGTGCAAGAAGATTTATAGTCAGAAAGAGGAAAGGTACAGAAAACAGAAGTGAGGTACAGAAAGGGCTGGATTGGTTACAGTTTGGCATTTGCCTTATTTGAACATGGTTTGAACAGTTGGCCACCTTTGATTGGCCAAAACTTGGTAATTGGCACAAGAGTAGGCTGCAGTCTGTTTACAACTCCATTTAGGTTATAGTTTACTATGTACAGAGAAACCTTTAGGCTGGACTTAAAATATGTAAGGAGGCAGCTTTAGGATAAACTTCATTCAGCACACAGGACACTTCCATCACCACCAGGATTTGTCCTGTTCCCTTTTATAGCCACACCCATCTCCATCTCTCTGCCTCCCACCTTAAAACCACGAATGTGTTCTTCATTGGTATAATTTTGTCATTGCAAGTATGTTACATAAATGGACTTATGCAGTATATAACCTTCAGGAGCTGGACTTTTATTACGTAGCATAATTCCCTAGAAATTCATTTCATTGTGTAGTGTATATCAATAGTTAGTCCATTTTTCTTGCTGAGTGATATTCCACGGGATGGATGGATCACTATTCATCTGCTGAAGGATATCTGGGTCATTCCAGTTTTTGTGAAAAAATGTTATTAATAATGCTGCTATGAACATTTATTTGGATGTAGGTTTTTGTGTGAATGTGACTTTTTTTCTGGGATAAATGCCCAAGAGTGTAATTGCTAGGCCACATGGCAGTTGCATGTTTAGTTTTATAAAAACTGAAAACTGCTTTCCACAGTGGCTCTACCCTTTTGTTTTCCTGCCAGCAGTGTACATATGATCCAGTTTCTCCATGTCCTTGCCCGCATTTGCTGCTGTCACTATTTTAACCTTCTGGTAGGTGTGTAGTGATATCTCATTCTATTTTAATTTGTCAAAGAGCCTAAGGATTTTTTTTCCCTATGTTGTTTTCTAAAAGTTTTATAGTTTTGTTTTATCTTGATGTTCCTGATCCATTTTGTATTAATTTTTGGATGAGATGTGAAGTTTAGGTTATTCACGGTTCATTTTTTTTTTTTGCCTATGTATGTCCAGTTGCTCCAGCATCATTTGTTGTAAAGGTTATTCTTCCTCCACTGAATTACTTTTGACTTTGGTCAAAAATCAGGTGAACATATTTGTATGGTTTATTTTTGGATTTTTCTGTTCTGTTCCATTGATTTACATGTCTGTCACCTACACTGTCTTGATTATTGTAGCTGTATAGTAGAATAAAGTGCTTCTTCCCACTTTTCTTTTTCAAGACCGCTTTTAGCAAATTTAGGATCTGTTACTCTTCATATACATTTTAAAATAAGTTTGTCTGACAGACACATGAAAAAATGCTCATCACTGGCCATCAGAGAAATGCAAATCAAAACCACAATGAGATACCATCTCACACCAGTTAGAATGGCCATCATTAAAAAGTCAGGAAACAACAGGTGCTGGAGAGGATGTGGAGAAATAGGAACACTTTTACACTGTTGGTGAGACTGTAAACTAGTTCAACCATTGTGGAAGACAGTGTGGTGATTCCTCAAGGATCTAGAACTAGAAATACCATTTGACCCAGCCATCCCATTACTGGGTACATACTCAAAGGATTATAAAACATGCTGCTATAAAGACACATGCACACGTATGTTTATTGCAGCACTGTTCATAATAGCAAAGACTTGGAATCAACCCAAAAGTCCATCAATGATAGACTGGATTAAGAAAATGTGGCACATATACACCATGGAATGCTATGCAGCCATAAAAAAGGGCAAGTTCATGTCCTTCGTAGAGACATGGATGAAGCTGGAAATCATCATTCTGAGCAAACTATCGCAAGGACAGAAAACCAAACACTGCATATTCTCACTCATAGGTGGGAACTGAACAATGAGAACACTTGGACACAGGGTGGGGAACATCACGCACTGGGGCCTGTCGTGGGGTGCGGGGAGGGATAGCATTAGGAGATACACCTAATGTAAATGAGTTAATGGGTGCAGCACACCAACATGACACATGTATACATATGTAACAAACCTTCACGTTGTGCACATGTACTCTAGAACTTAATAGAAAAAAGTTTGTATCTACAAAAAACTTGCTAGGATTTTAATAGGAACTATACTAAACGTATTAACCAACTTGGGGAAAATTGTCATCTTTACTATGTTGTCTTCCAATCCATGAACACATGATACATCTCTTCATGTGTTGATTTGATTTCTTTTGTCAGTCATTTTAGACTTTCCTGCACACAGATCCTATACATGTTTTGTTAAGTTTATACGTAGTATTACATTTTCTTTGGAGTGATTGTAAGTGGTATTGTTTTAAAGTTTGGTGTCTACATGTTCATTGTTACATAGAAAAATGCAGTTGATTTTTATGTGTTGATTTGTATCCTGCAATCTTGCTGAACTCGTGTGTTCTAGTCTTTTTTGTAGATTCTTTGGGATTGTCTCTGTAGATAATAACATGTACAAAGGGACAGTTTTATTTCTTCCTTTCCGACCCGTATGCCTTTTATTTCCTTTTCTTGACTTACTGCTATGACTAGTACCATGTTGAATAAATGTGGTAAGAGCTTACATCCTTGCGTTGTTTCCAATTATAGAGAGAAAGCACCTTTCACCATTAAGTATGATATTAGCGGTAAGTTATTTTTGTAAATTATCTTATGAAGTTGAGCGAGTTTCCCTCTATTTCTAGTTTGCTGAGTTTTTTTTTATCATAAATGGGTGTTGGATTTTATCAAATTTTTTAATTGTATCAATAGATATATGGTTTTTCTTTTAGCCAACTGATAGGGTAGAATATATATATATTTTTTGAATGCTTAACTGGTCTTGCATACTTAAAATAAATCCCATTCAGTCCTAGTGTATAATTCTTTTTATACCTTGCTACATTTGATTTGTTAACATTTTGTTGAGGATTTTTGTGTCTAAGTTTATGAGAGAGATTAGTCTATAATTTTCTTTTTTTGGACTGTCTTTGTCTGGTTTTGGTATCAGGGAAATAATGAGGTCTCCTAAAATGAGGTATGAATTCCTTCCTCTTTTTCTTGGAAGAGTTAAATTGTATTAAATTGTTATTAATTTTAGAAAAATGCTTGGTAGAATTACTCTCAAGTGAAATCATCTGGGCTTGTAAATTTTTTTTGGAGCTTTGTAAATTACAAATTCAATTTTAAAAATGGTTGTATGGGCTGGGTGTGGTGGCTCATGCCTGTCATCCCAGCACTTTGGGAGGCAGAGGTGGGCAGATCCCAAGGTCAAGAGTTCGAGAGCAGTCTGGCCAACATAGTGAAAGGCCCCATCTCTACTAAGAATACAAAAAGTTAGCTGGGTGTGGTGGTGTGCACCTGTAATCCCAGCTCCTCGGGAGGCTGAGACAGGAGAATTACACGAACCCCCGGGAGGCGGAGGTTGCAGTGAGCCGAGATCATGCCATTGCACTCCAGTCCGGGTGACAGTGCGACACTCCATCTCAAAAAAAAAAAAAAATCACACAGTTTCCATACGACCCAGCAATCCCACTCCTTGTTATACACCCAAAAAAAAAAAAAAAAAAAAAAAAAAGATTGTAGGACTATTCAGGTTGTCTGTTTCATCTTGATTAACTTGTAGTTTGTGATTTTCAAGGAATTGCTCCATCTCTTCTAAGTTGTCAAATTCATAAAGTTTGTAGTTTTTCTTATTTTCCTTTTAATGAATCTACAGTGATATCACCTGTTTTGTTTCAGATATGATCATCTGTATTTTCTGGCTTTTAATCTTTGTCAGTCTTGCTAGAGGTTAATCACTTTTTATTGACTATATTTTTAAGAACTAGCTTTTTGTTCCATTGGTTTCCTAGTTGGTTTTCTTATTTTCAATCTTACTGATTTCTGTACTTTGTTCTTTCCTTCCTAATGATTGCTTCATGCTTGGTTTGCTCTTTTTCTTTCTGGTAGGAGTTTTGAAAAGGATTTTTTTACTTGTAAGAAAGAGGACCTGGGAGGAATGGGTATGTTCTATCTTGGTGGAACCAAAAGTCAGTTGTCTTTTAAACAGATTTAAATAATAATAAAATCTTACATATTTATACACATAATACCCATTTATGATCACCCAAATTCCTTCTGCCTAAGACATCTTTTAGTTTATTTTGTGGAGCTGTCAGTAATAAGTTCTTTCAGCTTTTGTAGATCTGACCATGTCTTTGTTTTATAATTATTTTATTTTTAATTTTAGAATAATTTTAGTCTTTCAGGAAATGTGCAAAGAGTTATGGGGTTTTAGAGAAAATCACACAGGTTAAGTGTCACTTTTATCACATTATATGAAAGTTTCTGATATGGTTTCAATCTGTGTCCCCACCCAAATCTCAAGTTGAACTGTAATCCCCAATGTTGAAGGCAGGGTCTGGTGGGAGGTATTTGGATCATAGGGGTACCCACCTATGAGGGGGTACTCTCATGAGTGGGTTAGCACCATCCCCTTGGTGCTGTTTTTGTGATAGTGAGTAAATTCTGGTGAGATCTGATCATTTAAAAGTGTGTAGCACTTCTACCTTTCCCTTGCTCCTGTTCCTGCCATGTAAGTCATGGCTGCTTCTCCTTTGCCTTCCGTGATGATTGCAAGCTTCCTGAGGCCTCCCCACCCATGCCTCCTGTACAGCCTGCAGAACCTTGATCCAATTAAACCAGTTTTCTTTATAAATTACCCAGTCTCAGCCATTTCTTTATAGCAGTGCAAGAACAGACTAACAGTTGCATACTATCCACATGACTTATTACTACGATAACTGACCTCAATCACCTGCCTGAGATAGTTTGTCAGGTTTCTCCAGTGTAAAGTTGCTCCCTTCTTCCATTTCTTTCCATATCGTATCTTTGAAAGGAAATTACTTCGTGAAGTTCACACTTAAGGGGTGGAAATTTATGTTTCATCTCCTCGAGGGAGCAGTCTTTATACAAATTATTTGGAATTCTTCTGTTTGGGAGATTTGTCTATTATCCCTCATTTATTCTATTATTTATGTCAGTATAGATTCATGGGTTTTTTTTTTTTTTTTTTGAGATGGAGTCTTGCTCTGTTACCCAGACTGGAGTGCAATGGCACAATCTCAGCTCACTGCAACCTCTGCCTCCCGGGTTCAAGCAATTCTCCTGCCTTAATTTTCTGTATTTTTAGTAGAGAGAGAGTTTCACCGTATTAGCCATGATGGTCTCGATCTCCTGACCTCATGATCCGCCTACCTCGACCTCCTAAAGTGCTGGGATTACAGGCATGAGCCACCATACCCAGCTGGATATTTATTTTATGCTTTGATTTGTAGCCCAGTTCTATGTTATTTTATTGCCATCTTCATTTTGAAAGACTTTTTGCCAAATATAGAATTCTGTATTGACATTTTCTTTTAGTACTTTAAAGATGTTGCTCTACCATCCTCTGGCTTGCACTGTTTCAAATGGTAAGTCTTGTGCCATTTTATTTTTTGTTCCTCTGTACGTAACATGTCTTTGTCTTTGGTTGTTTTTAAGCTTTTTCTCTTATTGGTTTTAATCAATTTGATTGTGATACATCTTAGGGTAGTTTTCTTCATGTTTGAGATTTATTGAGCTTCTTGGATTGTGGGTTTATAATGTTTATTAAGTTTGAAAAGTTTCAGTTATTACCTCAAATATTTTTCTGTTACTCGGTATCATCTCCTTTAAGGACTTACGTGGTATGAAATTGTCCCAGAGCATACTGATGTGCTTTTTAAAAAAAAAAAAAAAAATTCTTTTCTTAACAACAATGTTTCATTTTGGATGATTTCTGTTGTTATGCCTTCAAGTTTATTAATTTTTCCTCTGCTGTATCTAATCTACCATTAATCCCACCCAGTGTAATTTTCACCTTGAAATGCTCAATTTGGGACCTTAAAAAATCTTGTATGTCTCCATTTTATTTCATATGCTTAAAAAGTTATAATAACTGATTTAATGTGCTTCTCTGATAATTCTAACATCGGTGTCAGTTTTGGGTCAGTTTCAATTGATTGATTATTCTCTTCATTATGGATCATGTTTTCCTGCCTCTCTGCATGTGTGGTAATCTTTGGATGCTAGACATTGTAATTTTACCTTGTTGGGTACTGTTTTTATGTCACTATAAATATTATTGAGTTTTTTTCTAGAATGCAGTTAATTTACTTGGAACACGTTTCACTTGTTTGAGTCTTTTTAAAAATTTATCTATTTATTTATTTTTGAGGTGGAGTCTCACTCTGTTGCCCAGGCTGGAATGCAGTGGCGTGATCTTGGCTCACTTTAAGCTTTGCCTCCTGGGTTCATGCCATTCTTCTGCCTCAGCCTCCCGAGTAGCTGGGACTACAGGCGCCCGCCACCACCCCTGGCTAACTTTTTTATGTTTTTAGTAGAGACGGGGTTTCACCATGTTAGCCAGGATGGTCTCGATCTCCTGACCTTGTGATCAGCCCGCCTTGGCCTCCCAAAGCTCTGGGATTACAGGCGTGAACCACCTGTAATAAGAGCCTGGCCGAGTCTTAGGTTTATGATTTGTTAGGTTGGTCCAGAGCATGGCTCATTCCAGGGCTAATTATTCCTCACTACTGAGGCAAGGCTTTCCAGAGTACTCTGCACAAAGCCTCATGAATTACGAGTTTTTTTTTCAGTCTGACTGGAAGGAACTAGCACTATCCTTAGTCCTGTGTGAGTACCAGGTGTTGTTTTCTCTAATTCTGTTTATTGTGCTTTCCCTTGCTTTGAGTAGTTTTCTTACGCCCATGCGCTGATTAGTCCTCTGCCGAATACTTGAGGACCCTCCACAGCTCTCTGGGCTTTTCTTTCTGTGCAACTCATTTCTCTCTGTCCTGTGAACTCTAGCTGCCTTGGTCTTCCTGGGCTCTCAGCCTTGTATCCTCAGCTCAGGATTTCAACTTCATGATAGCTGACTAGGGATATTACCTGTCAGTTTGCCTCAGAAGGAAGATCAAAGTTACTGGTGAATAGCCAAATTTTGAGAGGAAAATGGAGGGAGCAGAGCCAGGACCTGCCATAGCATTCATGTGGAGAAGCTGGGGTACACAGAAAAACAAAGCAGCAAAAATCAGGCTGGGATTGACCATGAGGAACTCAGAGCCCAGCAGAAAGGGTAGATGAGAGTGCTTCTCTGTGCCCTCACTCCTCTGACAGTCTGCTGAGTGTATCCTCAACTCAGGGAGTCTATGAAGCTCTGCCTCAGTTTCCCTTCTTGGTGTCACATCCTGCGGATTCTCTCAAGGCAATTGCAGGGCTCTCCTTGTTTCCTGTCTCTCGGGGATCATGGTTTTCTATTGCCTCATGCCTGGTGTCATGAAAACTGTTGTTTCCTATATTTTGTCTGGGTGTTTGTTTCAGATGCGAGAGTAAATCCACTCCTGTTACTCTAGCTTGATTGTAAAATCTATAGAACTTTAATACACACACACACACACACACATACACACACACACACGGATTCTGATTCACTAGTAGCTCTGAGGTGAGTGGTGAATACACCCAGGTTTCTGAGTTTAAAAAACAAAAAACCATAACAGTAACCAGCATTGGTGATTCTTATGCACTGGCCAGACTCCTCTGCCACAGCAACTAAGAACTCTGACTACAACATGATAATAATTGTTATTACTTATTAGACATTTCCCATGCAGCATGCCCTGGGCTAGCTATTTTACATGGTTTGTGTAATTTAATTTTTGTAACAAACCATTGGTCAAGCTATTCTTATCAGCACATCACAGAAGAGAAAACGGAGACAGAGGATACAGAAAACAACCAAAACAAAGCTAGTCTTTAGTTACCTTGGGCCAGTTTTTTTTAGCCCTGCTGAAGTGTCCAAAATATCACCCATCTGCAAAGCCCTCACTCTGATATTTGAACAAAGCAGGCAGCTGCTTTCAGAATTATTTTTATTCATTATAATAATTTGCTGGGTTTTACTAACTCTGTCCTTGTGCAATTACTTTAGCATTTAGGGATATCTTTGCCTTTCTTTATGATATTTTTGTTGTTTCAGTGCTTTTAAAGAAAAATTTAAAAATCAAATAGTAAACACAAACAAAAGAACATTTGTTGCTCGTGTGGGGAATAAAGACTGTGTACCCACTAGCCAGCTGACGAAAGAGTTGAATGCCTTTTTACAGCCATTTCAGGTAAGACTGAGACGAGGTGCTTTGATTCAGTGCACAGACCTCAAACCACACCATCCCAGGCCTCCAGTTTTTCTCATCTTTGTTCTGAGCAAGCTCTCCAAAATGTTTCATTTGATAAGGTTTGGAGATCAAGGCCCCTCGTGAACAGGGCATGCTACCTCACCTATTCCAGGGACCAGATGCTCTCAGAGGAATCTTGAACTGTTTGCAAAAGAAGGGGAGGGCACTTCTGGCTCTCACATTGCAAGATGCATAGTTAATAAAAATGGAAGCATCTCTTTGGGAAGAATGGAGCATATGTTACAGTCTCATGGTAGCAATAACTCAGTTTCTAGACCAAAAATCAGAAACTGTTTTGGAATTGCATCAGGCACTTCATTCCAGTGTTCAAGCCTGTAATCCCAGCACTTTGGGAGGCCGAGACGGGCGGATCACGAGGTCAGGAGATCCTGGCTAACACGGTGAAACCCCGTCTCTACTAAAAATACAAAAACTAGCCAGGCGAGGTGGCGGGCGCCTGTAGTCCCAGCTACTCCAGAGGCAGAGGCAGGAGAATGGCCGTAAACCTGGGAGGCGGAGCTTGCAGTGAGCTGAGATCTGGCCACTGCACTCCAGAAAAAAAAAAAAAAAAAAAAGAGCGAAACTGTCCTTGACTGCCAGACTGCCACCTTGCCCGCAGAAGGGAATGTTGGCATGCTTTATCTTTCTCTCCAAAGAAAGTTACCTGCAGGCATCATAAGCAGAGCTACAGGCGTGTTAGTTTGAGGATAGCACCCTTTTCCCAAACTCACCGGGTGAATTCTCTACCTATGTGCGGTTGCTGCACCATCCTAGAAATGGTGATGGAGAGTCTTGGGGTAAAAAGAATCTTTGAATTCATACGCACACCAAACCCCTGCATACACAATACCACTAGTTGTTCAGTATGTGTAGGTGCTTTCAGAATTGAAAACGTGAATCAACACAGTTTCTGAATTAATAAGTATTTATATATATATAAATTTTTTTTCAATTAAGAGATAAAATGCTATTATAGGCTGGGCATGGTGGCTCACACCTGTGATCCCAGCACTTCAGGAGACCGATGCTGGCAGATCACTTGAGGTCAGGAGTTCAAGACCAGCCTGACCAACATGGTGAAACCCTGTCTTTACTAAAAATACAAAAATTAGCTGGGCATGGTGATGTGCGCCTGTAATCCCAGCTACTCAGGAGGCTGAGGCGGGAGACTCACTTGAAGCCAGGAGGCGGAGATTGCAGTGAGCTGAGATGGTGCCACTGCACTCCAGCCTGGGCAACAGAGCAAGACTCCATCTCAAAAACAAACAAACAAACAAAAAACTACCATAAAGGGCATTTGTGAGGTTTTCTGACATTAACATGGGTCCTCTACTTAGAGTTGAGAACCACTGGACGATATCATCTAGCTTTGCTTCCTGCCTGAATTCTCATGATTCTGTGACTTTTGGGTAAGGCAACTGTATGTCCTGGGCTTTTCATGTTTTCAGTGCTAAGGAATCTATCTCGTGTAAAAATCTGTCTGTTGATTTTTATATTTTGAGAAGAGTACGTCCACGGATTGTAAGCAGAGGAGCTTTCTTGAAGCTCACAGCTGGTCTTTGTTGAAGTTCTCATGCCATTTTTGAACCCTCTTTGGGTATTTCTGTGCTCAATGCTCCACTCATTACTTTCATAATCTCCTAATTCCCTCCCTGTAGGATTATATCCAGCCTGCTTCAGTTCATCCAATGATCTCTGAACCAAAATTATTACACTCATTTATCGTCTCATATTAAAACTCCTATGTCCTTAGTCCAAGCAATCTCAATTAGCTAGGGCTTGGAGGAATGCACTCTGATTTAATTAAGTTATGCAAATCCAGGAGTGACAGTGACATTTATATTCTCCTCCCTTGGTTCACCCCCTTACCCCGACTCCCTCTCTTCTTGCACTTCAAAACGCTGTAAGTTTTCACAGGTGCCAATATTTTTCACAGTACATAGTTTTCATAGTATGTAGCTCACAAATCAGGGAGGGCAGAGGAAGAAGAGAAAAGCTGTAGGTTGTTGACACTAGCTGATTTTTTAATAAGATAATTTGCTTGTGAAAGTCTAGGACTCCCTTATTGCGGTGGGGAAGAATCACAATGATCGCTTATAATCATTTAAGTTAATATTGAAAGATGGCTATGGTTTACATTATTACATAATTGTGTTAATAATTACAATTTATTAATCCAAGACTCTTTACTACTCTGTGAAAACAGTGAACCAGGTAGCATTGATAACAGAGCCTGATTCCTAGATAGTGTTTATCTACCAGATCGGGGGTTGCATGGCTAGAGTGGGAGGCAGTGGGGAGATGTGAGAACTGCTCTGCAGCAGGGGGCCAAACCAGAGAGGCAGGGGTGCCCAACATCTCAAATCCCTGCCTACAAAACAGGGTGCAGCTTCCACCTGAGGTGCGAGGCCTGGATTCTAGTCCCTGGGCAGTGGATGGAGCATTGCAAGCCAGATTCCTTGTATTAATAAAATATGGCTTAGAAAAGTGGAGAAGCTGGGGCTAAGGAGCAAAGTCAAGGCTCTGATTAGAATGAAGAAGCTGTGGAGAGGTTGGGGACAGAGACATTGGAAGCCCAAGCATCAGAACTGGAGTCCATATCCTGGGTTGGCCTAATGGGAAGCATGACCCCAATGCAAGTCCTTGTGTATGACTGACTCAAAAACAAAGGTACTTTTTGTCACAGCTCAGGTTCGGTTTGATGAGACTCTTGTTCTCTGTGGAGCTTAGTAGTCTATTTGGGCGGCCAGCAGTGTAAACAGACATTTAGAATGCAACATGGTAAAAAGTGCTAGAGCATCATTGCTAACTACATTTGGAAAGTGGTGGGAGACCAGGACAAGATAAGGCTAACTCTGCCTAGAGGCTGCTGGGAGAGGTTTTCATGGGGAAAATATTCCAGGAATTGAAAGAACCAAAGAGAGCAGGTGAAGGAAAAGATATTTTAGATCAAGACAGGAAGAATGAGGAGCAAGTTTAGGAGCAGCCGGGTTTGACTATGGATGGGCTGAATTTCCTGGGGTGAAAGGTTATAGCTCTTTTATTGACTATATTGATTTAGGAATTTGTGTCTTTTCCTACTCTATGGGAGACCATGAGGAGGATGAATTTAAGCAATAAAACATTGTACAGAAAACTCATGTTGGAAGCATCTTGACCAGCACACAATATCAAAAACCTTTAATGTGAACAATTTTTAATTATAAAAATTAAAGTGCAGGGAGAGCAGTGGTGCAAGTGCAAACTCCTAGGCTCAAGCAATTCCCCTGAGTAGCTGGAACTATGCCACCATGCACTGCTTGAGCTGCAATACCAACATACTTTAGACTGGGTAACTCATAAACAATAGAAATGTATTTCTCACAGTTCTGGAGGCTGGGAAGTCCAAGATCAAGGTGTTGGCAGTGTCTGGCGAGGGCTCATTCCTCACAGATGCATCTTTATGCTGTCTGCTTATATTGTGGAATGGAGCACATAGTTCTCTGGGGTCTCTTTTTATAAGGGCCCTAATCCCTTTCATGAGGAAACAGACCTCACGACCTAATCACTTCCCCAAGGCCCCACCTTCTAATATCAGCTTGAGGATTAGGTTCCAATGTGTGAATTTGGTGAGGGGTGGAGGGGGGCACATTCAGATCATAGCATCTTGTAAGTGGAATAATACAGTATTTATCCTTTGGTGACTGGCTTACTTATTTAGCATAATGCCTTCAAATTCATCCGTGTAGCATGGGGCAGGATTTCCCTCCACTTTGAGCCTGAATTATATTCCATTTTCTATATATACCACATTTTGTTTATCCATTCATCCACTGATGAAGACTTGGGTTGCTTCTACTTTTTGGCTCTTGTGAATATGCTGCCACGAACATGAGTGTACACATATGTGGTCAAGTCCCTGCTTTGGTTATATACTCAGAAGTGGAATTGCCAGATTATATGGTAATTCCATTTTTAGTTTTTTGAGGAACTACCATACCAAAAGCCCTATTCATTCTTAATGTAGGGTTTTTTTTGTTGTTGTTAAATTTTAAGCTGTTGGATTAATTTTAGGCTTTCAGCAAAGTTGCAAAAATAGTACGGAGAGTTCTCATATACCTCTCACTCAGTTTTTGCTATTGTTAACATCTTACATAACCACAGTGCAATGAACGAAACCAGGAAATTAACATAGGAACAATGCAATAAACAGAACTGTAGGCCTTATTGAAATTTTACATTCTTCCACTAATATCTTTTTCTGTTCCAAGATCCTAGTCAGGATCCCACGTTTTTATTTTTTTTTTTCTTCCAACTTTTAGGTTTAGGGAGTATATGTGCAGGTATGTTATATGGGTAAATTGTGTGTTGCTGGAATTTGGTGTACAAATTATTCCGTCATCCAGGTAGTGAGTATAGTACCCAATAGGAAGTTTTTCTATCCTCATTTTCTGCCCACCTTCAAGTAAGCCCTAGTGTCTATTGTTTCCCTCTTTGTGTCGGTGTGGACTCAATGTTTAGTTCCCGCTTAAAAGTGAGAACAGGTGGTATTTGGTTTTCTGTTTCTGCATTAATTCACTTAGGATAATGGTCTCTAGCTGCATTCATGTTGCTGCAAAGGACATGTTTCATTATTTTTTATTGTTGCATAGTATTTCATGGACTATGTGCACCCCAGTCCACCACTGATGGGCATCTAGGTCGATTCCATGTATTTTCTAATGTGAAAAGTGCTGCAGTGAACATACATGTGCGTGTATCTTTATGGTAGAATGATTTATATTTCTTTGGGTTGATACCCAGTAATGGGATTGCTGGGTTGAATGGTGGTAGTTCTAAGTACTTTGAGAAATTTCCCAAGCTGCTTTCCACAGAGGCCGAACTAATTTACATTCCCACCAGCAGTATATAAATGTTCCCTTTGCTCTGCAACCTTGGCAACATCTGTTATTATTATTATTTGTTTTATTTTTTAATGATAGCCATTCTGACTGGTATAAGATGGTATCTTACTGTGGTTTTGACATGTATTTCTCTAGTGATTAGTGATGTTGAGCATTTTTTCATATACTTGTTGGCCACGTATTTGTCTTCTTTTGAGAAATGTCTATTTGTGTTCTTTGCCTATTTTTTAAATGGAGTTGTTTGTTTTTTGCTTGTTGATTTGTTTCAGTTCCTTACAGATTCTGGATATTAGACTTTGGTTAGATGCATAGTTTGCAAATATTTTCTCCCATTCTGAAGGTTTACTCTGTTGATAGTTTCTTTTGCTCTGCACAAGCTCTTTAGTTTAATTAGGTCTCTCGTCAGTTTTTATTGTTGTTGCAATTGCTTTTGAAATCTTCATCATGAAATCTTTGCCAAGGGCCATGCCCATAATAGTATTTCCTAGGTTTTCTTCTATGGTGTTTATGGTTTTGGAGTTTATGTTTAAATCTTTAATCCATCTTGAGTTGATATTTGTATATGGTCAAAGGAAGGGTTCCACTTTCAGTCTTCTGCATATGGCTAGCCAGTCATCCTAGCACCATTTATTGAATAAAGAATAGTTAGCCGGGCGCGGTGGCTCAAGCCTGTAATCCCAGCACTTTGGGAGGCTGAGATGGGCGGATCACGAGGTCAGGAGATCGAGACCATCCTGGCTAACACGGTGAAACCCCGTCTCTACTAAAAAATACAAAAAACTAGCCGGGCGAGGTGGTGGGCGCCTGTAGTCCCAGCTACTCCGGAGGCTGAGGCAGGAGAATGGCGTAAACCCAGGAGGCGGAGCTTGCAGTGAGCTGAGATCCGGCCACTGCACTCCAGCCCGGGCGACAGAGCAAGACTCCGTCTCAAAAAAAAAAAAAAAAAAAAAAAAAGAATAGTTTTCCCATTGCTTGTTATTGTTGACTTTGTTGAAGATCAGATGGTTGTAGGCATGTAGCTTTATTTCTGAGTTCTCTAACCTGTTCCATTCGTCTATGTGTCTGTTTTGGTACCAGTGCCATGTGTTTTGGCTACTACAACCTTGTAGTATAGTTTTAAGCTGAGCAGTGTGATGCCTTTGGCTTTGTTCTTTTTGCTTAGCAATGCTTTGGCTATTCAGGCTCTTTTTGGTTCCATATTAATTTTAGAACAGTTTTTTTTTTTTTTTCAATTGTGTGAAAAATGACATTAGTAAAGTTAGGAATAGCATTGAATTTATAAATTTCTCTGGGCCGTACAGCTATTTTAACAACATTGATTCTTCCTATCGATGAGCATGGAATGTTTTTCCATTTGTTTGTGTCATCTTTTATTTCTTTCAGCAGTGTTTTGTAATTCTAATTGTAGAGATCTTTAATCTCCCTAGTTAGCTATATTCCTAGGGATTTTATTCTTTTTGTTGCAGAAGGGATTGCATCTTTGATTTAGCTCTCATCTTGGACATTACTGGTTCTACAGGTATTATTTTTGTAGATTGATTTTTGTATCCTGAAACTTTGCTAGTTGTTTATCAGATCAAGGTACTTTGGGGCAGAGACTATGGGGTTTTCTACACATAGAATCATATAATCTACGAAAAGAGTTAGTTTGACTTCCTCCCTTCCTATTTGAATGCCTTTTACTTCTTCCTCTTGCCTGATTGCTGTGGCTAGGATTTCCAGTACTATGTTGAATAGGAGTGGTGAGAGTACGCATCCTTATATTGTTCTCATTCTCAAGGGACGATCCTGTGTTTTATCCAGTTGTTATTTCTCTTAATCTCCTCCAATCCGTGACAGTGTCTCACTCTTTCCTTTCTGCCATGACTTTGATACTTTTGAAGAGTACTGGTCAGTTATTTTGTAGAAGGTCCCTTAATATGGATTTGTCTGATATTTTCTAATGGTTACAAAGCTATGCATTTTTGGAGCAAATACCACAAAGATGCTGCTGCATTCTTCTAAGCACATCCTGGCAGTGCATCCTGGTGTCAATATGTGTTGTTACTGGTCATACTAACTTTGATCACTTGGTGAAGGTGGTGTCTCTCAGGTTGTTCCACTTTAAAGCTACCATTCTTTTTGTAGTTGGTAAGTATCTAGGAGTGATTCTTAGAGATGATGCAAATATAGTTTCTCCTTAAACTTTCACTTACTAATTTTAGCATTCATAAGTGCATCGTACCTGTCACAATTTTTGCTGTGATGTTTGTCTAATGGCAATTTTCTGTTCCCCTCTTTTCTTCTGTATGTATTAGAATTATTCTGTAAGGAAGAGCTGTCCCTTCTCCTTCATTTATTTGATTACTAATATCACTATAGGCACATGTATTATCTTATGGGTTAAAATCTAATACTATATTTTTTATTTTGCTCGAATTTTTCCAGCTTTGAACATTAGGCCCTCTAGATTCAGGTTGTCTCTCTTTTTTTTTTTTTTTTTTGACTAGCCACTGTCTTTTTCTTTGGGTACATCCTTATTTTCTGATATCATAAGATATTCCAAGCTTATCTCATACATCTCTTCCCTCAATCCTGAAATCAGTTACTTCTCTAAGGAGCCCTGGTTTATTTCATTGGAAAATGCTGTTTAGAAACCAACATCTGGGTGCTAAGTGTGCTCATTGCTACTAGAGTGTGTTTGCTTCTGGGCCTCTAAACAGAGCTGGGAAGTATATGTATGCTAACCTAGGCATATACATACATCTGTTCTTCTGTATTTATCTGTATCTTTGTATACATAAAATTGTCTCAGTTTACTAATACCTCTGATACCAATCTAACAACATGAGTTTATTATAACTTTTGCTTTTTCCTTCTTTGTAATTTTTTCTCCAACAATGATAAACCTGCCTTTCATCGACTATATGCTTATTTGCTCAATTCTAACATACACATAAAACAATTTGAAATTGCTAACCCGTACCTCTCTGAGAAACACATTCACCAACTAGATTGTAGCATTTCTGTACAGTTTTGTCTTTAGCCTTATAGTTCCTTTTTTTTTTTTTTTTTTTTAATGGAGTCTCGCTCTGTCACCCAGGCTGGAGTGCAGTGGTGTGATCTCGGCTCACTGCAAGCTCTGCCTCCCAGGTTCATGCCTTTCTCCTGCCTCAGCCTCCTGAGTAGCTGAGACTACAGGTGCCTGCCACCACACCTGACTAATTTTTTTGTATTTTTAGTAGAGACGGGGTTTCACCATGTTAGCCAGGGTGGTCTCAATCTCCTGACCTCTTGATCCGCCTGCCTCAGCCTCCCAAAGTGCTGGGATTACAGGCATGAGCCACCTCGCCCGGACTAGCCTTATAGTTTCTAATCAAGATACTGTTTTCCAAAGTTATTCAGGGTACTTCTCTTCTGGCCTATCAGCATGGCTATGTAACACATATTTGTAATATAGCTAGGCTCATTTGTTACCGTTTATGTTCAGTTTTGAATTCCTTGTACATCTTGGCTGGTTTTAATTGTTTATTTTTTCAGCAGGAGAAGGGCATTTGAAATATTACTGTGGTTCTCAGATTAAGTGCTATATCAAAACAAAACAAAAACAAAATCCAGAAATTTTACTTCTTCCTCATTCCTGGCAAACCATCCCCTTGACCTCTTTTTCCCTACCCCTCTCTAATCGCTGGTTACCAGGCTCTTTGGCTTTTCGTTTAAACCCCTCTTGATTACTATTACTTTTTTTTTTAAACAAATGAGCAGATACATGAGCAGCTATTTGCTTACAGTCTCGTTTATGGGTTGAATTGTCTCCCTCTCCATTCATATTTTGAGCTCCTAGTCCCCAGTATCTCAGAATATGACCTTATTTGGAAATAGGGTTATTGCAGATATAATTAGTTAAGATAAGACACTAGCGTAGGCCTTAATCTAATATGACTGGTGTCTTCATTAAAAAAAGGGAAATTTGGAGCCGGGTGTGGTGGCTTATGACTGTAGTCCCAGCACTTTGGGAGGCCGAGGTGGGATGATCACCTGAGGTCAAGAGTTTGAGACCAGCCTGACCAACATGGTGAAACCCCGTCTCTACTAAAAATACAAAAACATAGCTGGGTGTGGTAGCGGACGTCTTAATCTCAGCAACTCTGGAGGCTAGGGCAGAAGAATCGCTTGAACCTGGGAGGCAGAGGTTGCAGTGAGCCAAGATCATGCCTTTGCATTTCTTTGCATTTCAGCCTGGATGACAAGAATGAGACTCCGTCTCAAAAAAAAAAAAAAAAAAAAAGGTGGGGGGCGGGGAAATTTGGACACAGAGACATGCACACAGGAAGAACACCATGTGAAGATGAAGGCAAAATCCAGAAATTTCACTTTTTCCTCATTCCTGGCAAACCATCCCCTTGACCTCTTTTTTTCCTACCCCTCTCTCATCCGTGGTTACCTTGGTTTTGAGCTTGAAACTGACCCAATTGTCTTATAGACAGTACTTGGAGCTAAACATAAAAATCGTCCTTCTGTTTTTAAAGCTTGAAACTTATACTTGTTTTATTTGATTTCCTTCCTTAGGAAAGAACCCTCAGGTCTCTCAAAGTATCAAAAAACTGAAACTCACCAGTTTACTGCATCTAGACTGTCAGAGAGACATTTTTGTCTCTCACCCGTCCCAAGTTCCTGTTTTCCCACACATTGTTGCATTTCTTCCCTGCTATAAACCCCATATTTTAGCCTGTCAGGTAAATGGATTTGAGACAAATCTCCCATCTCTTTGGCTGCAACCACTGATAAAGCCTTCTTCTTTGGCAAAAATCATTGTCTTGGTCACTGGCTTTCTGTGCAGCGAGCAGCAGGACCTAGAATGAACCCCGGATACTTGGGTAACAAGATCAGAGTGACACCTCTGCAAGCCAAGGAATGCCACAGATTGCCAGTACACCACCACAAGTCAGGAGAAAGGCGTGGGACAGGTTCTCCCTCACAGCCCTCAGAAGGAACCAACACCTTGATCTCTGACTTCTGGCCTCCCAAACAGTGAGCCAGCAAAGCTTCATTTATATTTTACAGCCACTCCCCATCCCTCGCATTACTGCCTGAGCTCTGCTTCCTGTCAAATCAGTGGTGGCATTAGATTATTTATTTGTGATTTTTGTTTGCAAATACAATTCTCAAAGTAGCATTAGATTCTCATAGGAGGGCAAACCCTATTGCAAATTTTGCATGCAAGGGATGTAGGTTGTGTGTTCCTTATGAGAATTTAATGCCTGATGATCTGTCACTGTCTCCCATCATCCCCAGATGGGACTGTGTAGTTGCAGGGAAATGATCTCAGTGCTCCCACTGATTTTACATTATGGTGAGTTGTATAATTAATTCATTATATATTTGAATGCAATAATAATAGAAATAAAATACACAATAAATGTAATGTGCTTGAATCATCCTGAAACCATCTTCCCTGTCCCTGGTCTGTGGAAAAATGGTCTTCCACAGAATTGGTCCCTGGTGTCAAAAAGGTTGCAGACTGCTGGTTTAAACCACCCAGTTTGCGATATTTTATGGTAGTCATAGCACAAATGATACCCACTTTCTCTCTCTCTCTCTTTTTGTTTTTGGTATGATGGGTACCATGTTATGGGTACTTTTTCGCTTTTTGCTTTTTTCTACTTGACAGTAGTCCTGGAAATGATTCTGTATAGAGGTCTTAAAAAAATTGCTGCATAGTACTTTACTGTATGGATGTACCATAGTTTATCCAGCTGCTCTTTTGTGTATAAACATTTAGGTTGTTCCCAATATTTTGCAATTATGAAACATGCTGCAATAAATGATCTTATGCATATGTACTTTCAGATTGTTGAAAGTACCTTCAAGGTAGCTTTCTTAGAAGTAGGACTGCTGGGTAGAAAGGTAAATGTCTATGTTGTTTTATTACAAATTGCCAAATTTCTCTCCAGATGGGTTGTACGATTTTGTACTCCCACCAGAAATGTGTGAGGAGGCCTCTTTCCCCACAGCCTGACCAAAAGGATATATTGTCATAATTTGAAATTTTTGTCAATCTGATAGGTGAGAAATGGTGCCTAAGAATGTTTTAACTTGAATTTTTCTAATTACAGGTGAGTTTGAACATTTTAAAAATTTGTTCGAGGGTCAGTGTTAGAACTGTGTGTGCCTGAATTGTCCATGGTTTTTCTTTCCCTTTTTTTTTTCTCCTGTTGGATTCTAGACCTTTGCCCACAAATTCAAAGAGGTCTTCATATATTAGGGATATTAGTCCTTTGTCCATGCTATATTTTGCGAATATTTTCTCCCAGTTTGTCAGTTGACTTTACATAACAGATATACCCTAAACAATTTTTTAAACTTTTATGTATCCAACTCTGTGAAGCTTTTCTTTTATTGCCTCTTGATTAGAATCATAGGTAGAAAGCTTTTCCCCATACCAAGATTAGCCCTGTTTAACCTTGGTTTAGATTTCCAGATAGGCTGTCAACAGTCTGGATTAGGCCATTGATTAGGAAATGGCTTGTACCTCTCACTGTTTCATGGGATTCATGCAGTAGTCTGGCCAGCCAGGTGAAGCACACACCCAGTTGTTTAACCAAATTTTATGCCAATCTCCTATTTGCATACCCAGTGCACAACTGCCTATGATCTGCAAATGCTCACTCAAGAGGCTCCAACACATTGCATGAAGCCCCACGGGAGCACAATTGCTTGAATTAAAAAGCACCTTCGGATTTTGATGTTAGGACATGTTCCTAGAGAGTGGATACATGTGTTCCCTTCCATGCAGATGAGAAACTGAGGCAAAGGGAAGATTAGCTGACTTGAAACAGGGAGAATACAAGGATTTTGTTTTAAACCTTTTAGTCTTTAAGTCTGGGTTTATAACTCTAAGAATATAGGCTGGGCTTTCCTTAAAAAAAAAAAAAAAAAAGGAGTTTGATCTTGGCACTTGAAAGCCAGTATTCTTTAAAGCCCGTTTCAATCCTCTAACCCTTTTCTGCTTCCTCCTTCATCAAATTAGGGAACCCAGGCAGAGTTTCAGTGATTATACTGAGTGTATTAGGTCATTTGTCCAGTTCATTCAGCCATCCTTATCAGGACTCACTATCTTGCAGACAATTTTGTTTTAAACTGATGCCTGCACCTCATTCACATCCAGGAAAAATCTCTAGGGATGGAGCCCAGCTATCAATATTAAACAACCACCACCAAAATTTCCCAGGTGATTCTCACGTTCCCAGATTCTAACGTGTCTAGAGATCACACAGGGATCCTGCCAACATGCAGGTTAAACCTTGGTGGGTCTCGGGGAAGGCCCTGAGGTTCTGCATGTCTAAGAGGCTTTCAATGGAGGCAGGTGCTGCTGGTCCATGTACTGCACTTTGAGTAGCAAGGCTAGACTTAGATCATATTGCAAAGCAGGTTCGAGGATGTGTTTGCTGAATGGCTTCAGTTGTTAGGACTGACAGAGTGGTTGACCTGAGGTGAGAGGGCTCATTTCCTGGAGTCATGCCTTTTTCACTGTGTGGGTGTGTGTGCGTGTGTGTGTGTGTGTTTTAAGACAGAGTCTCGCCTTGTCACCCAGGCTGGAGTGCAGTGGTGTGATCTCAGCTCACTGCAACCTCTGCCTCCTGGGTTCAAGTGATTCTCATGCCTCAGCTTCCTCAGTAGCTGGGATTGCAGGTGTGCACCACCACACCTGGCTAATTTTTTTGTATCTTTAATAGAGATGGGGTTTCACCATGTTGGCTAGGCTGATCTCGAACTCCTGACCTCGTGATCCACCCGCCTCTACCTCTGCCTCCCAAAGTGCTTGGATTACAGGCATGAGCCACCACGCCCAGCCTTTCCCTGTGTTTTATTTTATTTTGTATTTTAAAAGCTGAGGAAGGCCTTGCCCATGAGGTCTGGGGCTATGACACAAATCCTTGAAATGCAACTCCATAGCAAGGTGTAGCTCAACTGTGTAATCCACACTGGTGCCTCAGCACCCGCTTTTCAGAAATGATAGATACCCCGTTCCCCTTTTGTTTGTCTCTCTCTGCAGAATGTGCCCTATGATGAGCCATGTAATTGCAGTTTGAAAGGTACCTTAAGTTATCCAGCCCACAGAACAGAGCACACGCTTAGACCCTCTGCAATACCCTCCATCCCCCTCATGAGCAACAAAAACAATGGAGGTTTCAGCATGAAACAAACCTGGGGCTGCCCTGTTTGATTTTTCAGGATAACCCAATGCCAGCCCCTTCAAACAGTCTGGGAGCTGTTCTGCTAGTTTTGATCCAAGGGGTGATTAGTGGTTAATGGGCCCTGAAAGGCATCTTTCTTTATTACTGTTGCAGATCACCGTTGTCTTGATATCGATCTTTTCCAATTTTCTATTTTATCCTTTGAAATGCTCAGAACACAGCCTGGCAACGCATCGCCTGCAGCATTCACTTTGTTTAAAACTCATTTCCTTTTGCAATTAATGCAGGGTGTATTTCATTGTGGTTATTCGGTTTGCTTTGCTTTTAGGCCAGAGGCCTGAAATAAATGAGGACATGTCATTTTAAAGGCAGGTGGCAGATAGATGAGAACTTAGTTAGAAAATAAGTTCAAAACTTCTTGATAAGATATCAGTACCAGGCTCAACCAGTATATTTACCAAGAAGTTGTCATTCTTGATATGGAAACACAGGAGAAAAAAAAAAGAAATGTCAGATTTGAGAACTTTAGAAAGTTGATGTAACCAATCAGGTAAATGATAATTTTGTTGATAGGAATGTATATAATCCAAAGTATTTTTAGGAGGTCTGTATTTATGTTCAGACAAGATGAGGTAAGTAATGTCATAGTTTGTTCAATGGATACTGTTCATACCTTTGATCCCTTTGCTCGCTTTGAGGTACCCACTGTTACTACTTATGCACCTTGAATGTGCTGGGAGCAGACAGAAGAGTGAATGAGAGGTCCGTGGGTTCTGGGGACTCAAGGTGTAGGGCAGGAGCCACGTAGTTAAGAAAGGAAGTCATGTGTCAGAACTGGGGGAGGTTCTAAGGTTAGATCACAGGCAGCTGCATAAAATCAAAACACGACAGAGCTCAATGTCTTTGCAGCAGGACCTGCCCAGTCCATGACTCCGACACCAGAATACATGGCCTGTCTTCCATTTATTTACACTCCAGCTAGAGAAGTTGTCTTGTGTTTGGGGCCATGTGTTTGAACTCTAGAATTATTCCCAGAGAGGGAAGGTGCCCACAGGGCAAGGTTATGGGAGTGGCAGATGTGTGCATCTCCCTTAATGCTCCCTCTGAGGCCTGTTTGCAGCAATTGAATTGGTAGGAGGAATTTCGTGCAATATTAAATTGTTCTTTATCTCCTGAGTGAGTATATGTACATTTTGTTTGTTGCCCAGAGGGAGCGGTAAGTTATTTGACTTCCGTTGTGATTCTGCTGCAAAGTCAGGCAGGCTTTACAGATAAACAAAGAAAGGTATACCCAAAGGGTTAGGAGAATTTAGGGAAGGAGGAAGAGAGATTCAGCCCCACCAGAAGGGGTTGGGGCAAGTCTTTTTGAGACAGTGAGCATGGGGATTGGGCCTTGGAGGACAAGTGTGGCTTGGACAGGTAGTATGTGGAGAACTTGAGACCCAGGTGGAACAGCTTAAGAAGGGACACCAAGGGTACTAAACCTAGGCTCTGGGAAGTGGACGCAGAAAGTATGGGTGCATGCAGAAGATGACACCGTGTGACTTTCCAAAGGCCTTCCTGCCATCTTGGGCAGTCTCCACTTGATTCCGGAGGCCGGATTAGAGTGAGGACACAGAATGATGGGATTCTGAGGGAGCGGTAGAGATGAGGTGGGCTGTGAGTTGTGAGGCTGCTGTGGTGCACAATAGAATAGAATGGATACCATGAGTGTTGAAAACAGTGTATTCAATATTTTATGATTTGATATTTGGAAACCTCCCCCCAAAATAGATTGTTTTAATGATATGAACAATAGGAAGTAAAATGCTTATGCCCTTTTGGGGTTGGGAGAGGGAAAGGGGAAGGAGCATGTCCTCCTGGCTGGGCAAAGGGGCTCTGCTGAGGGAAGGGGGCTAAGTTTTAGAGCAGAGGGAGGACCAGAGAGAAATGCTGTGTGGCCGTACCAGAGACTCCAGTGGGGCTGAAGAAGAATGCAGAGAGATGGCTGATGCCTGTGCAGCTGAGGTTGCACCCTAGGTCTGTTTGGTGGAGAGTTCTTAACCTGTATTTGTGTCATGGGCCCCCTTAACAGCCTCCGAATAATGTTCTTAAGTACGTGAAATAAAGTGCGTAAGGTGACATGAGAAACTGATGATATCCAAACAGAATTACCAAAAAAACTTAAAGCAAAATGTATGGGGCCAGGCGCGATGGCTCAAGCCTGTAATCCCAGCACTTTGGGAGGCTGAGGCAGGCAGATTGCCTGAGGTCAGGAGTTCAAGACCAGCCTGGTCAACAAGGTGAAACTTTGTCTCTACTAAAAATATGTAAAAAAAATTAGCCAGGTGTGGTGGCGGGTGCCTGTAATTCCAGCTGCTCGGGATGCCAAGGCAGGAGAATCACTTGAACCTGGGAGGCTGAGGTTGCAGTGAGCTGAGATTGCGCCACTCTGCATTCCAGCCTAGGCAGCAGAGCGAGACTTCATCCCCCCAAAAAAATAAAAAATAAAAAACAACACACAATAGCACAAGATATGTCATTTTAATGAAGACGTTAAATAAGAGCTAGAGGCAGGTCAACTCATTCATGTAATTTTGGAATAGTGATGAGTACAAATGAAATGTGGATATTTGCAACAACTGTCATGTGATATGAAATCATTTAGATAGCTAATCTTACTAATATTGTGATTTGCTGCTTATTTTCATAATGCAGGAGATGCCAAATTTCTATTAGGCATTAGGGAAGATACAGATGTAATATTTTTGTCATCCAAGTTTGTGGACCCTCTGAATTCTGTGAACTCAGGTTAAGATCCCCTGGAATCCCTTAGCCAGCCCATGCCTTTTGCTAGACTTTGGAGGTTGGGAACAGGGACAGAAAAGCAGAGTGGTCAATCATCCCTGCTGATGGCATTACTCAGATAAATCAAGAACAGTACTCAGACTCTTCTGGTTCATTACAAATCATGGGAAGATGGATTCAGCAGAAGTCTGTGTGGGAATGAGGGGAGGACCTGAGGGAGAAAGCTCTAGGTAACAAATGAAAGGAATTAGAGTTGAGGCAACTCATGGCAACTGCATAGGCCCTAATGGCAGTGGGACAAGAAGATGTGTAGGTATGCCCTAATGCACGTAAAGTATGCTGTGAAGCATATGCATTTATGATCAGGCTTCTCATAACATTCGCTATGGAGAAACAGTATCGGTGAAGCGTTGCATCTCTGGATTTTTGATATGTAATTGAAATATCTTTCGATGACAATGTTCTCGTTTAGAAACCTCACCCACAGTCTATTTTGGGTGAAAAAACATTGTCCACAGCTTGAATGTAGTTAAAGTTTCTCCCGCTTAATAACCTGGCACTTCATTAAGGATATGAGAATATGTCAAGAAGACACTACTTTTAAAAGTGTTTAGACTATGAAAGTGTAATCTCTGCTGTTATGACAGGCGACAGTGGTCACCAGATCCCTATTCTGTTGACTTTCCCACACAGGATGGTCCTGTGAGGCCTCATTCCAAGTGAGAATGATGATGGTCATTTCCTTGATAACCTAGGCACCAAACAAAGTAGAGCTTGGGGCGACTTTAACTGTTTTCTTAGGAGAGAAGTTCAACTGGGCCACATGGTTGGGTCATGAAATCAGACTCATTTTACTTTTATTTCTGACGGCTTGAAGCTCCACACAAGGTAGTGATATTTAAACGTGACTTTGCTGGAATTCAAAGGCTATCTGAAAGTATTGCGACTATGACTAAAGATTTCAGAATGTAGTGTGAGGAAAATGTGTCACGGTGCTTACAAATAATTGTATTTATCCCCTTTTGGTCTGGAGAGGAGATGGCATGAAAGATCTGTATGCGCTGGTGCTGCGTCTCAGCAGACGGCCTCATAAATCAGACTCTTCCTATGGCTGTTGTCTAGCCCTTGAAAACAGAGCCCCAAACGATACCAAATTGTAACTGTCTTGTGTAGAAATTGCAAGTTCTTTGTGAACCGCACCCTTTCTATTGTGTTCTCCCTCGCCTTTGCGAGTCTAAAGAGCAGAATTACTGGCATTCTTGTTAAGAACCAGCTGGGACCTAAATTGTTGAGCTGGATGCTGCTTTCAGTGGTTGTCTGCAGGATTTCGTGATGAAACTTACAAAGTTCCTGTGCCCTGAGATAGTTGAGTGTTTGTTTCCTGAAGTGGCTGCCACAGATTTCCACAAACTTGGTGGCTTAACAGAACAGAATTTTATGTCTTATGGTTTTGGAAAAGACCAGAAGTCTGAAATTAAGGTGTTGGCAGGGTTGGTTCTTTCTGGAGGATCTGAGGAAGAATCCATTCCTGGCCTCCCTCCTGGATTCTGGTGGATCCTGGTGTTTTTTGGCTTGTGGCAACTTAACTCCAACCTCTGCGTCCACCACCATGTCATTCTTTACATGGCCTTCTGCCCTGTGTCTGTGTCTGTGTGGGACAATGGGACAATCTCCCTTTCCTTTTGCTTGTAGGGACACTAGTGTCTGGATTTAGGACTCACTTAAATCCAGGATGATCTTATCTAGAGATCCTTAATTAGAGCTGCAAAGACTGATTTCCAAATAAGGTCATATTCATAGGTACCAGGGGTTACTAGGGGTTAGGTCTTGAACCTGTTTTGGCAGGGTGAGGGGGACACTATTGAGCCCACTATAAGCACCCCATAAAGAAGAAGCAGTAAAGTGTGGGGCAAGGAGCATGGATTTGGAATTACAGCAACCGATTTGAATCCTAGCTCTGCCACTGTGAGGCTGAGAATTATTTACCCTTCCCAGCTACCATGTTTTCATCTGTGACTTGAAGATGTGAGGCTGAAGCTATAGGTTTTTGTATGATTAAGGAAGAGGAGGTAAAGCATGCGCCTAGTGTAGTGCCTGGGACATAAGAGTGCCCAATAGGCCGGGCGCGGTGGCTCAAGCCTGTAATCCCAGCACTTTGGGAGGCCGAGACGGGCGGATCATGAGGTCAGGAGATCGAGACCATCCTGGCTAACACGGTGAAACCCCGTCTCTACTAAAAAATACAAAAAACTAGCCGGGCGAGGTGGTGGGCGCCTGTAGTCCCAGCTACTCGGGAGGCTGAGGCAGGAGAATGGCGTAAACCCGGGAGGCGGAGCTCGCAGTGAGCTGAGATCCGGTCACTGCACTCCAGCCTGGGCGACAGAGCCAGACTCCGTCTCAAAAAAAAAAAAAAAAAGGAGTGCCCAATAAATGGTAGCTAGTCTTACTGTTTTCAAGGCCAGATACAGTGTGGGGCAGCCAGGGTTTGGTCTTCTCTGTCCTCACATGAAGGTACCGTGTTTTGACTTGATACGGCTACAATTTCGGTGTGTCCAGTAGGTTATAAGATGGAACTGCTTCATGTCACCTGGATGAGGAGACTCCTTCTCTCTCTGTTATTGCTCTCCCTTCTGGTGTCTTAGAGGTGGAGTTGACCTTGACCCTGCTCTGTCCTCAGCCACAGCAGTGCCTGAGGCTTGTGCTGGTCTAGACCCAAGTCTGGAGATGGTCACACGTGCACCGCCCCCCCACCCCCCGCCCACCACACACACACAAAGAACATGTACTCTAAGGTGCAGGCAGGAAGGTACAGGTCAGTGTCAGTATGCTAAAACTCAAATCCTCAGTTTTGACCAACTTTGTATAGTATCCTTATGGGTAAAATACTAAAGTTCTAGTCAATACTTTAACCTATTTAGTTATAGCTCAGGGTGGATGGAAGGGATGAGTGATTTTGTAGTTAACATCCTGAGAGGATCAATGAGATATTGCCAGCATTACCAGCGGTGCCACCTGGACAAATGATTTAACTTGTCTATACCTCAGTTTTCCCATCCCTGATAGAGGGAAAATTATGCAATCTTCCCCATCTGATATGTGGCTTGCATGGTTAATCAAGGTAAAAAGCACTAGGCCAAGGCCTGGCACATAGCAAGGGCTCTTCATGTGCCAGTGAATGTTGTTAATATTGCTATTACTATGATTATTCTTCCAGGTGTCAGGACCATGGAGATCTTTGCATCTTTGGAGGGAGGATTTCTTTACTTTGGTTTTAAAAAGTGAAACCAAAAGGACCTCAAGGTTTTGTGTTTTCTCAAATGCCTTTCCCATGAGTCACTTATTTTGTGGGCTGAGCGTCTTCAGAATTGATGATAGGGCTTTTTAGATTAGTTTCGAGGTAGAGGGGATAGGCGGGGTTAAAGAGGATAATTGTGAAATTTGGGGCTGGGGTGACTAGGAAAGTAGAAATTATAATCAGTAGAGCTATTCCTTTTGCTTTAGAATGTAAGACAGCAGCATTTAACTTTGAAAACTGGGCTTTAGTTTAGGCTTTAAAACACTCAAACTTTATTATTTTCAACAGAAATAACAGCACAGAAAACAACAAAACAGTCACCTACATACCAACGTCAAAAGTAATCATGATCAACTTTGGGAGGCAGAGGCGGGTGGATCACCTGAGTTTAGGAGTTCCAGACCGCCTGGCCAACATGAGGAAAGCCTGTCTTAACTTAAAAAAATAAAAAAAATTTAGCGGGGCATGGTGGTGGGTGCCTGTAATCGCAGCTACTTAGGGGGCTGAGGCAGGAGAATCACTTGAGCCCGGGAGGTGGAGGGTGCATCACTGCACTCCAGCCTGGAAAACAAGAGTGAAACTCTATCTCAGAAAAGAAGAAGAAAAAGGCCAGGTGTGGTGGCTCACATCTGTAATCCCAGCACTTTGGGAGGCCAAGGAGGGTGGATCATGAAGTCAGGAGGTCAAGACCATCCTGGCTAACACAGTGAAACCCCGTCTCTACTAAAAATAAAATTAGCTGGGTGTGGTGGCAGGTGCCTGTAGTCCCAGCTACTTGGGAGGCTGAGGCAGGCAGAGGTTGCGGTGTGCTGAGACTGCACCACTGCACTCCAGCCTGGGCGACACAGTGAGACTCCGTCTCAAAAAAAAAAAAAAAAAAAAAGAAGAAGAAGAAAAAAAAATAATCATCATCAAAATAGTTTCTGATCCCATTAAAGGAAATAAACAACATGCTACAGATATAGCTGAAGTTCAATCCTTTATCTACCCTTTCACGGTCAATATGCTATGTCAATACCAGGTAGTTCTTTAACTATTAATACTATCACTATTATTCATCTCCAGGCCACAGTTCCAGCTCTTGGACTTGATATACATCATTCTTCTGTATGTTTCTAACTGTATGTGTCTATGTATCCATAAGCAATAAGTATTCATGTGCTTTTAAACTTTCCATGAATGATGTTGCTATATATAAGTCTAGTTCGTTCATTTTACTTGCTGAATGGAATTCTATGATATGACTAAAATATAGCGCATATTTACCCATATACCTCCTAAGCCCCATAATCCAAAATCCAATTGGTATGACTTTTGAATGTTTTCTTATTTATTGCTAAGATGCTAAATACCGCCACATGCTTTGTTAAATTCTTCCAGTGTTTGAGGCACAGCTCGGTTTTGTTTTCCTTTGCTCAGAGCTGTGGTGAGCAGCTTCGTGTACTGCACGTGGTGGTGCATGTGTGTGAAACTGTCCATAGAGGTGGGATACTTGGAGTATGGGATGTGCAAGGGAGAACATCTTCAACTTTATTAGGTATTGATAAGTTGTCCTTTCAAGTAGTTTTGCCATGTTTCCGCCTTTAGACCAAGAGCATGGTGGCATTCAAAAACAACCTTACAACCTGGGCAATATAGTGAGACCCTGTCTCTAAAAAAATTAAAAATTAAAAAGTTAGCCGGGTTTAAGTAGTGCATACCTGTAATGCCTGTAATTCCAGCTACTTGGGAGGCTGAGGCAGGAGAATCGCCTGAGCCTGGGAGGTAAAGGCTGCAGTGAGCCATGATCACACTACTGCACTCCAGCCTGGGTGACAGAGTGAGACCCTATGTCAGAAACCAAAAACCGAAAACAACCTTAAATATTTTTGTGAAAAGAGTTGGTGAAACAAGCATTTAGCAAAATTTGAACAGAAACATTACAAATCTCACATTTTTGAATTTCAAATAACATCTGAACTTACTGCCAAATGTAATGTATGCCCCTAGTTTTATACCACAGTTTTAATTTTGCTGGGCCTGTAATAGAAATCTCCAAATTAGTATGAGTTTTTGAATGTGTTTTTAATTTCTTGCTAAAATGCTAAATACCCCACATACTTTATTAAATTCTTCCAGTGTTTGACTTCAAAGAGCGAAGTGCTTCATATTAATAAAATGAATCTGAACTACTGCAAAGAGTTTAATCTTTTACAGCAAAACTGGAGGAAGGGGAATAGTATACAGAGCCCAGCTAGGTGGAAGACATTTCAAAGATGGCCAGATATTGTTTCTCCTCTTCAGGAATTTATAATCTATTTGTGGGTAATAGACTACTTGACATAAAATGATGAAACAACAGCTTCATAGCAATGTATTACCAAGTACATGGGGGGCATGTTTTCTATATTTTATGATAGAGGAAATAAGAAATAAGAAAGGTAGAGCAGAGTAGAGTTAGCTTGAAAGGATCTTGTGGGAAATTAATAGCCATAGAAGGAAACTCGCATAGTGTAATAGGAAATGCCATTTATTATCTTCACCTTCATTGATTAATAGGTTCTGGTGATGTTGAATGATTCTAAACCTGTACATTCTTGAAGGAAGGAAATAGAGCATTGCTGGTGTTGACTACATTTCAGGGTGACTCTTACCTTCTTTCACTTAGTGGAACCAATGGGCTGGCAATAACCAGAACTTTTCTTTTGAGACAGCCTCCCTCTGTTGCCCAGGCTGGAGTGCAGTGGTGCGGTCTCAGCTCACTGCAACCTCCGACTCCCAAGGTTCAAGCGATTCTCCAGCCTCAGCCTCCCCAGTAGCTGGGACTACAGGTGCCCGCCATGATGCCCAGCTAATTTTTTTTTTTTTTTTTGTATTTTTAGTAGAGATGGGGTTTCACTGTGTTAGCCAGGATGGTCTTGATCTCCTGACCTCATGATCCACCTGCCTTGGCCTCCCAAAGTGCTGGGATTACAGGTGTAAGCCACTGTGCTTGGCCTATAGCCAGAACTTTTAACTCCCCTTTCTACCCTGGGGACCAAACTTCCTGCTAGTGAGTTACTGCTGGGGCATCTGAGCCCATCACCAAGACCATGTGCAAAGCAGCAGAATATGCTTTCAGGTTATGTTTTCAACAGTCTTAGGCAACCCATGTGGAGCTCAAATGTCACTTAGAATTGGGAAGCAAAGCCACCTTTGCCAGAGGAAGATGGCCAATGGGCCAAGAAATAAAGAGAAGCCGAGTGGTCTATGGCGCAGAAGTTTGGGCTTTGGTGGTGCCTATACTCAGGGATGTTTTGGGGGTGGAACTGTGGCCCTAAGATGTTTATAGGCTTTCTTCCAGAAGGAGAACAAATGTTCTTGCCGGCAAGTTAATGTTTCAGGGTGATAAGTGATGAGTTTCACATCATATTTTGCTTTCCAGTATTTTTGCTACATCATGCCATTTCTGCAGTTGAATCTCTTCATTGTTTTTCCAATACTTGTAAAGGGTCAGCACTATTTGACGTTTTCAGCCAGAGAATTCTTTGCCGGGGCGGGGGGCTGTCCTGCACATTGTAGGGTATTTAGCAGCATCCCTGGTCTCTACCGAACTAGATGCCAGTGGAACCAACATCCCCCAGTTATTATAACAGAAAATGTCTCCAGACATTGCCAAATGACTCCTGGGGGACAAAATTACTCCCCAGTGAGAACCACTGACTTAAGAGTAATTTCTGTAGGTCCTTTTCACGGCCAACAAAGCCCTTCGCTTCCTCTTTGACTTTTCGTCCAGCTGTCTTTCCTGGTTCATTACATCCCTCTGTTCTTTGAGCCAAGCTCATTCCCTTCTTAGTGTTTCTGCTCAAGGCAAACAGCTCAGTCTGGAAGGCCCTTTGCTCAGATCTTTGCATGGCTGATGGTGTCCTCCTTGTCCTTTAGGCTCATGCCAAAGACCTTCCTTGCTCTTGCTATCTAAAGCCACCTACCTTACTACTACAGTCTCTCTCTCCTTTTCTTTTCTCTTCTTTTCTTTCTTTCTTTCTGGGTCCTCTTATTTATTTCCTTTATCATGCTTATTCTTACTAGAATAATCTAGTGTATTCCTTTGTTTTCTTGTTTATTTTCTGTCTTTACAGTAAATTTAAGTAATTTACCATATGGGAGTAAGCTTCTAAGAATAGAAACCATGTCTATTTTGCTTTTTACTATATCTGAAGTCTTACACCTTATTGGCACTCAATACATTTCAGCTGAATGGAATTATGAAAAAAATGTTGGCTAAAGTAGACCACGTGACTGCATCTTACACCAGGTTGAGAGTTCACTGAAGGACGGTGCTGCAAATAGACCACTGGTTGAATGGGGCAGACTCACCTAGATGATTTTTAGGCAGTGACTTGAAGTTTTACAAAGACCAAAATTCCAGCACACCTCGTGTGTGTGTGTGTGTGTGTGTGTGTGTATGTGTGTTGTGTGTGGCGCCATAGCTCATCAGTTTTTGTGACCATGCCAGCAGATCTCTAACATATTGTAGTCCTTCTTGGAGTCACAGGTCAATCATGCAGCCCAATTCGTAATCTCCACGGGTGAAAGATTTGCGTGGGGGGCAGGTTCCAATTCCTTCCCCCCAAGCTTACCGTTCTCCCTGATTCTTTTCTGCAGGTAATTCCCTAAATGAGCTTGTAGCTTGTCATGTAAAGAACAGCAGAGTTGTTGTCTGCTGAGCTCTTAGCAGTTCCAACACAGTCAGCATTTAGAGGCTGTGGCGCAGGCTCTTGTCAGAATATTCATCAGTTTCAGGTCGAGGTGCAGAAGTGGGAAAGAGAGTCATGTTAATGAAAGCAGCAAAAATGAAACTGCAGCATGGGAGGTGAAAGAGTTGGATTTTATTTTGTTTTCACACATTAGGTTCTGCTTATAGCAGACAAGTACCAGTGAAAATGCTCTGAAAAGAGGCTTTGTGTAGGAGCTGGATGTTGCTCCATCAGATTTGTCATTTCAGGAATGTCGCCAGATGTATTGACTTACTAGCAATTGCTTTGGTGCCATCTGGCCTCAGGGAGGCCGTGTTCGGGATGGAAAAAGCTGAACAGAAGAAATGAAATTTGTTCATCATGCCATTACTCTTGCTGGTTGTTTAAAGAAGGGAAAAAATGTAACTTCTTGGTGGGGGGTTGGGATGCCATTTGAAAATATAAGGTTTTCAGGAGTAAGAGTTCCAGAACTCCGAAGTCAGTCGTGATGTTTACACAGAGACTTGAAGGCCAGCCTCCTGCTGTCATATTGTATATATATATTTTGTTCAATGTAAAACTTCTTGGAGACCCTACTGTTCTGCATGGAAAAAAGTTAACCCCTTGGATCCTGGCCACTTGAATGACCTTCCTTTTAATGTCTCTTGGAATGTCACCAAACCCTAAACTTATATTCCATGATAGGGATTTTTGCTTAACTCTGGCTTATAATAGCCCAGTTGTCGCCTGGTACAAACGGTTTTTCTGCACAGAGGGGCATCTCCAGGAAAATCAGATTCAAATTGCTTTCTCTTTCCATATCTTTAGGTCCTCCCCACTTCATAATTATTTTTTTGTTTTTAAGCATTGCTTCAATTTACCCAATCTAAGGGGTGATGAGGCTGTATAAGTATCTCAAACATTTGAATTAATATGTTTTTCAGGCTTAAGGGGAAAAAGCACCATCGTATATTCAGAACCATCTTCGTAATTTGCAGGGCCCAGTATAAAATACAAATGAAGGGCCTCTTGTTAAAAAATATATTAAGCATTTCAAGATGGCGACAGCAGAAAATGAAGCCAATCATTGTACCTTCTGAGCACAGAACTCTGTGTGACTGCATAGACCACACATTCATGATGCCTGCCCTGTGTATTTGTTCATTTTCTACCCTTACTCCTCTAGAAGAAGCTTCCAGGACCCATCCCTGCCCCATTCTTCTCAGCCAGCCTGCTGGTGTTGGCTTATTTAGCTTTCAGGACTCGATCAAATTGCCCTTTTTCTCTGGATCCGTCGCCCCCAGCCCTATGCTTCCCTTTTTCATTATGCATTTAATTGCCATTTAAAAAATTACATTAACATAAAACTTTACTACTATGTGTGCCAGGTACTGGGGGTTCAGAGGTGTTATTTTCTTCATTCATTTCCTCACTCATGCATTTTTCTCTTTTATTTCACCCCTGTCTTCCTGATATCCTTACTATACTGACTCAGCTAATGCTACCTGTCTGGGAGGGAGAATGTCTGAAAGCAGGGCCTGAGCCAAAATTACAAATAAATAGCTGAGAAAATAAAAGCAACCATCAACATTCTAGGGTGATTTGTGTTTGTACGGTTAGCTAACTAAGAACATAATCCATTGAAGGGAATTGCAATGTATTCTAAACACATTTTGGATTTTCTAGTTCAATTCTTTTTTCTTTCTTTCTTTCTTTTTTTCTTTGGAGATGGAGTCTTGTTCTGTCTCCCAGGCTGGAGTGCAGTGGCGTGATCTTGGCTCACTGCAACCTCTGCTTCCTGGGTTGAAGCAATTCTCCTGCCTCAGCCTCCTGAGTAGATGGGATTACAGGTGCCCACCTCCACGCCCAGCTAATTTTTTTGTATTTTTAGTAGAGATGGGATTTCACCATCTTGGCCAAGCTGGTTTTGAACTCCTGACCTCACGTGATCTGCCTGCTTCAGCCCCCCAAAGTGCTGAGATTACAGGTGTGAGCCACTGTGCCTGGCCTCAATTCTTTTTTTTAATTTTTATTTATTATTATTTTTTTTTGAGACAGAGTCTGGCTCTGTCGCCCAGGCTGGAGTGCAGTGGCACGATCTCGGCTCACTGCAAGCTCCGCCTCCCGGGTTCATGTCATTCTCCTGTCTCAGCCTCCTGAGTAGCTGGGACTACAGGCGCCCGCCACCGCGCCCGGCTAATTTTTTTTGTATTTTTAGTAGAGACGGAGTTTCACCGTAGTCTCGATCTCCTGACCTTGTGATCC